>NW_026057585.1:86895654-87025901 GCF_023721935.1 Panthera uncia
TTTTTTTTTTTTTCTCTCTTTTTTTCCTTTTTTGGATCTATGTGGTTAAGGAAACTGTCAAAACACAAGGTGACCACCCAACAGGAACAGACTTCATCAGGCTGGATACAACAGCGGTCACATGGACTTTATGAAAAGAATTTAGAAAAATCACGAAAACGAACAAACACTAACAAACCACAGCAAGCAACGACAGCAAACGGGGGAGGGGTGCACATCTGATTTCTACAGTTGCAACACAATATTGGAAATGTCCACTTTTCATCAGTGTTGTACAACCATGCGACTCTCTAAATCCCAAGCATTTCCACCATCTCCCCCCAAAAGAAACCCCAAACCCATTAGCAGTCCCTCTCCGTTCCCCGTCACCCCAGCCCCCGGCAACAACTAATCTACTTCCTGTTTCTGGACCTGTTCTATTCTGGACATTTCATATAAATGGAATCCTACAGTATGTGGTCTTTTGTGTCTGGTTTCTTTCATCGAGCATAATGTTTTAAGGTTCGTATGTTATAACACGTACCAATACTTCATTCCCCTTTATGGTCAAATAATATTCCATTACGTGGATATAACACATTTTGTTTATCCAATCACCAGTCACGTCTGAGTTATCGCCACTTTCTATTACAGATAACTAACATCCTTGTACGAGTTTTTGTACCAACATATATTTTCGAGTCTCTTGGGTATCTATGGTGACTATTTTAACTTTTGGGCGAATGGTCAAACTGTTTTCCATAGTGGCTGCACCTGTTTACATTCCCACCGGCTGAGGACTCCAATTTCTCCACATCCTGGCCAACACTTGTTATTTTTCTTTTTTAAAAGTTGATGATGGGGCACCTGGGTGGTTCAGTCGGTGACAAGTCCGACTTCAGCCCATGGATCAAAGAGTAATTTCAACTTTCAAGTCTTATTTTCTAAGAAATACATTTCTTTTTTTCAAAAAAAATTTTGACGTTTATTTTTGAGAGAGAGAGAGAGAGAGAGAGAGAGAGAATGAACAAGTAGGGAAGAGGCAGAAAGAAAGGGAGACACAGAGTCCAATCCGGGCTCCAAGCTGTCAGCACAGAGCCTGATGCGGGGCTTGAACTCGTGAACCACGAGATCACGATCCAAGCCGAAGTTGGATGCTTAACCAACTAAGCCACCCAGGCGCCCCCAAGAAATATATTTCCTAAGGCTATAGATGCCAGAGAGAGTGATTTCTCTGATGGATCTGGGCAAAGTAAACTGAAAACCTTCAAGAAAGGATTCACCATTCTAGATGCTGTTAAGAATATTTGTGATTCATACAAAGAGATCAGAACATCAACATTAACAGGAGTTTGGAAGAAGTTGATTCCCACCATCATGGATGACTGTGAGGGGTTCAAGGCTTCAGTGGACGAAGTCACTGTGGATGTGGTGGCAACAGCAAGTGAAGTAGAACTAGAAGGGGAGCCTGAAGATGTGCCGGAATTGTTGCGATCTCATGATACACTTGAATGGATGAGGAGTTGTTTCCCATAGACGAGCAAAGAAAGTAAGACAATGGTGGACGGAGAATCTACTCCCGGTGAAGATGCTGTGAAGATTATTGAAATGACAACAAAGGATTTGCAATATTACATAAACTGAGTTGATAAAGCAGCAGCAGGGTTTGAGAGAAGTGACCCCAATTTTGAAAGAAGTCCTACTGTGGGTAAAATGCTATCAAACGGCGTCACAGGCTATAGAGGAATTGTCTGTGAAAGAAAGAGTCCATCGGAGCAGCAAATGTCACTACTGTCTTATTTTAAGAAATTGCCCCAGCCACCCCAGCCTTCAACACCCACCACCCTGATCAGTCAGCAGCCATCAATATGGAGGCAAGAGCCTCCACCAGCAAAAAGATTCTGACTTGAAGCTCAGATGATGATTAGCATTTTTAAGCAATAAAGTCTTTTAAAATTAAGGCACGACATTGCTTTTTAGACATAACGCTACTGCACATTTAATAGACCAAAGTATAGCGTAAACATAATTTTAAATGCACTAGGAAACAAAAAATTCATTTGACTCACTTCACTGCAATATTTACTTTGTTGTAGGTTGTCTAGAACCAAATTTGCAATGTCTCCAATGTGTGCCTATACCTATGTTTCTAAGGGTTTTATAGTCCTAGCTCTTACATTTAGGTGTTTGATCCATTTCGAGTTATTTTTTGTATACGATGGGAAGAAGGAATCCAACTTCATTCTTTCACATGTGGATATCCAGTTGTCTCTGTCTCATTTGTTTAAAACACTATTCATTCCTCACAGAAGTAGTCTTGGCACCCTTGTCGAAAATATGTTGGCCATAGATGTGTTGGTTTATATTTGGACTCTGTATCGATATGTGAGTCTATCCTTCGGTCACTATCACATGGTTTTGATTGCTGTAGCTTTGCAGTAAGTTTTGAAATCAAGAAGTTGAAATCCTCCAACTTTGTTCTTCTTTTTCCAAGACTGTTTTGGCTAGTTGGGGTTCCTCATGTCTGCATATGAATTTTAGGATGAGATTGCCTCAAGGTATTTTTTTATTCAAAAAATTTTAAAAATGTTTATTTATTTTTGAGAGACAGAGCACAAGCAGGGGATGGGCAGAGCGAGAGGGAGACACAGACTCTGAAGCAGGCTCCAAGCTCTGAGCTGTCAGCACAGAGCCTGATGCGGGGCTCGAACTCATGAACCGTGAGATCATGACTTGAATCGAAGCTGGATGCTTAACCGACCGAGTCACCCAGGGGCCTCTCAAGGTATTTTCCAATTTCCCCTGTAATGTCTTCACTAACTCACTGGTTACTTAGGAATGTGTTGTTTAAATTCCACATATGTGAACTTCCTACTTTATTGTTATGAATTTCCTTTTGCTATTGATTTCTCACTTTATTCCATTGTGATCAGAGAACATACTTTATATGATCTCAGTCTTTTACATTTATTGACATTTGTTCTATGGCTTAATATATGCTCTATCCCAGAGAATATATGCTCTATGCCATATATTCCATATGCACTTGAGAATAATGGGTATTTTGTTACAACTGAGTGAGATGTTCTGTAGATGTTGGTTGAGTCTAGTTGGTTGTTGTTTAAGTCTTCCATTTTCTTTTTATTTTATTTTATTATTATTTTTTTTTATTATTAAAAAAAAATTTTTTTTAACGTTTATTTATTTTTGAGACAGAGAGAGACAGAGCATGAACGGGGGAGGGTCAGAGAGAGGGAGACACAGAATCTGAAACAGGCTCCAGGCTCTGAGCTGTCAGCACAGAGCCTGACGTGGGGCTCGAACTCACGGACCACGAGATCGTGACCTGAGCTGAAGTCGTTCGCTCAACCGACTGAGCCACCCAGGCGCCCCCAAGTCTTCCATTTTCTTGACAGTGAGGTACTGCTAGTGAGGTCCTGAAGTATCCAATGATAACTGCTGGACTGCCTGTTTCTTCTTTCCATTCTGTCAATTTTTGCTTCATGTATTTTGGTGTATGTATTTTATTATTGTTATATCTTCTTGATAGATTGACTCTTTTACCATTATGTAATGTTCTTCTTTGTCACTCGTAATGATTTTCATCTTAAAGTCTATTTTGTCTGATGTTAGTTTAGCTAGTTCAGCTCTCCTTTGGTTATTGTTTGCATGGATTATCTTCTCCCACTTTTTTATTTTCAATCTTTTTTTGTCTTTGACTCTAAAGTGAGTATCTTGTAAATAGCATATACTTGGATTGTGTTTTTTAAAAAATCTATTCTGCCAATCTGTCCCCTTTAATTGGAGAGTTTAATTCATTTACATTTAATGTAATTACCGATAAAGAAGGATTTCTACTGTTTTGTTTTCTATATGTCATGTCTTTTTTTTTTTTTGTTCCTCAGTTTCTCCATTACTGCCTTCTTTTGTGTTAAAGAGATATATTTCTTAGTGTACCATTTTAATTCCCTTATAATTTCTTTGACTATTTTTGAGTTATTTTCTTAGTGATTGTGTTAGGGATTATAATTGCCATATTCAAGCATGTGATAAGGCATTTATAATTGCAATTATATGTACAAATATTATAGTACATATAATAGTAAATTTAGTATTTAGTAAGTAGTAAATATTTGTATCACATACCATAATTAAAATACATGTATTGAAATACAGTATAGGCAAAGATGTAGTAAAATTAACAAGATTTCAATTTCCCCAACCCTTTCTGGATATATCAGGTTAACCCAATGTGCCTCTAGGTGAAAACTTATCAGCATAATTGATAATGCCTTTTTGGTCAATGTCACAGAACTTATTGAGGAGGAACAAAATAGGTCACCCCAAAATATGTCACTTTGGCATATTGATTATTTTGAATTAAAGTTACTTAAGAAACAGCCAGTACAAGAAGGATACTCTGAGGCCCCATTTGTCCTCCTGAAAGTGGGAAATAAGTCTCCATGTGAAAGGTATCTTTCCAGTATGTACCAGAAGGAAGAAAGACATTCTTGTCACCAGAGATAGGAAATTTAAGGCCAAGAAGCCTGTATAAACAAAACTTGCTACCACTTCACTAATTTACTACCCAAAGCCCAACCCCTTTTGTCTTATCAATTCTTCACAAATTTATTGTCTAAAAGGTATGGAAGTTACCAGCTTTGGTTACTTCTTTGGGGCCTCCATATGTATGCCATTAAATTTTTCTCTTGTGGAATCTATCTTATGTCAATTTAATTATTAGACCAGCCAAAGAATCTACAAGGAGAGGGAACCTACACTGTGAAAGCCAAACAAATACTGTGGTAAATGAAATGTATATAGTACTTTGTTTTGAATGAGGCCGAAAGAGGCTCTCCTCATATTGTTAGCTGATAAGTCAATAAAAATAGTTTATCACTATGCGATTTTTAGCACGAAACTTAGAAGGAATTGAAAGAATTTAGGGATGCTGCCATAACAACATTCCTTCCATTCCAGGTACTTCTGTGAACACGTTCTCAGCACCTCTAGCTATAAAACCCCAAACCTGCAACAGAGCTGATGCTAAAATCTGTCCCATTCTAGCCATCAGTAATATTTGTCTTGAATATTAAAAACAAAGTCCCATTCTCATTCAGATATTCAGTTAAAAAATTTTTTTGAATTGTTTATTTATTTATGAGAGAGAGCAAAAGAGAGAGAGAAAGTGAGGGGCAGGAGGGGCAGAGAGAGAGGGAAACACAGAAATTAAAGCAGGCTCCAGGCTCTGAGCTGTCAGCACAGAGCCGGATGCAGGGCTCAAACTCATGGTCTGTGAATTCATGACCTGAGCTGAAGTCGGACGCTTAACTGACTGAGCCACCCAGGTACCCCCAGATATCCATTCTTCATATGTTATTTTATGCTTGATAATTATTATAAAACTTTATATTACATTAATCAACTGCTTTTATTCAATTGTAGCAATAAAAAGCTTCTGGGTTGAATCAGTTATTTCTGAACATGTTAAAAAGAAAGCCAGAGGCCCAAAATGGCCTCACTTAGGCCAACTCACCAAACTGGGGCTTAATACCTCCCCTAACTGAAGTTCTAACCTCCCCCAGAAATGTAGTCTTAACTGGTCAGTCAGGAAGCTTCTGGTCAACACCAATAAAGTACTCTGTCACATGGACTCTCTCTATCCCCCAAAGGAAGATGACACAATCCACCTAATAAGACCCTTTTGTCCCCAAAGGTCATCTCACCTGAAATAGTCCTTTTTTTCTGTTTATAACTTTCTTGTCTTGCTTTTAAAACCCCTTCCCTTTCTGTAGCCCTTTGGAGCTCCCCTCTAGTTGCTGGATGTGATGCTGCCTGATTCATGAATAAATTAATAAAGCCAATTAGATCTACAAAATTTACTTGGTTGAATTTTTGTTATTTCACAAACCTTATGCCAAAGGAAATATTAACAAAGTGAAATTCGATCGCCTATTTTACATCCTTTCTTGTAGACAAGTAGGATATGTGTCCATATAATTTTTAAGTGTTAAAACACAGACACTGTTTGGGGACAAAATTCTGTGGGGGAAAGGTCGGGAAAATACCAAGTTAGGGAGAAACAGGAATGACGTAAAAATTTCCGACTGCTAAGGAAGAGCTTTTTCAGGGGCTCCTGGGGGGGCTCAGTTGGTTGAGTGCCCGACTGTTAGTTTTGGCTCAGGTCACGATCCCAGGGTCAGGGGATGGAGTCTGTCAGGCTCCACGCTGAGCGTGGAGCCTGCTTAAGATTCCCTCCCTCCCTCCCTCTCTCTCTCTCTCTCTCTCTCTCCCCGCCTCTCTCCCTCTCCCCCACTCGTGTGCGCACGCACTCTCTCTCTCTCTCAAAATAAAAAAATAAAATAGAAAGAAGAGTTTGTTCCGAAGGCTGATGGTAGATATCACGTGGGCTTCATATCTCAGGGGCTATAAAAAAAATACTCGTATTAAAATGTGCTAGAAACGACATACTTTGCAAATATAAACTTGTGACACAAGTTTTATGTCTTAGATGTCAACCAAAGGAATGAATGGGGAAACACAAGGTGTTTCTTTAGAGGGTCAAGTCTGAAGACCCCAAAGGAAGCCCTTCATTAAGTGTAGCTCATTAAGGCTACAGAGCAAGGAACTCATCCTCAAGGAGGCAGAGATCTGGGGGCCAGGCAGGCACTCGGCACAGAAAGTCAGTTTATCTACGCTAATGATTAATGGTTCAAAGAGTTAACTGGCAGTGATTCTACAGCGACTGCCTTGGGCAGAGAGGAGACAGAAGGACCCTGGTTCTGGCTCCCACAACACCTCACAGCTGCCTTATTTCCTTTATGGGGGACAAAGGGGAGCTGGAACCAGGCTCTGGGAGTTGTGCAGAAAGCGGAGACCACAGCGAGGGCTTTTCAGAGGGCACGTGGGGATCACGCGGCTGCAGGTTCAAGGGCGGGCTGGGGGATTTGCTTCACCTCCTCGCTAGCTGGGTCAGCAGTGCCCCTCTCTCAGAGCTGGTGCGTGGACTTCCTGAGATAGTTGGGAGAAAGCACTTACCTCGGTAACTTGGAACTAGGGTGAGCTGGAGGAAACTGCCACTATTTTGCCACTTAGACCCATATGAAATGGTAGTTTCATATGGTTCAACCTATAACTGGTAGCTATTTTATTTTTACCGCAAGAGACTAAGCTGTCCTCAGATGCAATGCCGATGAGGTCCACAAGGCTGCCCGAGAGTGTGCTAACAACTCGCCAGGTGGAAGTAAAGAGATCAAGAAGGGAAATGAGCTCCTGTGGCCATGTAGACAAGTCAATACTATTTCGGGGAGGAGGATGGTGAGAGCCTAAACCTAGAAATAAAAACCGTAGGGGCTCCTGGGTGGCTCCGACTCTTGATCTCGGCTCAGGTCGTGATGTCGTGGGTTTGCGGGTTTGAGCCCCATGTCGGGCTCTGAGTGTGGAGCCTGCTTGGGATTCTGTCTCCCTCTCTCTCTCTCAGAATAAATAAATAAACTTAAAAAAAAATTATAAGCAGGCTAAGCAGCAGAAAAACAAGGTTAAAAGGTTACTATGATAATCAAGGACGGTATTTACGGAGTGTTTTTATACATACACATTCGGTGTGGCGTGAAACCCTTTCCATGCGTTGCCTTTGGGCCATAACCCACCTATGAAGTGTGTACTGTCATGAGTCTTAGGTTCGGCACACGGGTTGGAAGGACTTTACACGTGAACAAAGTAAGGCCCAAAGAAATGTAACAACTTGGCAGAGGTGGGGACGGGAGGCTCTGTGTCGCTCCAGGTCTGACGTCCAGTCTCCTGACTGTCACTATTCCTCCGGGCTGTCTCCCACTGTGTTCTCTGAGGTGCCCTTCAAAGGCGGCGCAGGTAAATTAGGAAAATAAGACAACCCTGCCTCGGGAGTGCTACATTCCCACTAGTGACACAGGCGGCTGGGGTTTCTTTTAAAAGCCATTTCCACAAGTATATCAATCTCCACGCATAATAACTGGCTACAGACAGACCTGGTTAGTAACAGCGCAATATAATTAAATGCCCTTTCATCCAGGCATTTCAAAGGGCTTCATCAATGTTAATTATGCCCCAAGCCCTTGTGAAGTGGTGCTTGATTCAATTTTGTGAGCATTGAAAGTCAGGCAAAGGCGACGCCACCGGCCCAGGGGTTACACAGTTTGAACGTACACCTATTAGCAGCCCTCAAGTGTGTGGCGAGAGGCGATTCAGAGTGGAGGTGACAACCGGCAGAACTCCTGACGTTAAGCTCCGCCCCCAAACCTCAGAGCTGGAAAACCGCAAAATGGGGGTGTCTGGGTCTGCCGGCAGGGAGGGAACGAGGTGTGGGGCCCGGGTGGCTTCCGCCTCTGGATGAGCCACCGACTTCCTCTTTTTGCAGAGGAACCACACCAGGTGTGTTCACAGAAGTTATTTAAAGGGGGAAGTGTTCAACAAGTCCACGTGGATGGCTAACCCAGAACAGGGATTTGACCTTGGACTCAGTGACTCTGTCTCAAGACTAAAACAGATTCCTGCCCCACTGAGGGGCAGGTTGGGAGAACTGCCTGGTGGTGGCCTCAGGCCAGCATCTTCACCTGCCATAATATCTTTGGATCCTGAGTTCCTCCGCACGCGATGTCAGATGGGGACGATGCCGCTGAGGCAACACCTAACTGGCTCCCAACTGGCTCTGGACTTCATTGGGCAGAGTCCACTGAGGTGGAAGAGAAGGGAGGAAAGTGGCAAGGGCCAGCCTCATTTGGAGGCAAATACCTCCATGGGGGCTCCTGCCAGTGGAGAATTTCAACTGCCCGAGAAAGACCAAGACATGGCCAAAGTCAGAGTGAGCAAGTGGCAGGGCCGGACCTTAACAGGTGTCCCCAGCACTTTGGTCCCATATATACAGGTGAGGAAGTAGTGAGGCCTCCCAACTACCAGGAACCTTATATTGAGGACACAGGTCGACCCAACTGGGACGCTTTGAAAACGAAAGGGGGCTCTATTAATATACGTGGCCGTGAGGCACAAGCCAGGACTTTTGGTCCCTGTACTCATAGTGCGGCCTCTGAATGGGAAGGGCTGCTATTAAAACTCACCTCCCACAATCCCTTGGGCTTAAAACTGCCAACAATTCAGTATGAATTGCATTCTGGCTTGCTCTGAGGGTTACTCATATTCAAATACAAGAGAGGCAGCTGCCTGGCTCTCCAGGCTCTGCTACTTCTGTAACCTGGCTTCAGGCCAGCTCCCTGATGCTTACCTTCTCCAGCAGGGGAGGCATTATCTTCCCCAGGATTGCCATTTCAATACTTACTAACCAGTGTCAGGGAGAGAAGGGGCCTGGCAGAGTGGTGGGCCCAATGCAGGCAGCAGGGAGCCATGGATAAAAGCAAGGGCCTTGGCAATGCACACACTCAATTCGAATCCCAGCTTTACTACCTACTGACTGTGTGTCCTTGGGCAAGTTAATTAACCGCTCTGTGCCAGTTTCCTAATACGTAAAAGGGGATTATAATAATACCTACCTTGAGGGGCCCTGTAAGGATTAGCACAGTCCCTGTCATATAGTAAACAGTCAACACAAGTTAGCTGCTGCTATGATCGTGATGATTACTACAGGAACTGGGAATGGGCTATGGAAGTGTGATAAAGGACCTATATTTTCCTGCCAGGAAAACTGCCAAAGGTGATACCTGAGCTGGAGCTGGAAGAATATGTAGCATTTCTATCAGTAGAGACAGGGGAGGATGCAGGCAGCTTCAGTTTCCTGCATCTGTAAGTTCAGGTCATGGTCGCAACCGCCATGTAGGGTGGATTTAAAACTGACTTGCAGAGAAGTTGCATGCCTTTCCCCCAAGTTACAATGACAGACAGTGAGAGAGCTGGGCCTTGAAGACAGGTCTCTCTGAGTCTAAAGGCCATGCTGGTAACACCCCTCCTAGCTCTACTTTTGTATCAAATTTGTCCTGAAGGCTAAGGCACTGATAGAAATAGCTTCCCCCACCTCCCTCCCAGACTGCAAACTCCTTCAGGGAAGAGAGAGCTCAGTGGTTTATACAGCCCCGCCCACCCCACGCAGGCAGGGAGAGCAGGTGCTCAGCTGAAATGCCTATTCGCTAAATACAAGAAACTGAGGCCTGACTCTTCCAGGCTGAGGCCAAGCCTCCAGTGCCGGCAACCCCTTGCGATGCTGCCTTCTGGGCAGCTGGCCTCTTGGGCTCCCTTTCACAGACCCCCCCCCCCCCAACAACCAGGGCAGAGAGCAGCGCTGCAATTCAAACGGCGTGCTCCTAACTTCACCTCATTGATAAAGTTGCACTTGGGCCCTCTTAACGTTTTTCTTGCCCCAAATATAAGAGATGATTTGGGGGCAGCCTGCCCAGCCCACATAACCACTTTTCTCTGAGAGGGAGCCCCAGAAACCTGTCTGCTGTGTGAGACTCCACCCACCTGCCCACCACAGATTGGACCAGGGTAGACACCTGACCCAAACTGGCCAATCGGGTCTTCCCTCTGTCAAAGGCGGGGGAGGAGTTCCAATCTGTTCTAATCTCCTTCTCGCCCTTCTTAACTCTGGTGGCAGGAGCTACCTTGCAGCCTTATGATAGTCTTCCCTTTTGTCTCAGCGCTTCTGAAATGGGTTTTTATTCCCTGCAACCCAAATAGCCTTAACCAAATCAAGGTGGAAGGAAGCAACTTCCTCTCTCCCTAGGCACAATTAACTACACGCTCCTCCGCTTTGGGCACCTGCCTCTGTTCCTCTTTGTAAACCCCAGGCACTCGTGAGTCAAGCACCTCCCGCATGCCTCCTGCGTGGGCTAGGTGCTTTTTCATTGATCCAGATGGCTGGAGGGAGGAGGGATGGAGGGAGGAGGGATGGAGGGAGGAGGGATGGAGGGAGGGAGCACTACCACCATTCTACCCATAAGAGAAGCTCTGAGGGGCTAAGCCACATGTCCAAGGGCACTTAGCTGGGAAGGAGCAGAATAGGGATTCGAGGACGCGTCTTCTTTCCCTTGATCCCCCCTGGAACTTCAGTTCGCTCATAACTGTGCATGTGCCGTCTCCCACCTCAACTCCTAAGCTTGTTGGTAGAGTCACCATGATTGATTTACCTTTGCTCCGGCACCCGGAAGGTACTTCTACGATAAGTATCTTTTGTAATTTGTAACTGAAATGGAAACTTATTAGAAATCTCACCTGGGAGAGTGTTCTGTGTTTTCTTAGATTCTGTATCTGTTTGTTTGGCACACATTCATCACAGCCAACTGCATTAACTGTATTTTCTTGTGTTCTCTGTTCTTGATGCTCTGGCATTTGTGGCCTCACTCACCCCGCGGAGACCACCTCTCCCAGGGCTAGCCAATTCTTAGGGACAGCAGGGACGCAAGCAGCACTCTGGGATGCTCACTGCAGCCCTGTTTACACTCACCCCGCAGTAGAAACAACCTGAACATCTAACAGTAGGGGATGTGTCCAGAAAGTTTTGATAGAGCAGCTCAACAGATTACTGGGCAATCCGTTCAAAAAGTATGCGTTAAATCACGACTCAATGACACGGGGAAATAACCCACAAATAGGGCTACGTGAAACAACCAAGATACGAAACTTTCTGTGCAGTCTGATCCCAAAAGTGTAACACCAAAAAAAGACAGGAAGGAGAAATATGAACAAGGCTTGTCTCTGAGTAATAGAGTAGGTGATTTAAAACAAACAAACAAATCTTCTAAGTGGGAATACCTCCCCTTAAAAATATTTCTTGGGGCGCCTGGGTGGCTCAGTCCGTGAAGTGCCTGACTTCGGCTCAGGTCACGATCTCGCGGTCTATGAGTTCGAGCCCCGCGTCGGGCTATGTGCTGACAGCTCGGAGCCTGGAGCCTGTTTCGGATTCTGTGTCTCCCTCTCTCTCTGCCCCTCCCCTGCTCACACTTTGTCTCACTCTGTTTATCAAAAATAAATAAGTGTAGGGGCGCCTGGGTGGCTCAGTCGGTTAAGCGTCCAACTTCGGCTCAGGTCACGATCTCATGGTCTGTGAGTTCGAGCCCCGCGTCCGGCTCTGTGCTGACCGCTCGGAGCCTGGAGCCTGCTTCGGATTCTAGGTCTTCCTCTCTCTCTGCCCCTCCCCTACTCATGCTCTGTCTCTCTCTCTCAAAAATAAGTAAACCTTAAAAATTTTTTAAAAATATTTCTCTTTTTCTTTTTATGTTTTTCTCTAACCCCCTGTCTTTATGTACTTCAATGAGTGTTTCTTTCTTCTGGATTACCCGTTCTACATTTGTGCCTGTTTCTGCCGCTAACAGGCATGCAGACCCCGGAAATACGTGTGAGCCAGGGCTATGGTGTGTTACTCTCGGGTTAGAAAAACACCACATTTCAAAACCAGAAAGAAAGCTCTTGCCTTGTAGGAGAAGGAAGCCTCGCTGCCGCCGGGGTCTGCGCTGCTTGTGGGCGGGAGCGGGCGCAGCTGCAGGGCCGCACCGCGGGCTCGGTCCATGGCGCTAGTGGAACATTCCCTGGGAAGCTGGAGCTGCCGCTAGGCGGGGCCGAACCCGGAGACCATCTCTCCTGGCGGGGGTCACCTCCTTTCACGGGGCCGTTGGAGGACTTCGAGGCTCTTCGGGCTGATTTACAGCCTCTCCCTCACCTTCACCCCGAGAAGTGCCAGGTTCTGTCTCTCCCAAGCAGGCAGGCGAGGGTGCGATTCCTTATCCTGGCGGCGCCCTAGGGTGGTGGGGAGGAACATGAAGAATGCAAGTACGGTGAGCCCAGCTTGATTACCCAAGGGGACATACACTTTGAGGACAAAACGCAAGCCGTCATGAGAAGTGAAGTCATTTACAAAATTATATCATGCCTTTGGCCTCCCCTAATAAAGACATGGCTCAGGATGCCTGGGTGGCTCAGCGGATTAAGGAGCTGACTTCAGCTCAGGTCAGGGTCTCACGGTTTGTGAGTTCCAGCCCCTCGTTGGGCTCTGTGCTGACAGCTTGGAGCCTGGAGACTGTTTCAGATTCTGTGTCTCCCTCTCTCTCTGTGCCTCCCCTGCTCATGCTCTGTCTCTCTCTCTCTCTCAAAAATAAACATTAAAGGGGCGCCTGGGTGGCTCAGTCCGTTGAGCGTCCGACTTCAGCTCAGGTCATGATCTCACGGTTCCTGGGTTCAAGTCCCGCATCAGGCTCTGTGCTGACAGCTGGGAGCCTGGAGCCTGCTTCAGATTCTGTGTCTCCCTCTCTCTGCCCCTCCCCTACTGCTCTGTCTCTCTCTCTCTCTCAAATATAAATAAAAGGTAGAAAAAAAAATTAAAAAAATAAACATTAAAAAAGTAATAAAAATAAATAAATAATAATAAAGACATGGCTCATCTACCTCAAAACCTTTTTCCCTGGCCCTTAAAAATTACCTTTCCTCAGGGCACCTGGTGGCTCAGTTGGTTAAGCATCTGACTCTTATAGAATATTTTTTTTTAATGTTTATTTTTGAGAGAGAGACAGAGTGTGAGTAGGGGAGGAGCAGAGAGAGAGAGGGAGACACAGAATCCAGAGGAGGCCCAGGCGCTGAGCTGTCAGCCCAGAGCCCGACGCGGGGCTCGAACTCACCGACCATGAGATCATGACCTGAGCCGAAGTCAGGCGCTTTGCCAACTGAGCCACCCAGGCTCCCCAAGTGTTTGACTCTTGACTTCGGCTCAGGTCGTGATCTCAAGGTTCATGGGATCGAGCCCCACATTAGGCTCTGCACTGACGGCATGGAGCCTGCTTGGGATTCTCTCTCTCTCTCAAAAATAATTAGGGGCATCTGGGTGGCTCAGTGGGTTATGCATCCGACTTCGGCTCAGGTCATGATCTCACAGTTTAAGAGCTTGAGCCCCACATGGGGCTCTCTGTTGTCAGTGCACAACCCACTTTGGATACTCTGTCCCCCTCTTTCTCTGCCCCGACCCCACTTGTGCTCGCTCTCTCTTTCCCTCTCAAAAATAAATAAACATTAAAAAAAAATAAACAGTTAAAAAATTTTTTTTTCTAATCCCCTTTTTGCCCCCCCCCCCCCCCCCGGCTTCCTTCTTCCCGTCATATCCTAACTGAAATCCTACCTTTTCCATAGGCTCCCCTACATAAGAAGTAGAAGATTGTCTTGTCTGCCTCTCCAGGCCTCCAAAAAATATCGAACCACCTGTGTTCGATATCGGAATGAAAGAACGAGAAGAAAAGCTATCTTCACGAATGGTGGAAGAACTGGGCTGCTACCCGAAAGTCAGCCTAGCACAGGTGAGGTAACACTGGACCCTGGGAGAAGACCTGTGTGACTGGATCATAACACCTCTGGGAGACTCAGGTGTCTCATCTGTAAAGTGGGGGTAATAATGTGGCTTCAAGTAAGATCGTCAATGACAGTAATTCCCGTTGACTTTATCGGACGGGTATTTTCAATGCATGTCAAGCTTGTCTACCAAATGGAGAAGAAAGATGAAGTATGCTCCTAGGGTTCTGGAAGGCCTGGCCAAAAACACCTTACCACAATGCTAAGAGTTTCTTTGAAGTCTTCTTATAGTAGAAAAGAAAAAAAAAAATCAATCATACAAATTTGGATTCTACTGCAAAGTCTATGCTCATTTCAATTTAAAAAATGTTATAAATAGCTTTTGATCTGTTATATGCTACCTGTTTGCCTTGGCCAAGTCATTTAACTTTCCAGGCAGTTTTCTCTGCTGGAAAATACAGATAATCAGATAATAACATTTCTACCCCCCACAGGGCTGTTGTGAGAATTTGATGAGATAATGCATGTAAAATGCTATGCATAACAAATGGCCAATGGATGGCAGCTATTATTAATTTTATTCTTATCAGTTTAATTATTTAATTTACCCACAAATGTTCCTTTCTTTCATGCATTCATGCTACATTTATTGAGGGCCTACTATATGCCAAACAGACACAGCCTCTGCTATGCCTCAAGGCATAAAAAAAGTTGCTCTTTGTCCTGTGACTTCCAGTTCCTTCTGTTATCTAGCCCTCTCCCCAGGAATGCTGGTTCCTGGTAGGAGCAGCACAGTCATATGTCACAGGGCTAACACTGCGTCCAGCATCTAGGAGACACGAGATGCAGGGCTTGGCACAGGGGCAGCCACGAAGACCATTTAGCCCAGGTCTCACTTTGTTGAAGGGCCTCAAAATTAAATCATCGTTGCTATCTCCAGATGAGGTTACACATTCAGTATATAGTCAATACCTTAATTACATAGATATACATGCCATATACATACAATACGTACAGGGTACACTCATCAATTTTATAACTCACATCCCATAATCAAACCTCCCTGACTGTAAAGTATTTGCAATCTTGTGAAAAGCATAATTATTCTTCACTATACTTTCATGTGTGGGTGAAAAGCATTATTGGGTTAAATTTATGTATTTTAATGTTTTGAATATAGTAGCCTTAGGAAGGAAGAGTGGCCCAGGGACAGACCTCCAAGAGACCCTTAGAGGCTTTCAAGCTGGAGCCGGAGAGGCACTGGGGCACAAACTCTGGGAAGGCGTTTGCTGAATCCCCTGTTCATCCCTTGCCAAGATCCAGCCCAGGGCCTGGCCTGGTGACCTCCATCTATACCTCCTGACTGGCTAAAGGCAGGCCTGTTAAGCACCTGATGCAGTTTGCAATCAAGAATGGAATGGCTTACTCAGGCCTCATCAACCACAACTCCAGAGATACAACTGCTGCACCCAGCCCCGCCCACAGGATGTCAGAGCAAGCAAACAGGCCTTGGGGACATGCCAATGGGGTGATGGAAACCTAGGCCTCCTAACCTTGTTTGGACCAGCTACTTTGTTCAGGTGGGTTTCTGTGTTTGTTTTTGTTTGTGGTGGTGTTGTGACTGTCATTTAATTTGCTTTTAAAAAGCAGCTCTTCTCTCTGCCTCAGAAATGCTCAGGCCTCTGAGGCATCACCTGCAAAGACAGGAAACTCTCCCTCGGCTCGGGAGGAGTCTAGACTAAAGGCCTCGGATGGGGGGCTGCTTGAGTAGCTCAATAGGCTCAGCATCTGACTTGATTTTGGCTCAGGTCATGATCTCACAGTTCGGGGGTTCCACCCCTGAATCTGGCTCTGCACTGACAGTGCGGAGCCTGCTTGGGATTCTGTCTCCCTCTCTCTCTGCCCCTCCCCTGCTCACATGCTCTCTCTCATAAATAAATAAACATTCAAAAAAGAAAATAAAAGCTCTGGAGGAACTCTTTGCCAGTTGCCCTCCCTTGTAAGGCGCACATTCTTTGCCTGGATGATTCTCCTTTTCTGCCTTCAAAGCACTTTTCCAGGACTAACATATGCCCAGGAGGCAAGTGGCCAACTCTGTGTTCCCAGCCACCCCTTCATTTTGAGGCCGTCACAGCCAGCAGTGAGCACAGGGTCACTGACTCAAGAAAGGAAAGATAATTCTAGGTGCTTGCTTCCATTCCTCCCCCCCTCCCCTTATCTCAATGAATTATTTCACCAACCCACAGAGCAGGTCAGACAGATGACAGGACCATAGTTCATGGCTGCTAAGAGTAGAGTTTGCATTAGGATTTGGCTTTATCTGAAAAAAAAAAAAAAAAATACGCTCTTTCCCACCACCTGACGATTCGCCTTCCGGCTTGTTGAGTGCCAGTTACGCCAAGCCCTTTCCCTTTCCTGGGCTTTGGCTCACTAAAGGGTTACACTCTTCGTTGCCCTCCCATTGAGCTGGAAACTACAACTTCCAGCAGCCAGTATACATCAAGAATACCTCCCCTCATTCCACCTGCTAACTCCACCATCTGCTACTGCCAGGAAGCCCGAGCCGGCGTGTAGAGGGATAATTTTGGCAAAGTTACCGCATTTCACTTCCTGATTTGGTAAAGCCTGCCATCATCTATATTAAGGCAAACCCATGCCCCCTGCAAAAATGGGGGAAAAAAGCATTCCGAGGCAGCGAGACCCAGACCTGCAAGGCTGATGACAGCAAGAAGGAAGGGTATTTGTACTAGGGGGCGTTAGATGATTCCAAATGCATTCCCTTTCCTGAAAAAAACGAAGGCTGATTTCAAGTCCCCCCCTCTCTCAGGCTTAATCACTACTCACCGGCGGCGTTTTCTCTAAGGACCACCTATCGGAGGTTTCTGAGAAATGACTTGGACTCTTCGCGCAACCCGGAGGCACAGCCTCCTTAATTCCTTCCCCAACTCAAGAGCGGCCAGGGTGCTGCAGTGTTTTGCTTTCAAAGGCCGCGATGTGATTTGCCAGGACGCCTGCCAGTCAGAGGCTGGTGGCGACTTCGTGCAGGCGAGTGGCTGCGAGGAAGGGATGGGCGGGACAGCCCCCGGCTATTGGCTGTGCCGCAAAGCTTGCTTGAAGCGTAGGGGGAGAGACTTGGGGAGGCGGCGCCCTCCTCCAGCTTCGCGCTCACCTGGAGGGGGTCCCCTCTAGCGGCCGCACCAAGAACGTTGGAACAAACCCCGCTCTCGCTCTCCGGAGAGCTCAGGTGACTGCTCACCTCCCCCTGCCCGACAGGTGGTCAGCCTGCCAGGAGTCCTGCCTTCCAATTCTTAGCGCTGCCTCCTGGGCTTTGCTCCTGCTGTTGCTGCACTTTATGCTCTCACCATCTATTCAAATCCTTCACATCCCTCGAGACCCGGCTACCCCCAAAGCCTTCCTTAGTACTGGGGGCCATATACATCTTCCTTTACGGGCCCTCCCCTAACACCTGTTGACTGAGCTATATACCGACGCTCCCAGCGCGTCCGCAGCTCCGCAATGCTTAAGGTCCTCCAGTGAGCCTAGCACTTGTAAGGTACAACCGTAAGTACAGTCAGTAGGCAATAAATGTAATCAACACGTGCATGGAGCTTACACTTCTTCATACATGCATCTCATTTCAGATCCTTGCAACAACCCCCTAAGAGGGACGTGGAGCTCATACCCATTTTACAGATGAAGAAATGGCATTTGGGCAGAGACCCCCAAGGAGGAGAAAGTAGCCAGATTTGGTTCAGATCTGGAGGTAGAGAGACTCAGAGGGAACACCCGAGAGCAGAACAAGGTTGGCATTTCGTAGGAACTGCCCATAGGAAAGCGTGACTCGAGCAAGATTTTTCTGGGGCGTGGGTGGTAGGAGCCGCAATCAGAGGACCCGGCCAGGGACGGCTTAATAAAACCTTTGGATTTCATCCTAAATTTAAGGGGGGGCCATTGAGGGTTCTGAGCTGGCGAGTGACAAGATCACAGGGACTGTTCTGAAGCTTGTAAAGAGGGGCTCAAGGAACACTATATGTCTGTCTGCCATTGGATCGTTGTCCATAGCAATCTTTTTTCTTTTATACATAGGGCTTGGAGGAATGTTGTCTTAGGTTTATTCTTTTAACTAAGATTTCTGGGTAGGTAAAATTCTAAGGCTCTTGGTCTATCACAAGACATTTGAGGGATCACTTAGATAATCCCCTATTAAATTTCCCAACCCGTTCTGACTTAATTAACCTGAACCCTTAAAATTCTGGCAAACTCCCTGCGGTTTTTTTTTTTTTTTTAAAGCCTCTGGCGATTGGGCAACAACTTTTCACCTTCAAGAAACAGAGGAAACCATTGGCTAGTTACTCAGGAGGCGGGCTGAGGAAGGACTCTAGAATGTTAGGCGGTTGGTTGCCATAGCGACGGGGAGGCTGCGCAGGCCAGAGTCAGCCCTGGGGAACCCGACGAGGTAGGAGGCAGTTCTTGTCCGGGAACGGGTCGCGGGGTGGTGGGGAGGAGGACCTGGAGCACCCCATGGGACACCACTGAGATCCACGGCCTTCTGGGTGCGTGCGGAATTCTTCTGCGGAGCTGGGTGGTGCCCCAGGGCGAGAAAAAGCCAAGGTCGGAGGTGCTCCCTCCTGATGGTGTGCCCCCAGCTAAAGCGGTGATGATAACCACGGCCTGCCCTCCCCCACGGAGGTCCTATGAAGGGCGTGGGCCTCTGGCCCCCTGCCTCTGCCTCTGGGAGTGTACAAACGGTTGGGGGCTCCGTGCTGGGCAGTGGGTGGACGACAAAGAGCTGAGTTCTAACCCCAGGTCCTCCCCAGCAACTTGGGTGTCCCTCAGCGAAGTCTCCCCTGCTCTGGGCCTCAGTTTATCCATCTGTAAAGTGAAAGGGTGAGATTGGAATTTGGCAGTCACTAGCCGGCTGCTAAAGCTCCTTCCTGCTCTCTGACATGCCTTCTCAGTTCATGAAAAAATAGTAAATGGATTATTTCCCCCGAGAGGGCTTTGAAAAGTGTAAAATACTTTCAAGATGCACCTTTAGCATTATATATGACTGAATCGGTAAAAATCTCATATAGTCAAAACTGCTCACTCAAATACTATAAAGTTCCACATACAGTAACAGTATATATGATTTAGTATATACTGATACATGCCACACATTAATATGCATGTATAGATGTATAAAAAATGTGATAATACTGTAACATAAATGATAAAGGGTTTTTTTTTTTTTTCTAACATGTAGTTGAGTGAAGATATGCCTGTATTTATAGTCAGGTGAGTTAAAACCTTATAGAATGTGGCTCCGAAAGGAAAGAGTTGTATTATTAATACATCTATATGGACTATGGCTAGAATACGTCTACCCCTAGTATCCATTCATCCCACAAATATTATCGAGCAACTACCATGTGCTAGGAAACACACTGGGGATTCAGTGATGAACGTTCTATAGGGGAAAACCATGAACAAAGAAATACATATAAAATATGATGCTTGGTGGTGAAAAGTGCATTGAGAAACATAAGGCAGTGTCGGGCTGGAGAGAGAGGGGTGGTATTCTGTAGGAGAGAGTGATTAAGGAAGACGTCCCTAAGAAACTTTGAGGAGAGACCCAGACGAATCCGGTGACCAGGCCGGAAGACAATACCCAGAAGAGGAAGGGAAGAATCCCCATACTACAAGGAGGTATTGCAGAGGCTGAAAAGGTCCAATGCCTTTAGGTAGTGGGATATGACAACTGCCTTCAAATACTTGAAGAAGAGTCCTATAGAACAGTGGCTTTCAAACTTTTGGAATGTGATCCATGCTAGAAATGCATTTTATGTTGCCATCCAGCACTCACACATGCACATGACAAACAAAAAGCTCACAAAAAACTGCAGGCTGTGACCTGCACTTTGAAAATCACCGACGTGAAAAGAGAGTGGGATTGATTCCAGGCTGATTCCAAGGTGCGGAATGAGGATGAGTGAAGGGGGAGAAAAAGGAATCAGCTTTGACACAGGCGGAGCTTTCTAGTAGTTAGAACTACCTAACAATGAACTGCCTCGGGAATTCTCAAACTGAGTCCTGGGAGAGCCCAGCATTCTGCGAAAGGGCAACAGTCTCAAATGTTTGCTTTTGAAAACTATTTGTAGGGGTGCCTGGGTGGCTCAGTCGGTTGAGCATCCCACTTCGGCTCAGGTCATGATCTCACACTCTGTGAGTTCGAGCCCCGCATCGGGCTCTGTGCTGACGGCTCAGAGCCTGGAGCCTGTTTTGGATTCTGTGTCTCCCTCTCTCTCTGCCCCTTCCCCGCTCATGCTCTGTCTCTCTCTGTCTCAAAAATAAATAAAAAACATTAAGAAAGAAAAATTAAAAAAAAAAAAAAGAAAACTGTTTGTAGTATCCTCGTTTTAAAAAATCCAACCATACCCACTCAAGGCTGCTAAATGTCAAAATTTAGCAGGTTAACATTCAGTGGGTTCTGCCTTAGAGGTTGCTGTAGTGGTTAAGAGTGAGCAGAAGTCAGCCTTTCTAGGTTCAAAGCCTGATTCCACCTCTTACTCTGGTGTGACCTTGAGTAAGTCACCTAACCCCTCTCTCTAAACTGCTGTTTTCTTATCTATAAAATGGGGATAATACCTCACTGGATTATTGTAAGGACAGCATGAAGTATTGCATTCAAGGTATTTAGGACTGTAAGGGCTCAATAAATAAATGATAGTTCTTATTTTAAGCTGTTAATATATTATCCCTGTGCATAGGTCAAAACCTAGTATTAATAAAAGCCTGCCATAGGCCTGGCAGCATCATCTCTTTCTTTCTTTCTTTTTTTTTTTTTTTTAAATTTTTTTAACGTTTATTTACTTTTGAGAGAGAGAGAGAGACAGAGCATGAACAGGGGAGGGGCAGAGAGAGAGGGAGACACAGAATCTGAAACAGGCTCCAGGCTCTGAGCTGTCAGCCCAGAGCCCGACGCGGGGCTCGAACCCACGGACCGTGAGATCATGACCTGAGCCGAAGTCGGACGCCTAACCGACCGAGCCACCCAGGCGCCCCAGCATCATCTCTTTCATCACGTGGATCATTGTATTTAATCCACGAGCACGTTGAGAGGAAAGTACCATTATCATTCTCAGTTTACGGAGGGGGCAGTGGGCTCAAAAGATTAAGTGGCTTGTCTAGAATCAGAACTAGTAAGCGGCAGAGTACAACCTTGAACCCAGGACTGGATACTCTTGATTACTGTGCTGGCGCTCACCTGGGACTTGCTTAAACACGTACCACCGATTAGGAAGGTGGTATATCTTCATTACTCTTTTTTGAGATTCTAGGCCCATGACATCCTGTCATGAACAGTTATACAAGGACGTGCACCAGTAAGGTACATCCGGACAGTGCTCCGTTCAGACCTGGGCTGCACCTGCTCTCATCCTGGCTTCAGAGGTATGCAGTGACAAGGCTCGAAAGCATTATTTCCAGTGTCGACTTTAGGTGACTTTATGGATTGTTTTAGAAAGTCTCTTTAATTTTTTTTATATTTCAAAAATTTGATAAGGTGCCCATATCACCATTATAATAGGAAGCTTAATTCTTTTTCTAAACACCTGTAATTCTATACATTAGTGCATTTTTATTTTTTATCATTTATTTCTTAATTAACCTTTATATTTGAGTGTAGTTGACACACGATGTTTCATTAGTTTCAGATGTACAACACAGGGATCCCACAGGCATCCCATCATGCTGTGCTCACCCCATTAGTGCATTTTTATTTTATTTAAAAATCTTTTTTACATATTTATTTTTGGGAGAGAGGGACAGAGCGCGAGCAGGGGAGGGGCAGAGAGAGAGGGAGACACAGAATCCAAAGTAGGCTCCAGGCTCCCAGCTGTCAGCACAGAGCCCAGCGTAGGGCTCAAACTCACAAATTACGAGATCATGACCTGAGCCGAAGTTGGACACTTAACCGACTGAGTCATCCAGGCGCCCCTCCCATTAGTGCATTTTAAAAATAAGAGTTTTCTTGTGGCTAGGGAAATAGATGGTAGAAGTACCAAGTACTCAGTAGGAGGACTAAGACAACACAGCACTCTGGGGTGGTGAGTGAATGGTGGCTGCTTTTATAGATCCTAGAAGACATTTTTATACTGGAGTAGGTGGTTTTCTGTGAGCATTATTGATTTCTGTTGCTTTGAATCTCTTAATTTCTTGGAGTGCACTGCCAATAGCTCTATTAAAGATTAAAGTTTCGGTGTAGCTTATCAAACAAAAAAGATTGAGAATTGCTGCTAAGAGACAAGTGGGGAACGAATACTGAAGGTGAAAAGGATTGGTTGAGCACGCCATCATTCATTCAGTCCTCCATTTGTTCGCAAATGGTCTAAGTTCTTTGGGGGAAAAAAAGATGAGCAAAATAGAACTGAAGTCTGTCCACGAAAGATGAACTGCGATGGAAATTGAGTCATGCTCCTGCTGTTAACAACTAAAATAAAGACAGGCATGAGGCAACTGGTTTTAGACAGAAGACAAGAGGTAGCTTAGTGTGGCAATTCCTGAGAGAAGGGAAATAAGGTGAGCCCTGCAATTGCCCAAGGTTAGTGCTGGGGGCAGTTTCCGGGCCACAGTTTAGTGGGGGGGGGAGGAGGGTACCCTCAAAAAAGCCCAGCTTTCTGGATTGGGGAGATAGAAATCAGAGTTTAGGAAGACCGGAGAGGCTGGAATTTATAGGGTAGAATACCACAGAGGAGGGGGGACCTGCACAGGTAAAGTTCGGAAACAGGAAGAAGGGGAGCGCCTGGGTGGCTCCGTCGGTTGAGCGTCCGACTTCAGCTCAGGTCATGATCGCCCGGTTTGTGAGTTCGAGCCCCGCGTCGGGCTCTGTGCTGACAGTTCAGAGCCTGGGGCCTGCTTCAGATTCTGTGTCTCCCTCTCTCTCTGTCCCTCACCCGCTTGTGCTCTCTCTCTCTCTCTCTCAAAATAAACATTAAAAAAAATTAAAGAAAAAAAGAAATAGGAAGAAGTTTCTTCTCAAGTATTTGATTCGTGATGACCGTGGTCAGAATGTGTAGCAATTGGAACAACTTGCTGGTACAGGCAACAAATGGAAGAATCTTAAAAGCATTGTGCTATGTGAAAAAAGATAGTCATGATTACATATATATGACATTCTAGAAAAGGCAACTCTTGTGACAGAGAGCAGAGCAGTGGTTGCCGGATGCAGGGTTGGGAGGGAACTGATGGCAAAGAAACACGGGAAACATTTGGGGATGACGGGTATATTTATGTCTTCGTTGTGATGTGTTTGACACAATTGTAAACCTTTGCCAAAACTTTGAACTGTACACTTAGAACTGATGAATTAGATTGCATGTCAATTACCTGAGCGTGGATAAAGTTATAAAGTTCAAGCCTTCGGTAGCTCTGTAAGCAACGTCAACAGTGAACACGTTCGGAGTTCCTGTTACAGGCAGTGCGATGTGCTTGGGAGTTAGGGTCCTCGAACTTGGTAAATCTCAGCCTCTGCCCACAAGATTCCCCGGTGTCTTCTGCAGATAGACCAGAACCCAATCAACATGGTTAACAAGAAGGTGAAATGATCCCTAGACATGCTGTATTTTGCTGTTTCAGGTGCTTAGAAGAACATGTGGCAGAGTTTTTCATCAAACAAATGGAACATGTCGCAGAACTTTGCTGAGATGGATGACTCGACACACAAAGACCAACAGCCTGGCAAAAAACATTCCAGCAAGGCCAACAAAGTACAGAAAGGTCTTGTGAATTTAATCACAGATGTCTTTGAGGGGCAAGAGAGCTCTTGACATGTGTTCTTTTTGGCACATAAGAACACATTCTAGAGGAATATAGTAAATCCTGGGTCATACCCTCAAGGCTTAAGGGACATCAGATAGATTGCGTGGGTGGTTCCTCACTGCTTTCTAATGTGGTGACTGGGAAGAAACTATGAAAAGAAAGGATGAGGGGGGGAGGGGGAGGAAGTCTATTCAACACACTTGTTATTTCCATGTATCTGGTAAGAATCTCAGGCCTCACATTTAGATGTATAAAGAGATCTTACTTTCTATATTCCTAAAATTAATGCAAGCCCCCCTTCTGCTGGGTTGTTTGGGGTATTTCCACCTCCCTGGTGGGCTTCTGGAGTCCCTGATGCTCTCCAACCCCAGCCAGACCTCTCTTTCTTCCTCCCATCCTTTGACTTTGTGCTCTCTTTTTTCTTCAATACTTCTTTAACTCAAAGCATAATACATATTCAGAAAAAGTACACCAGTCATAGTTATACAGCTTAATGGATGTTCATAATGAAAACACCACGTATGGAATCACTCTTCAGGCTAAGACATAAAATCACAACAAGTAACCCAAAAGTCCCATCTTGTCCCTTCCCCCATCTCTGCAAAAGTACACACTACAGCTATCCTGACTTCTAACGGCATTAACTACTTTAGCCTGTTTTTGCACTTTATATAAATTGGAATCATACAACGTGAACTTTTTGCTCTCAGGCTTTTCTCACTCGTATTTGAGGGATTGAACTCCATGTTTCCTGTATCAGTGATGAGTTCATTTTCGCTGTTATAAAGTTTCTCGTGGTTGGAATACACCACAATTTATTTATCCATTCTACCATTGAAGGACATTTGGGTCGTTTCCAGTTTGGGGCTACTATGAATATAAGATTCTTAAACTATGCGTGTACCTGTGTTGGGGACATATGTGTATATATGTTGTCTCTACCTTGGAGTAGAATTGCTGGGTCCTAAGATGTGTTTATGATCAGCTTAGTCAATATCGCCATTTTTCCAAAGCGGTTTTGCCAGTTTTATTTCTTTACGAGCAACGTATGAGAATTCCAATTGCTCTACGTCATCGCCAACATCTTTCACACATAGTGGTTTTAATTTGCGTTGCTCTTTGATTGATGAAATTGAGCAACTTTTCATACGTTGGTTGACCTTTAGAATATTCTTTTTGGAAGAGTGATTGTTCAAGTTTTTTGCCCATTTGTTTTCTATTGGAGTTTTCTTCTTAAAAAAAATTTTTTTTTAATGTTTATTTATTTTTGGGAGAGAGACCGACAGACAGAGCAGGAGTGAGGGAGGGACAGAGAGAGAGGGAAACACAGAATCCCAAACAGGCTCCAGGCTCCAAGCTGTCAACACAGAGCCTGATGCGGAGCCAAGGTCAGATGCTCAACCGACTGAGCCACCCAGGAGCCCCTGGATTCTTCTTATTTTTAAGAGGTCTTTAAACCATTCTAGAAATGAGTCGATTTGTCACCTACAGGTAGAGTAAATATCTTTCCGTCTGTGATTTTCCTTTCCGCTCTTAATTTTGATATAGCCCAACTTATCAATCCTTTCCTTTTTAGTTGCTGTGTATATCCGTCCTACTTGAGAAATCTTTGCCTAGCCCCAAATAATTTCTTCTAGAAATTGTATGATTTTACTTCTCGTGTCTAGACCTACAATTCAGTGGAGTTGTTTTTGTGTATGGTATGAGGTGGATGTACAAGTTTGGTGTTTTCAATATCCATATCCAAGTGAACCAGGACCATTTATTGAAAGGCCATTCTCGGGGTACCTGGGTTGCTCAGTCAGTTGAGCCTCTGACTCTTGATTTCGGCTCAGGTTATGCTCTCCACGGTTCATGAGTTTGAGTCCCATCTCTGGCTCTGTGCTGGCACTGCGGAGCCTGCTTGGGATTCTCTCCCTCTTTTCTCTGCTCCTTCCCTGCTTGCACACGGGTGCACGCTCTCTCTCTCTCTCTCTCTCTCTCTCTCAAAAATGAATAAATACACTTAAAAAAAAAAAAAAGAAAGGCCATTCTTTTTCTACTACTCTGCTGCTCTATCTTTGCTATAAATCAGGTGTCCATGTATATGCAGGGCTACTTCTGGATTCTTTATTCTGGTCAATTACTCAACACAGTCTTAATTATTGTAACTTTATAACATCTTTTTTTTATATATATTCTTAAAAAATTTTTTTTAACATTTATTCATTTTTTGAGAGGGCATGAGCAGGGGAGGGGAAGAGAGAGAGAGGGAGACACAGACTCCAAAGCAGGCTCCAGGCTCTGAGCTTTCAGCACGGAGCTCGATGCGGGGCTTGAACTCACAGACTGCGAGATCATGACCTGAGCTTAACTGACTGAGCCGCCCAGGCACCCACACAAGTCTTTTTTCCTAAATGTTTATTTATTTTAAGAGAGAGAGAGAGAGAGAGAGAGAAGGAGCATGAGTGGGGGAGGGGCGGGGGGGGGAGGATCTCAAGCAGACTCTATGCACAGAGCCTCACGTGGGGTTCCTTCCCACAAACCGTGAGATCATGACCTGAGCCAAAATCAAGAGTCAGATGGTTAGACGACTGAGCCACCTAGGGGCCCCTATAATAAGTCTTTAATGGAGTAGTATAAATCTTTCATCCTTGTATTTTATCTTGGTGACTCTTGGCCCCATTGCATTTCCATATTAATTTTAGAATCAACTCATTAATGTCCTAAGAATAAAAATCCTTACTGCCATTTTGGTTTGGATTGTATTGATTCTAACAATCAATTTAAGGATAACTTACATGTCTATAATGTTGATTTCTCCCATCCATGTGCATTTCTTTTAGTCTTCTTAAATTTTTTTCAAAAATGTTTTACAGAGGGGCACCTGGCTGGCTCAGCTGGTAGAGCATGAGAGTCTTGAATGTGGGGCTGTGAGTTTGAGCCCCACATTGGGTGTGGATATTACTTAAAAATAAAATCTTAAAGCATTTCACGGCTCTCTGTGTAGAGGTCATGTGTATCTCCTTTATGCCTTCTAGGCATTTGATGTTTTTTTTTTTAATTTTTATTTAATTTATTTTTTAATTTACATCTCAGTTAGCATATAGTGCAACAGTGATTTCAGGAGTAGATTCCTTAATGCCCCTTACCCATTTAGCCCATCTCCTCTCCCACACCCCTTCCAGTAACCTTCTGTTTGTTCTCCATATTTAAGAGTCTCTTATGTTTTGTCCCCCTCCCTGTTTATATTATTTTTGCCTCCCTTCCCTATGTTCATCTGTTCTGTGTCTTAAAGTCCTCATAGGAGTGAAGTTCTGTGATATTTGTCTTTCTCTGACTAATTTCGCTCAGCATAATACCCTCTAGTTCCATCCACGTAGTTGCGAATGGCAAGATTTCATTCTTTTTGATTGCCGAGTAATATTCCATTGTCTATATATCCCACATCTTCTTTATCCATTCATCCATGGATGAACATTTGGGCTCTTTCCATACTTTGGCTATTGTTGATAGTGCTGCTATAAACATGGGGTTGCATGCACCCCTTCAAAACAGCATACCTGTATCCCGTGGATAAACGCCTAATAGTGCAATTGCTGGGTTGTAGGGTAGTTCTATTTTTAGTGTTTTGAGGAACCTCCATACTGTTTTCCAGAGTGGCTGCACCAGTGTGCATTCCCACCAACAATGTGAAAGAGACCCTCTTTCTCCGCATCCTCGCCAACATCTGTTGTTGCGTGAGTTGTTCGTGTTAGCCATTCTGACAGGTGTGAGGTGGTATCTCATTGCGGTTTTGATTTGTATTCCCCTGATGATGAGTGATGTTGAGCATTTTTTCATGTGTCGGTTGGCCATCTGGATGTCTTCTTTGGAGAAGTGTCTATTCATGTCTTTGGCCCATTTCTTCACTGGATTATTTTGTTTTTCTGGGTGTTGAGTTTGGTAAGTTCTTTATAGATTTTGGATAGTAACCCTTTATCTGATATGTCGTTTGCAAATGTCTTCTCCCATTCCATCGGTTGCCTTTTAGTTTTGCTGATTGTTTCCTTCGCTGTGCAGCTTTTTATTTTGATGAGATCCCAATAGTTCATTTTTGCTTTGGTTTCCCTTAGGCATTTGATATTTATACTGTTATAAATGGTAATATTTTTGATTTCATTTTCTAATTGTATCCTGGTGTAGAAATAAAACAAATTGACTTTTGTATATTGACCTTGATTCTAGTGACCTTACTGAATTCAGTGATTACCCCTTATAGGTTATCTATAGATTTTTCTCAAATTTTCCCACATATAATCTAGTCATCTGTAGATAATGACATGTTTATTTCTTCCTTTCTGATCCATGTTTATTTATTTCTCTTGGCTCTTATGCTGATGAGAGTCCTTCAGGACAGTGTTGAAGAGAACTATGACAGCAGTCGCCTGGCTTCATTGTCTGTCTCAGGAGAAAGCTTTTAATATTTCATTTTCAGTATCACGTTTACTATAGGCTTTTGTGATAGATAGCTTTTATCCGATTAAGGAAATTTGCTTCTAGGCCTAGTTGGCTAGGTTGTTTTTCTTTTTTTATCCTAAAAGGATGCTAGATTTTATGAAATGCTTTCTCTATGAACTCAACAGATAACCACCAAAAAAAGATACGCAGATGGCAAATAGCATCTAAAGAGATGCTCAGCATCATTAGTCATTACAAATATGCAAATAAGGACCACAGTGAGATACTACACACCCCACAGGATGGCAGAAATGAAAAAGATTGCCCATTGTTGGTGAGGACGTGAAGGCACAGTCACTCTCATACATTAGTAGTGGAGACTTACAAAAGCACAACTTTGGGAAAGAGTTCGGCAGTTTATTTTTATTATTTTTAATGTTTATTTATTTTTGAGAGAGAGAGCGTGAGCAGGGGAGGGGCGGCGGGGGGGGGGAGGACAGAGGCTCTGGACTGACAGCAGCGAGCTGGATATGGGGCTCAAACTCCCAAACCGTGAGATCATAACCTGAGCCGAGGTCAGAGGCTCAACCAACTGGGCCACCCAACTGCCCCTGGCAGTTTCTTTGAAAGTTAAACATCTTATCCAGCCATTCCACTCCTGAGTATTTACCCAAGAGAAATGACAGTGTATGCCCACTCTTTCATTTGTATGAGGACTTGTAGTGGAATGGAGAGAAGAGTTTATGTGTAGTACTCCCAAACTGTCAGCACCTCAAATTTCCATCCGCAAGGTATTAATAATTGTCACATTTCTATATAATGAAATGCTACTCAGCAATAAAATCAATGAACCATTGATATTTCAACAACATGGATGAATCTCAAAATAATTACGCTAAATGAAAGAAGACAGGCAAAAAAGAATACATACTCTATGATTCTGTTCTGCATCTACTGAGATGATCATATGGTTTTTCTCTTTAGTTGGTCAGTGTGGTGAATGACATTGACTTTCAAATGTTAACCTATCTTTGCATTACTGAGATAAACTCCACTTGGTCATGATGTATTGTCTTTGTTTATACACTGTTGGATTTAATTTACTAAAAATTTTCTTAAAAATTTTTTTTTAATGTTTATTTATTTTTGACAGAGAGAGAGAGAGAGAGAGCGAGCGAGCATGAGTGGGGGAGGGGCAGAGAGAGGGAGACACAGAATCCTAAGCAGGCTCCAGGCCTGACACGGAGCTTGAACTCACTAGTTGTGAGATCATGACCTGAGCTGAAGTCAGACACTTCATCGACTGAGCCACCCAGGGGCCCCCAAATTTTCTAACAATTTCTGTGTGTAGGTTTATGAGGATTATTGATTTGTAGTGGTTCCTCTCCCACCCCACCATGACACTGTCTCATTTTGATATTAGGGTGATGCTGACCACCTAGAATAGATTGGGAAATGTCTTTTCCTCTTCAATCTTCTGGGATAGATTACATAGAATTGATAGGTGCAGTGTTCTATAAATGTTAGTTAGGTCAAGTTAGGTAATAGTATTATTCACGTCATATATATTTATATATATTATATATTATTTATATATTTATATAATATATATTACATAAACATATAAATATATATTTATTATATATATAATCTATATAATTATATAATCCATATGAATATATATAATATATAAATATATAATATATATAAATATACATAATATATAATAAAAATGTATAATATATAGATATATATTTATATATAATATATAAATACATATAATATATATAAATATATAATATGTATATAAATACATATAATATATATAAATATATAATATGTGTATATATTTAAGATTTTATTTTTAAGTAATAACTATATCCGACATGCAGCTTGAACTCACAACCCCAAGATCAAGAGTCCCATGCTCTACCAACTGACCCTGCCAGACGCCCCCAAGTCTCATATATCTTTACTGATATTCTATCTACTTGTTTAAATTAGTGAGGGAGGAACTTTTTTTTTACATATGAAATTTATTGTCAAATTGGTTTCCATACAACACCCAGTGCTCATCCCAACAGGTGCCCTCAATGCCCATCCCCCACTTTCCCCTCCCTCCCATCCCCCATCAACCTTCAGTTTATTCTCAGTTTTTAAGAATCTCTTATGGTTTGCCTCTCTCCCTCTCTAACTTTTTTTCCCCCTTCCCCTTCCCCATGATCTTCTGTTAAGTTTCTCAGGATCCACATAAGAGTGAAAACATATGGTATCTGTCTTTCTCTGTATGACTTATTTCACTTAGCATAACACTCTCCAGTTCCATCCACGTTGCTACAAAGGGCCATATTTCATTCTTTCTCATTGCCACATAGTACTCCATTGTGTATATAAACCACAACTTCTTTATCCACTCATCAGTTGATGGACATTTAGGCTCTTTCCATAATTTGGCTATTGTTGAAAGTGCTGCCATACACATTGGGGTACAGAGGGAGGAACTTTTAAATCTAACTGTAATTGTGGAATATTCTATTTCTTCTTACAGTACTATGAGCTTTTGCTTCGTGTATTTTGAGTTTCTTGTTATCAGATATATTGGTATTTAGGCTTGTAATGTTCTCTTAAGGAATTGACCTCTATATGGTTATGAAATGACCCTCTTTATTGCAGGGAATATTTTTTCTCTGAAATCTGCTTTGTCTGATACTAATATCTAGCATTGTTTTTAATGTTAGCATAGTGTATCTTTTCCCATTCTTTTATTTTTAACCTATTTCTGGGATTACCTTTAAAGTATATTTCTTGCAGGCAGCATATAGTTAGGTCTTTCTTATCCAAGTCGAGCAGCTCTGTCTTTTGATTCGACTATTTAGACTATTGAAATTTAATGTGAACATTGGTGTGTGGGTTTAAGTTTACCATCTTGTGATTTGCTTGCTATTTGCCTTATCTATGCCTTATTTACTTTTTCTGTCATCTTCTGCATTGAGTATATTTTTGTTTCTATTTTATCTCCTTTGTTGGCTTATTAGGAATAACTCTTGGGGCACCTGGCTGGCTCATTTGGTGGAGCATATGACTCTTGACCTCTGGGTTTTGAGTTTGAGCCCTGAATTGGAGTAGAGATTACTTTAAAAATAAAATCTTTTGGGGCGCCTGGGTGGCTCAGTCAGTTAAGCCTCTGGCTTTGGCTCAGGTCATGATCTCGCAGTTTGTGAGTTCGAGCCCCACACCGGGCTCTGTGCTGACAGCTCAGAGCCTGGAGCCTGCTTCGGATTCTGTGTCTCCCTCTCTCTGCTCCTCCCCTGCTCATGCTCTGTCTCTCTCTTTCTCAAAAATAAATAAACATTAAAAAAAATTTTTTTAAATAAAAATAAAATCTTAAAAAAAAAAAAAAGGAATAACTCTTTACCGTGTTTTTTTAGTGGCTGCTTTAGAGCAAGGGTTGGCAAACTTTGTCCCTTGGCCAAATCTGATCTGCTGCCTGTTTTTATAAATTAAATTTTGGTTTTGATTGATTGTATATCTTCTCATGATGAATTGCATTTTTTTTTTCTTTACATGCCTATTAATTCTTAACTGAACACTATATATTTTTCATGGTACCTGTTGGGTGCTGGATCCTTTTCCAGTCCTGTAAATTCTTATGCTTTGTTCTGGGATACAGTTAAATTACTTGGAAACAGTTGGAGTTTTTCAAGTCTTGCTGTTGAGGGTTAGCTGGGACCCGAGCCACCTTAAGCCTAGGGGTAATTTTGCTCTATTTCGGAGGCAAAACTCTGCATACTCTATGTCCTCCGTATTATAAATCTTTTCCCTCTGATGCGTGGGAACAGGAGGGTCTCCTGGTTTGGTGTAAGCTATTCCTGTACTGCTGTTCAGGTATTCATCTTTCGGCTGATTCTTTCCCCAGCCTTGGGTAGTTTTCTCGCATGTGTATCCTGAGCAATACTTAGAAAGGTACCTGAGGGGAAACCCAGTGCTGGGTTCCAGAGTTCTTTATCTGGGGAGCTCTCTTCTTGGATTCTCTGCTCTGTCAGCTCTAGCCACCTGGTCTTTCTGGGCTTTCGGATTCATTTCCTCAACTCAAGAAGGCAGCCAGGCTCTCCCTGGATTCCTCCATCCTGTGCTGTGGCCTGGAAAGTTCTCCAGGCAGTAAGCTAGGGGCAATCCCACTGCTCTCTCATTTGCTTCCCATTTCTCGGGGCAGCCCCATCCTTTGTTGCTTCGTGTCCGGTGTCTTGAAAACCATCGTTTGATATATTTTGTCCATGTTTAACTTTTGTTTCCCTAGCTCAGAGGGCAAAGCCAGCCCCATTTTGGTTGGAAATGGAAGGTCAAATTATCCAGAGTGTTTTTTAAAAAACTTTATTTTTTGGGGCACCTAGACGGCTCAGTCAGTTAAGCAGCTGCCTTTGGCTCAAATCATGATTTCGCGGTTTGTGGGTTCGAGTCCCACCTCAGGCTCTGTGCTGTCCCCGCGGAACCTGCTTCAAATCCTCTGTCCCCTCTTTCTCTCTGCCCTTCCCCCACTTGTTCTTCCTCCCTCTCTCTCTCTTTCTCTTTCTCTCTCTCAAAAATAAATAAATAAAAATTAAAAAAAAAGTCTTATTTTTCTGGTTCTTCTCAAGAGGGTTGTTTTCATGCAGGAGGTTCTACCACAGCCAGAAGTGAAAGTGATCTTTTAATTTTATTTTTTAACGTTTGTTTATTTATTTTGAGCGGGCGGGGAGGGGCAGAGAGAGGGAGAGAGAATCCCAAGCAGGCTCCGTGCTTGTCAGCACAGAGCCCGCTGTGGGGCTTGATCCCATGAACCGTGAGACCATGACCTGAGCCAAAATCGAAAGTCAACAGTTAACCGACTGAGCCACCCGGGCGCCCTGAAAGTGATCTTTTTTTTTAGTCAGGAAGGTTTTTTCCTTCCCCTGGGGGAAATGTCCTTCCTTTTGCCTGAAAGAAAGAAAGAAAGAAAGAAAGAAAGAAAGAAAGAAAGAAAGAAAAGAATCCCCCTTTCTTTGCTGCCTTCTCTGCAAACTCTTTAAATCGCTCCATGGACTTTTAGAAACAAAAGCTAGGAAGCCTTGTGTCTGCTGTTTTCTGATTTGCTGTCTAGTTCGCTAAAAGAAAATTACATAGCCATCCACCTGCTAGATGGGGGTGGGGAGAGAAGGGAAGAAAATCATAAATACATCGTAGATTTCTCTCTCAAATGTTTTCCAACCAGACATTTCTTCTGCTTCTTTTATTTGCTTCACCCTCAAGCCGAGCACATTGGGCTAGATCGCCCCCCATTATTCCACCCACTGGTGTGTGGGGAGCTGACTATGGGCCAGACTCAGAACGAGGAGGTGCAGCTTGGACCTTAAGAGCCTCGGCTCATTAGACCAACTGTGTTCAAACCCCAGCCGGGTGTTTCACTTAAGGGCGAGTGACTTCATCTGTCTAAGCCTCAGTTTCCTCATCTGTCACAGCACCTCCTGAGGGGTCCCTCTTGGCATTGGGTGTCTGAGTCTGAAAGGCAGTTTTGTGTTTTCAAAAATTTGGAGACTAAGAAACGGGCCTTAAAGCCAGCTCCTGTGCAACCACACCCCCCACTCTTAACGCGTCCCTCGTCCCTTCGTCTCCTGGCCTTTTCCGACTCTGGCACACATTTCCTCTACGAGGGTTCGGACTCGGATGTTCAGATATGTTGTGCGCATCCTGCAGAGTCAGGGTGGACCCGCATCCAAAATTTGGCTTGAAAGTCAAGATTGGTGATGCCGCACCAAGGGGACACGAAGAGGGGTATTCCTCACATCGTGAGGTTTTCTGGGGAGAGCAGGGTCGGCTTCCTAATCTGGCCCCAAAACGGCTCGAGAGAACCAGAGGAGAGAGACACGTTTGGGGTTTTGTTGTGGTTAGTTGGTAGGGCTGGAGTGAGGGCAAGGGCTGGTATGGTTTGAACTTCTGGCCGGCACCAAAGGGGAGAGCCTCCAGGCCTTCTCCTCAGTTTACCCAATGTGGCTCAGAAGGGGAAGCCGGGGGCTGAGGCTTACAAGCTGTGAGCAGTCAGCCCCACGTCGAAAATGGAGTCAGATTCTATCACCCTCACAGGTTGGAGTTTGGAATTGGTCTGCCGTGCAGAGAGATGCCCCTCGTGGAGCCTTAACAGTTGTCTCTCATGTGAGACATTCTCCCACATGTGGGGCCGGGCGGAGGAGAGCGGGGAATTTGTGTATCATTTGTATGTCACAACCCGGACATCCACAATTTTAAGTTGATTTTCTATAAATGATGCTTCAGCAATGTGACCAAATCTCACTAGTTTAGTTGCCCCGGGGTGGGGAAATGCCAGATTACCAAGAGGGAAAAAAAGTAAAGAGAATATTAAAAAAAAAAAAAAAAAGTTTCATGTTTACCTCCTATCAAAAGGCAAGTTTCTCTCCTATTCCATTTAAAATAAAACTTTAAGGGGGCGCCTGGGTGGCTCAGTCGGTTAAGCATCCGACTTTGGCTCAGGTCATGATCTCGCGGTCCATGGGTTCGAGCCCCACGTCGGGCTCTGTGCTGACCACTCAGAGCCTGGAGCCTGTTTCAGATTCTGTGTCTCCCTCTCTCTCTGACCCTCCCCTGTTCATGCTCTGTCTCTCTCTGTCTCAAAAATAAATGTTAAAAAAAATTAAAAAATAAAATAAAACAAAACTTTAAGGAGTGCCTGGCTGGCTCAGTTGGTGGAGGATGAGACTGTTGATCTCAGGGTTGTGAGCCTGAGCCCCACATTGAGGGTGGAGATTACCTAAAAATAAAATCTTGGGGTGGGGGGGGCGGTGTTGGGCACCGGGACGGCTCAGAGGGTTGAGCCTCCAACTTCAGCTCAGGTCATGATCTCACGGTTCGTGAGTTCGAGCCCCGCACCAGGCTTGCTGCTGGTAGGCACAGAGCCTACTTCACATCCTCTGTCCCCCCACACCCCGCCCGTCCCTCCCCTGCTTGTGCTCTCTCTCAAAAATAAACATTTAAAAAATAAAGAAAGAAAATAAAATCTCGGGGCACCTGGGTGGCTCAGTCAGTTGAGCGTCCCATTCTTGATTTAGGCTCAGGTCATGCATGATCCCAGGGTCATGGGATCGAGCCCAGCGTCAGGCTCCTTGCTGAGCATGGAGCCCGCTCGAGACCCTCTCCCTCCCTCTGTCCCCCTCCCTTGCTCGCGTGCTCTCTCTCTGTAGCTCTCTAAAAAAATAAAAGTGAAAATATTGAAAATAAAATAACACTTTAAAAATGCTCTTCGTTTTCTGCCTTTGTCAATTCTTCTTGCTAATTTTTACTTCGCTTTTGTTGTTCAGGTTTTACTGCTGCACATCCAGCACAATCCTCCTCCATTCCTTTTAAGAACCAGACTTCAACAATTCCAGAATCAGAAAAAAAGGGATTCAATAGTCAAGCCAAAAGATTTTATTATAAAAAGGTAATAACATCGTCTTAGAAACTCTGCATTTAATCTGGGTTTGAGCCTCGGGTCGGGTGTGTGTGAGCCAGGCTGGTGCAGTTGTCCCTATGACCAATAGAGGGCAGTGTCACCCAAGGAGCCAATAGCCTATCTCCCAGTGTGCCAGAAGGTTAAGAATGAGTTGGGAAGTTATTAGCTTCAGAGAGAACGATGGCGTCTGGACTCATGGTGCCATATTGTACCCCAAACATTTTTTTAAAGAAGAAATGTATTTTATTTTATTTTCATTATTTATTTTTTTAAACTTGTTTTATTTATTTATTTATTTTTATTTACATCCAAATTAGCACATAGTGCAACAATGATTTCAGGAGTAGATTCCTTAGTGCCCCTTAGCCATTTAGCCCATCCCCCCTCCCACAACCCCTCCAGCAACCCTCTGTTTGTTCTCTATATTTAAAAGTCTCTTCTGTTTTGTCCCCCTCCCTGTTTTTACATTATTTTTGTTTCCCTTCCCTAATGTTCATCTGTTTTGGCTCTTAAAGCCCTCATATGAGTGAAGTCCTATGATTTTTGTCTTTCTCTGACTAATTTCACTTAGCATAATACCCTCCAGTTCCATCCATGTAGTTGCAAATGGCAAGATTTCATTCTTTTTTGTTGCCGAATAATACTCCATTGTCTATATATCCCACATCTTCTTTATCCATTCATCCATCGATGGACATTTGGGCTCTTTCCATACTTTGGCTATTGTTGATAGTGCGGCTATAAACATGGGGGTGCATGTGTCCCTTTGAAACAGCACACCCGTATCCCGTGGATAAATACCTAGTAGTGCAATTGCTGGGTCGTAGGGTAGTTCTATTTTTAGTTTTTTGAGGAACCTCCATAGTCTCTTCCAGAGTGGCTGCACCAGCTTGCGTTCCCAAGAAGAAATGTATTTTAAAATTTATTATAAAAGTATAAAATTCAAGAATCCCAGGTATATGAAGTAAAAGGTAAAAATCCTTTTCTCTCCCTCTGGTCCCGTTCACTCTTTGTGACAGGAGAGGAAATAACAAACCTTTCTTCAAATAACATAAAAGGAAAAATAAAAGGGTCGAATAAACTTAAAACCACCTTTGTGATAAAGGCCCCCCCTTTTTTCAAACTTCCTTTAACAGTGTGTTGTTTCTGTTGCTGTATCCCCTCCCGCCCCGTTTCTCCACATATTTGTGTCTCTTTTCCTCGATCTGGAAGATTCTGCATGGCTCCCCGGGCTCCTCGTGGGTCCTCAAGTAGCTTGAGATTGATTGCATTAGCTAAAGGTTCAAGGGTCTGACGGTCTCCTCTCTCACCAGCAGGGGGCCGAAGCGCCTCACAGACATCCTTAGTCTTTAAAATCTTCATTCCTTTACTCATTTAACCAAGATCTGTAGAATAACATTCTTTTGAAGGAGTCAACATCTCAGTTACCTTTGGCCACGTGGGGGGCCTCGTCAGGCCCCTTTGCCCCTCAGCCTGTTCCTCCTTTGTAAACAAGAACGCTGAATGAGAGGACGTTTAAATTCCTTTCACTTCTAACATTTTAGGATTCTAAGAAAGCAAATAATAAAGAATATAGGGTGTGTGTATAGGCTCGCGTGTGCGTGCACACACACACACGCACATTTTTAATTACTTGAAGGTTTACCTCAGAGATGATAAAGAAGATATTTGCTCAGGACTTTTCTCTCTTCTCCCTCTAGTTTCTGTGTCTGTGTTTTAACTGTCCGCCGGTCTCTGTACCTTCTGTTTGGGGTCCTGTTTGTCAAGACAGTAATAATATGTTGCCCATCTCTAGAATACTTGCAGTCCAGCCTCCAATAAAAATAGTAGCAGCCACCATTTTACTGGTCCCTTCTAGGTGTGAAATCATTTTTAGACCATGTCCCTAATCCTCAGAACAATGCTAAAAGGAAGGGTTCATTGTCTTAATTTAACAGGAGAGGAAATCGAGGCTTAGGGGAGTTAAATGACCCACCCAAGGTCATTCAGCACAGGGCTCGGCACATAAGAGGCCCTACATAAATATTTGCTGAATCAACCTGGAAAGAATTAGACCTCAAACCCAGGTCTAGCTCACTCCAAAGCCTCATGTTGTTTCCACACACTACCACACCTCTTGCGGCCTCCAGAGCCATGCATTTGATTTATGAAAGTCAGCAGGTATGTTTCTGAAAAGGCCTTCGCCAGAACAGCCGCGGCACAAGGTAGGGAAGGATGTCAGGCAATGAGTGTAGGCGCCCTTCTATGTGATCCGGTTCTCCAGACTCGCTTCCCGAAACTGAAGAGGCCGGCATTTCGACTTAGCATTCCAACCACTGCTTTTCAGAAACATTTCTGCTCAAGGAACCAAGGGGGGCAACCAGCCAAAGCTGTAAGCAGCATCAGATACGGAAAGAAATCGCTCAGAAATTTGATTCATACTTTTCAGATGTAGTCACGTTGGTTTGACAACGTGGGAACTTTCATCTAGGTATTTGAAAGCCTTCTGTAAAAAAGTACGCAATTCTGTGGCAAGAGCACGGACGGGATCCGTAAATCAGGTTCCCTGTGTTCTGCCCTGTTAAGAGGCTGTGTGCCTTTAGACAAGTCACTTGACTTCTCTGGGCTTCGGTTTCCTCATCTGAAACACAAACAATTTGGACTATATAATCTTTTAGCTTCTTCAAGCTATAAAAACTGGAAAAAAAAATTTTCTTGTTCTATGCTCATTATTCTCATTTCTCTTGAGGGAAATGGACACTGAGAAGTGAAAGATCTTGTGTAACATCACCCAATAATTTCGTGAGGCAATACAAATTAAAAACAGATTTTAAAACTCTGATGTTCACCACCCTTCTTAGGACATGAGTCATCCATACCCTGAGCCTGATCTCATAACTTGGTTGTATCCTCACATTAGTTCTGTGACCCATTTAGCCCGTCTTTGACACGGAGAATCAGTGCCTTGTGAAATGTGCACTCACCTTGTCCGTCTAACTTTGTGGGGAAACACTGCCCAGCTCATATGCCCTGTAATCAATCCTTCACGGGGCTTGGTGTCGGGACTGCAATTTAGGCTGCTAGAAATGAAGTCTGCTTCCCTGCACATTTTTACAATTATTTACAAATGTGCTGGTGACTCCGTGTGCATGAAGAGACATGCCTAACCTGGGGCAGAACGTAGCCCGGGAGGCTAATGGACATTTTCTTCCTCCACCTCCCTGTTTCTGTCTCTATTTCCCTCTGGACGGTGGTCACTGCCTTCCAGGCTGTGTAACACTAATAATATCTTTGCATCATCTTAAAAGCAAGGAGGTGGGGCGCCTGGGTGGCTCAGTCGGTGGAGCGTCCGACTTCGGCTCAGGTCACGATCTCGCGGTCCGTGAGTTCGAGCCCCGCGTCGGGCTCTGTGCCGACGGCTCAGAGCCTGGAGCCTGCTTCGCATTCTGCGTCTCCCTCTCTCTCTGCCCCTCCCCCGCTCATGCCCTGTCTCTCTCTGTCAAAAATAAATAAACGTTAAAAAATTAAAAAAAAAAAAAAAAAAAGCAAGGACGCTATAATTGCTAGGCCCATGATTCTAAAGCCAGCTTATCCCTTCCAGGCTCAAATCAATGAATGTCAGTAGCATGCGTATACTGTATCCTCTAGAAGGGCTCAATTTAAACATACATGTTAATTTGATAGAGAGCCTGACAGGTAAATCCACCGTCCCAGTTGGTAAGCAGGCCTGTATTTAGTTTGTGTGAAATTGTAGAAAGCTAATATCATTTCATTGATTAACTTGATGAAGCACTGGATCAGGGATGTTTTACATGTCGAGTTATTTATTTATTCATTCATTCATTCATTCAGTTAGAAAGAGAGTGAGCGAGCAACCTGGGGAGAGGGGCAAAGGGAGAGAAAGAGAAGGTCAACCAGGCTCCACACTCAGTGCAGAGCCCCACACAGGGCTCGATCCCACAACCCCGGGATCATGACCTGAGCCGAAATCAAGAGTCAGATGCTCAACCGGCTGAGCCACCCAGGCGCCCCACATGTCAGGGATATTTAAACGAAAGGAAGTTCAGTTCGCAGGGGCCACCGTGTCCAAGGGGATAATTACCCCAAGTGCGCACTCGGCTGCACGTCTGAACCACAGTAGGGTCAGCGGCACGCCTCCCCACGGGGTCTGCAGTATATGTTCCCGGACATAACAGACACTTGGCTGGCACTGACCGCACGGCAGGCACCCCTCGAAGACTTTTGCATTTATTTGCCCGTTTAGTTCCCATAATCACCCTGTGAGCTGAGTCTCATCGTTATCTCTGCTTTTCAGATAATGACCCTGAGACACAAAGAGGGGTGAGTAACTTGCACGGCCAGGGTCAGGCGGGGCAAGGATGCATGCAGGTGGCAGCTCCTGGTTCCCAGACGCTGCTTCCCATGTCACCCCGGGATGGAAGCAGGGACACCCTCCCCTGAGCTCTGGACGGCCACTCTTGTGCCCCTGTCCACCTTGTGCTTCACCTGATGGTAGGGGGTGTGCCCGTCTCACCTTCACCTGTCCGGAAACTCCTGGGGTCATCGCTGTCCTTTCCTGACCCCAACACCCCTCAAAAGTGCATGGAATGAATGAGCCCAACTGCAGTCTATGCATCCCTTGCTGAGTCACGGAACACACCCCGTCCATTTTGCACTGTTTTGCTGCGGCCCCTCCATCCCATTCCTAGAGTGTGTGAACTGCTAAGAGATCGTGCTGTGTCCTTCCTTGCACCTTAGCACAAGCCCTGGTCCACAGTAGTCTTCTTATTTTTTCTTTTAATTTTTTTAACGTTTATTTATTTTTTGAGAGACAGAAACAGAGTGCAAGCGGGGCAGGGGCAGAGAGAGAGAGAGAGAGAGAGAGTCAGAGACAGAATCTGAAGCAGCCTCCAGGCTCTGAGCTGTCAGCACAGAGCCCGACGCGGGGCTCGAACCCACAGACTGCGAGATCATGACCTGAGCCGAAGCCGGCCGCTTAACCGACTGAGCCACCCAGGCGCCCCAACATCCAGCTCTTGATTTCAGCTCAGGTGGTGATCTCACGGTAGTGAGTTCGAGCCCCGTGTCAGGCTCCACACTGAGCACGGAGCCTGCTTGGGATTCTCTCTCTGCTGCCACGCCCTCCCCCCCTCCCCCCCCGCAAAGATAAACAATCTCCTCAAGAGACCTCATCCCCTTTCCTGGTTGCTCCCCCAGAGCTTCCAGGGTCCCTTCATTCTGCCATCCTCCCCCATTCTGAACAAAACTATTTTCTTGCATGAAGTACGCTCGCGGCCTCTCTCCCTTTGCAGCTGTGATCAGAGGTGTGGAAACTTTGGTGCCAGACAGAAACATATGTGGGGGGGGGGGGGGCGCAGGGGTAGGGAGGGAGAGAGAGCAGAAAGGAAGAAGGCATCTTCCAAGGGACAAATCTCAGAGTCAGAGACAGTTTGAACCAGAAAGAGCTTCCGTGACCTTGAACCCCGGGCTCAGCAGAACAGCCCTTCCTGTGACAGTGTCTCGTCCTGAAGCCCACTGGTGGGCCAGGTACGGGCAGACTGCTCCTCCAAGCTGCTGCCAGCTTCCCTGGCTCCCTGTGGACGCCTGGCATGTGGCCAGAAAACCACAGATCTTGACGCCCCCACAGATGAGGGGCCTGAGGGCCGGTGCCGCGCCCCAGAGACAGAGGCCGACTCTCCCGCCGTCCAGGCAGTGCTGTCCTCTTCACTCTGGGCACATCAACCCGAGTAAAAGCTTTCTCGCTTCGATGTAGTCAGTAGGGTCGTTGGACACGTTGTCCTGAGATCTGAAGACCAGAGGCATTTGTGGTGAAAAATTGTTTCCCCAGGAGCCTAACATCCCTGTGTGATTTTGCCGGGGGCTTAACCACAGCACAGGATTCTGGTTCTACCTCAGGCACGTCCTCCTCCTGTTAGATACTTTTTTTTTTTTTAAGTTTGTTTATTTTGAGAGAGAGAGAGAGAGCACGAGCAAGGGAGGGACAGAAAAAGAAGGAGAGAGAGAATCCCAAGCTGAATCCCATCCGCTGACAGCACGGAGCCTGATGCTGGGCTCGAACTCACGAACCGCGAGATCATGACCTGAGCTGAAACCAAGAGTCGGAGGCTCAACTGACTGAGCCCCCCAGGCGCCCCCCCCCCCCATTAGATCCTTTTAAGCCCCTCAGCAGGTCCCCAGTTTTCATTCCTCTTGTGCATGAATGAAACACCAGCTCGCTTCCCCAAGATAGACCAAATCAGGGTGGGACATCTTTGCAGAGTCTAAAGGCAGCTCTAGTGTGGCCTTTAGCCAATGATCCAACAGAGACTATGTTTTGTAGGCCAAGAAGCAGTTTGACGAACCGTTGATTTGAAAGTATTAATCGGACAGAATTTATGAAATCAGGACTCGAAAGCTCAGGCTGCGTAGCTGGCTGCAAGCTGTGGGACTCCAAGCTTCCTATAACCCATGGACATGTCTGGGGTGAGGAGGTCTGTGCCCTGCTCCCCATGACCTCCCTACCCTATCCCAGGGTCAAGCGAGTGGAGATCTTTGTCCCACCCTTGGCACCCGCACAGGCTGCCTTCCGGGACTTTAATCCTTCAGAAGGGCTCTCAAAGTGCGTTTCAGCCAAACGTCACCCAGGTGTGTGTTGGGTGGAGGGATGGGAGCACATGAGCCAGTCCTCTCTTGCTTAATCCCACTCTCCAGGTCTTTAACCTCCACGGGAAGGTTCGGCTCCATTGCGGCTGGCGTGGGCAATGCAGAGGTAGGAACGAGGACGAGAGTGGCCACGCACCGGCTCTCACCCCTCTGCGTGTATTGACTCATTTAATCCTCACACTTTGGGCCGGGCCGGGGAGACCACAGGTATGACATCCGCATAGTTCTCTCAGTGCTCGATAGGCAGTTGGTAGGGCTGAGATCGATAGTTCTCTTCCCTTCTCCCTCCCCACACCCATTTTTGCTTTGCTTATTTTTGCCCTCTGGGGGTGGTCTTGGCCCAGAAACCAAGGCGGCTAAGTTCACCCCAGTTGCAGTCTGGATTCTTATTTCTGGGATCTGCTCTGAGAGGCCTCAACTCACCGAAGCCACGAAAGGTTAGTCATGTGAACTGTCATCCCAGAGGTGAAAGGTCTGACTTTTTATTGCCCGCCCAGAGAGCCATTCACCACTTCTAGCAGTCGCCGGAGAGGGCCTGAAGGCTCTGCGTTTGGACATTTCCCTCCGCGGAGCTTAGAAACCTAGCTGGGTGTCATGAGAAGGTAGCGGTGGGCTGGTAGACCAGCTGTCCCCTCCGCGAAGGGGGCAAGTTCCGATTGATAGCATTTGCCAATTTCTGTGGTGTAAAAACCCCCACCCAGGGCCACTAGCAAACCCTCTGGCATTCTAACAGTCCCCCTCTGGAGCTGCCATGGGCCAGCTCCAGCAGACTGCTGCCTGGACACCTCTTCTCAGACATTCCTTCAGAGCAAACAGGCAGCACTCTGTCCCTCCAGGCTAAGAGGTGACAGCCCTCTTTGTATTTGGCCTGGCCTCCCACCAGTTTGCAACACAGCAGAATGAAAGCATGAGCTAGGTCCAGTGGGGTTGCCAGATCGAGCAAAGGAAAACGCAGGGTTTCTAGTTAATGTAGAATTTCAGATCAATGGCGAACAACTATTTTAGTATCAATATGTCCCTGCAAACTGCGGGGGACGTACTTACACTAAGATCGTTTGTAGTTATCTGAAATTCAAACTCACCTGGGCAGGGTGGGACGGAGTAGCTTTTATCGGGCAACTCTAGCTCCTCAGACACGTAGGTGCCCAGAAAATTGGTGGGAAACTGATGGCGGGCGTCGAGCGTAGCGGTAAACTAGGGGCGAGGGGTGTGCGTCTTCCTCGTTCACAGTTTAAACCTGGAAGAGTCGCGAGTACGTGTCCTGCTTCAGCTTTCCCTGGACTTAGGGACTCTCCAAGCTAAGAGGCACCCAAAGAAAGGCATGTGGCCCCATGTCTCTGATTTGCAAATAAGGAAACTGAGGCCCAGAGAGGCGATTTGCTAAAAGTCACTTGGCGGGTGTAGCAGCACCGAGACGGAATTTGCGGATTCAAAACGCAGGGGGATTTTTGTTTTTCTTCTATCCTACACCTTCTCATTTGAACATTAGTTTGGTTTAATGCTTAAGAGTAGTGGATTCTGGGGGCACCTGGGTGGCTCCGTCGGTCGAGCGTCCGACTTCGGCTCAGGTCACGATCTCGCGGTCCGTGGGTTCGAGCCCCGCATCGGGCTCTGTGCTGATGGCTCAGAGCCTGGAGCCTGTTTCAGATTCTGTGTCTCCCTCTCTCTCGGCCCCTCCCCCACTCGCGCTCTGTCTCCCTCTGTCTCAAAAATAAACGTTAAAAAAATTAAGAAAAAAAAAGAGCAGTGGATTCTGTATGTTTGGTGGAGATGGGCAAAATGGGTGAAGGGAATGAAAAGGCACAAAATTCCAATCACAAAATAAAAAAGTCACGGGGACGTATCATACGGCATGGCAACTCCCGTTAATAACACTGTATTGCATATTGGGAAGTTGCTAAGAGAGGAGATCTTAAAAGCTCTGATCACAGGAAAAAAATCCTGTAACTGTATGGTGACAGGTGTTTATTGGACTTACCGGGTGATCACTGTCCAATGTATAAAAATATTGAATCATTACACCGTATACATGAAACTAATAGAATGTTATGTGTCAGTTATCCCTCAATCTATAAAAAAAGAGTTGACTTTGTACTAAGACCCCCTGGGTTCAAATTCAGGCTCTGAGAGTTACTAGCCATGTGACCTTGGGCCTTATCTCTTTTGGTCCTGTCCTTCTGTCTTTAAAATGGGGATTAAATGAGTTACTGCGGGTGACTGGGTGACTCAGGCGGTTAAGCATCCGAGTCTCGATCTCAGGGTCGTGAGTTCAAACCCTGCGCTGGGTTCCACGCTCGGTGGAGCCTACTTAAAAAAAAAATCATAAAGTACTCAGGGGCGCCTGGGTGGCTCAGTTGGTTAAGTGTCTGACTCTTGATTTCTGCTCAGGTCATGATGTCACAGTCTTGAGATTGATCCCCTTGTTGGACTCCATGGTGTAGAGCCTGCTTGGGATTCTCTCTCTCCCCCCACTTGCTCTCTCTCTCTCTCTCTCACTCTCTCTCATACACTTAAAAAAAAAAGAATAAAGTGCTCAGAACAGTGCCTGGCACACAGTGAGTGGCCACTCAACAAATAAATGCTAGCCCTACAAACAGCCCCCTAGAAAAATCTCTTCCTTGTTTTCGGTAGCTCCTCGAATCTTCTCCCACGTGCAGGACTCGGCCTGGGGCGCTGGTGCACCTGATTCTGCTGCACGTCTCATGGCCTGCCCCATTCTCCCTGGTGATCAGCCCCCACTCTGCACCCAAGATCACCATCACCTACAAAGTGGGAATCAGTGCCCCTTCACCCACCTGCTTTAAGCGAGGCTCAAAGGATTCCCTGCATTTAAAATTCAGCACAGAAGAACCTATTAATCTCACTGACTGATGGCCCTATCCCAAATATTAAACCTTAATCACACACTGCTCAGGCCAGACTGGAAAGTCCTGGAAAGCCCTGGTGGCCCCTTAAGCTTTCTTTCTGCCCCGAGGAGAGTGGCAGGGACGGTGGAGACAACGAGCCTGGGTGACAGAGGTTGGGGAGAGCAAGTCTGCAGTCAGGCTGCCCGGATTTAAATCTGGGCTTCACCATTTACTAAATGTGGACCCAGTGCCTCTGGGCCTTCCTTTCCTTAAAATGGGCCTGCTAACACCCCCATTACAAGGTGACCAACGCAAGGGTTTGCGTTCATCATGCCCTTAGCATTGAATTCAGGTACGGCTGTTAGTAGCAGTGGGGTGTTGGATAAATGCATCCCCACGTGCCTCGGTGTCTCCATCTGTAAAATGGGGACAGTAGCCCCTTCCTTGTCAGAGGATTAAATGAAGCAACCTTTGAAAAGCTTGTGGCATCGAGTAGGCACCCGGTAAACTCTCAAGACAACGGAACATCCTTTTCATTTCATGCCACTTGCTTGGCCAACTTCCGTCAGCATATACCTCCCCCCGGTAACTTGCCTGGGAAATGAGCCGAAAGTCCAATTAGCTGCAAAAGCAGAAATGAGCTTAGAAATCAAGCGGTTGTTTATTCCTCTCTCTCATACCTCCCTCCGTTTAGCATTTGAGCCTCGTGAGCCTGCCTCCTTTTGTTTGAGAATTAGAAAGGGACTTGTTTGGGAGGAAGGTTGTTTTTGTTTCGTTTTGCTTTGTAAACAGAAACGCTCCCTGATTTCTCCTCTGAAAGGCTGAGGAGGAAGCTGAGTCAGGTGGGTGCGGTTAACTAACGTGACAGCGGTCATCGGGCCCTCACCTTGGGTTTGGCGGACCCAATCAGCACACGCTGACTCACGCATCAGCTATACTTAGCAGCCCATCCTGTGCTCACTTCTCTGATGCCATGACAGAACAATAGCATTCTTCTGGAATGCAGGGCAGCATGGTGGAGGGAGAGTCAGGGCTTTGGGGGTCCCAGACCTGGGCTGGAATTCCGACCCCAGCGCTTGGTCACTGAGACCGTGACTGGGCAGGCTAGGAAATGGTAGAGCCGAGCCGTCACCGGGAAAGTGGTGGTGCCATCCTGGAGGATTACACTGGGGCTTAGCGTGGATGTAATGGATGCAAAGCTCGCAGAAGAGCACAGTGGAAATGAGTGGATCCCAGTGACACCACGTTCTCTCCCTTTCAGGATAATATCCCGGGTCCTGGCTTCTACGATGTCATTCACCAGTCTCCGGTGTTCAACAGTGTCTCGCTGTCTAAGAAAGGGACGTGCACTTTTCCCTCTATGGTGAGAACCCCCTCCTTGAGTGAGGCCACTAGCGGGATCAGGAACTTCCTTTGCTCCTTGCGTAAGCATGTGTTGGTCATCTGGTCCCTTCTCTCCAAATGCCGTGGTTCTAATTAGGAGCATAACTGCCACCTCACGTGTCACGCAAGTAAATTAGAGCCTGTGTCTTTAAGTAATTCCCCTCCCCTGCTAGACGTTGCCAGGGTGGGAAGAGAGGCCAGAGGGAGATTCAGGACCTGATCATCCACCATCGATTCTGTCATCACGGAGTGGACTAAGCAGATGTTTTCCTGAGATTTTTAGGTTCCGGGGAAAAGATCTCACTCTAATATGAGGTTTTACACCGCTTGGTCTCATTGGGTTATTCAAGATATCGAGAAATCTGATGGGGGCAAAAAGAAAGCAGGCAGCAGGCCTGAAATGCAGCGATCGTCCTCACCTCCCTATTTCCCTTCTTTGTGAAATGAGGGTCTTTATGTTGGTGGATGGCTCTAAGAATCAAGGAACTCTATGAAGGGCCAATGTCCCTGAACAGACTTGGGCAGGATTTTCTTGTTCTTTATTCGAATCTCTGTAAATTGGCAAGAAGAATAGACAGCAAGGGAAAAGGGCCAAACTAGGGTAAGACCGGCTGAGGTAGGAAAGTGAAAAAGAAAGCAAACCCAAACTTGCATCAACGAAACATGTATGCCATCTGTCCCTTTAAAAATTAAAATACCTCAAGGAGCACTTGGGTGGCCCAGTCGGTTGAGCATCCGACTTCAGCTCAGGTCACCATCTCGTGGTTCGAGGGTTTGAGCCCCGTGTCGGGCTCTGTGCTGACAGCTCAGAGCCTGGAGCCTGCTTTGGATTCTGTCTCCCTCTCTCTCTGCCCCTCCCCTGCTTGTGCTCTGTCTCTCCGCACCCCCTCAAAAATAAACATTAAAATTTTTTTAAAAAAATTATCTCTTGCAAAGATGTATTATAATGCCTGACACTGGAATGGATTCAAAAAAAAAAAAAAAAACAAAAAAAACACCACACAAAGGGTCCATTTAAGACACACTGAATGCAGCCACTTACTGGAATTTGAGTTTGGCAGAGGTGAGTACTCAAGGAGCGAGTTGACTTTGGAGCCAGCTCCCCATCAGCAAAGCCCTTGAAGTCACACATGCCCCCAGTGAGCTTACAGAGGAACCACGCCCTGCAAACAAAGAGACCTGAAAGTAATCTGCAACAGAAATGCCACCTCACGAGGCTCTGGCACCGGAGACAAGACTGAAGACCTGATCCTGACTCAGCTGTGGATGCTCGACGACGTGGCCTCAAGCACGTCACCCTTCTGTGTCCCAGGTGCCTCATAAAAGCGGAGACTCCCTGGAGGCTCTGGGCAAATTGCAATGAGCAACGTGCTCTTTGAAACTGGGAGCATTGAAAACATGCTAAATATCATGAGTGTTACCACCTGAGTCACAAACAATAGCTCGTGCAACACCTAGGTTTTCTCTGAGACATTCGTGGCCGGTCAATTCCTCCCGACTAGGCTTTGCGTGCGGTAACTTTCCAAACGAGGAGGCTGGGCCGTCTGGAGGAGAAGAGGCCCAAGGGAAGGTCGGAGTGTTACAGAATCGAATCACGCCTGTAGGGTCTTTGAAACATTCAGACCAAACCCAAAAAGAACGCAGGCCCGTTGAGTGGTGCCGGCTTTCCCTCCCCGATTTGATGGATATGGGAATTTCTTTTTTTAGACATTTGGGTTCCTGGAAGCAGCCGGCAGTGGCTGGGGGAGATCTATTAGGAGATCCCACATCTCACCTAGCTTTCTGCCCGGATGCGAATTTCGTGCCTCTGTCCCCCACTTGGTAACTTTCACATTCGTTAGTTACCTCCTCCTTTTCCGGATCTGAAGACTCTGAAGGAATTAAAAGCAGCCCTTGTCAGAGAAAGATCTGCCTGACTGACCCCGGTCTGGCCAGGAGGAGCGTGATTGTAGGTGAGGCTGACCAAAACACTCTGTGGATCTATAAATTCTAGAAACTTCCTGATGGTTGTTGGAACCACTACACCCAACCTTTGGAGGGGACCTGTGCTCTAAGTCCAAGTAATTTAAAGAGCTTCAATAGCATATTCTAAATCTTTGTTCCAGAATTATTCATGACACAGCAGTCAGTCTGGTGGGAGGAGACTTCCATGGCCTTTCTGTATTTGCATGGTGGCAGGAGTGGTTCTGGAAGGCCTAGTTAAAATATAGTTAGGCTTCTTTATTGTAGGACTTCTCAGGGCACTTAATATGGCGGCGGGTATTATGAATCTTCAAAATGGGAAGATGCTGTGAGACCCTCTCAAGTTTATTTGGCTCTGGAACTCTCCCCCTGCTGCTGCGACCGCCAACACTCACTTACCTTATGCACCTCGCATGCCAAGAAACACTTTGGGAAATCGTGCTTTAGAAGAACGCTCTTGCCTAATCTGTTGAGTGACTCAGGATGGAAATGCTACAGACAGTACCACCAGGGAGGGTTTCACCTTCCCACCCTCTTCCTTTGGAGTGAAGAGGAAAGAGGAAAGATGTGTCCAGCCTAGAGGGCAGAGGAGAGAGAGCATAGCGATTCTTCTTGAACTAGAACCTTCCACAGTCATTTATCGGCTGGCCAGCTTGTAAATGAAAACTTGTATTGCTTTATTCCTTTTGACCCATTCCTCTTTAAAATGAGACATCTAGGGGCGCCTGGGTGGCTCTGTCGGTTGAGCGTCCGACTTTGGCGCAGGTCATGATCTCACGGTTTGTGAGTTCGAGCCCCACGTAGGACTTGCTGCTGTCAGTGAAGAGTCCACTTTGGATCCTCTGTCTCCCTCTCTCTCTGCCCCTCCCCCACTTGCTCTTTCTCAAAAATAAATAAACATTGGGGCGCCTGGGTGGCTCAGTCGGTTAAGCGGCCGACTTCAGCTCAGGTCACGATCTCGCGGTCCGTGAGTTCAAGCCCTGCGTCGGGCTCTGGGCTGACCGCTCAGAGCCTGGAGCCTGCTTCCGATTCTGTGTCTCCCTCTCTCTCTGCCCCTCCCCCGTTCATGCTCTGTCTCAAAAATAAATAAACATTAAAAATAATAATAAAAAAAAAAAAAAAAAAAACATTAAAAAAAAAAAAAAGAATGAGGTATCTAATCCACACCATATAGTAGGGGCAGACTGCCTGGGTGATAATGTTGGTTCCACTCCTCATCTGATGGAGAAAGTCCAGTCTCCTCATCTGTAAATTAGGGATAATCACAATAACCACTCTCCAGGTTTTTCATGAGGATTAAATGCAACAACCTGTGGAAAGCACTCAGTTAACTATTGCCCAAAACTCAAAGGCAAAGTGGATACAGGGCTGGGGTGACCTTCCTTCTGGGAACATCAGTGAATCCGGACACAGGGGGAGGCCGGCTTGGGACTTGAACCCAGGCTCGACTCTGAACAGCTGGGACTCTGGACAAGAACATTCTTGCCCCTGGGAGCACATCCACCCATGTACCATCGGTGGTCCATAGACTGAATGTTGGGACCCACTGCACCCAAGGAAGGGCGAGAAGTTGGTGAGGGTGGGGGTTCGTGCCTTCCCACAGCCTCACCCACTCGCTGTGCTTGTATAGGTAGTGACCCCTATCCGGCTCAGGAAAACCCAGAGCAGTGTTCTCAAGCTTCTAATCATAAAATAATGAGAATTTTTTCGTTTGTTTTATCAGACTCCAATACTTGCCATCCTAGGGTAAAGTGATGTTATCATCTGGTTTCTATGGCTTTTGCCCCTTTTCATTTGGCAAACATTGATTCTGTTTGTTTTTGTGTTTTTTTTTTTTTTAACTGAAAATAGTTTATTGTGGCTTCCTGGAAGGAGTAGAATCAGTTCTACTGAAACAGAAAGATATCGTAGGGTTTTTTGAAATCAGCAATTAGGTGAGGGATCGGAGGCACAGGTGGACAGCGAACCCCATGGACCCTTGTGCCTTTAAGACATTAGAAGCAAACTTGTCATTTGAGCAATTCAGATTACTTAATCTTAGAAGTAAGACGTGGGGTTTTACTCAGAAGGAAAGCCTTGGCTGGAGGAAGAAAGTCTAAAGCTTCCCATCATATAAATTACCCAACAGCTGATGAGTCAAATATAAGTGGCCTGAAATGGGATTGGGTGGCAATGCATTTATGGCAACATTATTTTTGCCAAGTCCCAAATAGAAGATGAATAACTTGAGTTAGTTTACAGAAGTTACAACAGGCCAGAACTCGCATCCTCCAAGAGCAAATCCTCAAAGCCTGAGGTCAGTTTATCGTTGTTACCGGCTAGAGTTTCAGCTTTTACAAACTGCTTTTAGACGTAGTGCTGGGCATCATCCCCTTGACGTCTGTCCTTTGGGGCCCCCAGATTATGTAAGACTGCTGATGCCTTTGGCTTTCCCCTTACAGCGTGCCCGACTGGACACCATCATTTCTAAATACCCTGCAGCTAACGCGTACACTATCCCATCACATTTTGTTTCGAAGAAAGACTTCAGTAATTCCTGTTCCAGCATGTTTCAGTTGCCAAGTTTTGCGAAAGCCCTCAAATCTGAAACTCCTGCACCAAACCATTACAATGTAAGATGTTGGGTATGCTTGTTAAATATGTATCGAATGAATGCTTTACTAAAATAAATGAAGGGGGGGGGGACGCTTTGGGAAATATCATTTTAATGCGATTAGTAAATCAGTTAGTATTTGTTGACTGCCCAGTGGGTACATGAGGCTGGGCAAGGCCTTTAGAGAGAATTTGCAGAAACTGGAGACAGATGTGAGCAACCCTGGAGGTCAGGGCGGAGCAGTGGGAAGACCAGTCCCTGGAAAACACCGTCATCACTCCTGCCCTAGAATCTTTCTGGGGCAGTTTTCTCATCTGCGACAATAGGTATTTACCGCCTTATTTTCCACCTGATATTTCCATATCAGAAATTGTTGTTTTTTTTAACAGTAACGCCCCGCTCTGTAGTCACGGAGGCAGAACGGTATGATTAATGGTTCAGAGATGGAGCCAGGTTCAAATGTCCCCTCTGCCACTTTCTGTGTGGCTCTGGGCAAGTCCCTTCAGCTTTCAGGACTCAGTTTGTTGATCTGTAAAATGGGGACACATGTCCACTTCATAGTATTAATGCAAATGTTAAATTAGGTCATGGATGCTGAGTGCTTGGCACAGCCCTGGGCGCACAGGGTTCCACTATACATGGAGATCAGCAAAACTCTCTCTGGGGAAGTCACGTCACTTCTTGAGCCTCAGGTGTAAAATGGAATCAATTATACTTGCCCTACGGGGTTATTATAAAAAGCAAACGAGACAGCAACTGTGAAAACATAAGACGTGAATTGTACATAAGGTGTTAATATCACTATGCCATGTTGCAAAATGTTTTGGTCTTAGAATACTTCATCTTTAATGTCCTTTTTAAAATATTTATTTTGAGAGAGAGAGAGAGTGAGAGCAAGGGAGGGGCAGAAAGAGAGGGAGAGAGAATTCCTCTCCACTGTCAGCACAGAGCCTGACCAAGGGGCTCCGTCTCACAAATGGTGAGATCATGACCTCAGCGGAAATCGAGAGCCCGATGCTTAACCGACTGAGCCACCCAGGCGCCCCTCCTTTTTCTTTTATAACACTTTCAAGTAATATTTGTTTTTCTGACTACAAGGCCCCTGCCCACCTTCTGTGAGTGGTCAGATCAATTGTAATGTGCTCAAAGCAATATATGCCTGTGAGACCAGCACTGTTCAATAGAAATATAATGGGAGCCACATACATCATTTAAATTTTCCCAGTAGCCGCATTGAAAAGTAAATGTATAGTTGAAAAGTAAAAAGCTGCATTGAAAAGTAAAAAGGTATAGGTGAAATAATTTTAATAGCATATTCTATTTAGCTCAGTATATTCAAAACATTATTTCAACATCAAATCAATATAAAATTATTGATTATAAGTTTTATTTTTATTTTCTTAACTAAATATTAAAAAAAAAAATTTTAATGTTTATTTATTTTTGAGACGGAGAGAGACAGAGCATGAACGGGGGAGGGTCAGAGAGAGAGGGAGACACAGAATCTGAAACAGGCTCCAGGCTCTGAGCTGTCAGCCCAGAGCCCGACGCGGGGCCCGAACTCACGGACCGCGAGATCATGACCTGAGCCGAAGTCGGACGCTTAACCGACTGAGCCACCCAGGCGCCCCTGATTATAAATTTTATTATAATTACATATAAGTAAAAATAATTAATGTTTTACATTCTTTCCATCTAAGTCTTTATAATCCAGTGTGTATTTTATATTTTCAGCACATCTTAATCCAGACCAGCCATGTTTTTGGTGCTGATAGCCAGTGGCTACCCAGTTGGGTGGTATCGCTCTGGACAGTCTTCCCTTGGGTTAATCAGAGCCTGAAAATGATGATGATGATGATGATGATGAAATCCTTTTCAAGGCCCATGTGCCATTCTAAGCATTATGGATTCATTCTTATTTAATATTCACAAGAATCCATGAAGTGGGTTATCTTCAATTCACAGAAGAGGAAGCTGGTGCTCGGAGAGGGGAAGGGATTTGCCCAAAGTCACCCCACTCGAAGGGACCATTTGCACATCAGTGAGCACAGGGAGAGGACTGAGGTATACAGCTGGAGGGTGATCAGTCAGCATGGTCCAGCCCTGCTGGGTCTCCCTTCATGGGTTCTGTGGCTCCTCCGTGCCAGACCAGTGATCCAGCTCAGATTCTGGTGGGGAACTCGAGACAAAACTAGGAAACAGGGAAGCAAAATAATTACACATTGTGGCCAGCTTTGAGAAAGACAAACTGAGCCTGAGGGAGAGAATATGTAGAGAATATAAGGGGTTGGCAGTATCATGTACTTCAGGTTGGGTTAGATTGGGTGGTCAGAGAAGGCTCTGAGGCTGACCCGAGGACCGAAGGGAGAGGCAGAGTTGAGGGAACAGCGTGTGCAAAGGTCCTGGGACAGCAAGCAGCTTAGCTCTGGGAACTACAAGAAGGTGGCTAGAGTAGCATTAGCTAGGAGAGGGGAGAAGGGGAAGCCAGAAAGATAGGCAGGGGCCAGTTCACTCAGGACCCTAAAGACCCTGGGAGGGATCTTTAATTTTATTCTCTGTGGGAAGACTTTGGAGGGGGGGCAGTGAGAGGATGTGAGATGACATCATCTGATGTACTTTTTTAAAAAGCTCCCTCCAGCAGCCATATGGAAAAGGGACCATGGTGTGGGCGAGGAGTGGCTTTTGAAAAACCAGTTAGAAGGCTCTTCTACTAACAGGAGAGAGGTCAAGGCCCGGTCCAAGAAAGTAGTAATAAAGGTTCTTGGCCACCGCAAAATGCCTTTGCCATTCGTGAGACAGGTACTCAGTGTTTCACACGCCTGCCTCCCCAGCCCACTGGGTGCTCCTTCACTTTACATCTCTGGTGCCCCGTGCAGGGCCTGGCGTGCCAAGCACTTGGCGATAAGTGTTTATGACATTGAAGGAATTACCCCCAGTAGCGTATAGCCGCTCATCTAGAAAAGACCGCTTCCCAAGACAGAGCTCGGACCTTCTGCCAGTGGATCCATTTCAAGTGCGTGTTTTTTTGTTGATTATGGTTTTAATGTGACTGTGAAAAGCATCCATGCTCCTCATAAAACATATTCGAGCATTATAGAAATGCTTGAGCTAGGAAAGTAGAAGTCTCTTGTGATTCCGCTCTCTGAAGCAAACCGCCATTCAAAACAGGTGCAGTTTCGTTCACATTCTCTTCCTCCCCCATCCCTACCTCCAGCATTAGGATTACGTTATCCACAGTACACGTGCATTTTCTACTCCACTGTATCTTGGATTTTTTTCCCCCTGGTAATACAATAAACCTGTTTCATCCCCCCCCCCCCCCCCCCAACCTGCTAGTGGAGTGGACTGTTTTCCTCGTCTAATGGTGAAATCTTCCAGTGACACTCAGGGTAGACAAAAATGCTCCCTTTTTCAGTTGTTTTTCTGTCTGGGTGAGGAATAAGGCCGAGATGGTGTTTTGTCTACAGGAGGCTTTTTTCAGACCCGGAGAACAATGGTTGAGTCAACTGGCAAGAAGCAGAAATGCGCTAATCCTGTTAGCCACACGGTGCAGTGAGGTCTGTCGGGGCCTCTCTTCCCCTCTGCTTACCACGATCCCCCCCACCTCTCTATTCGACTCCTTTTTTCGTGGTACCGTGTGATTACTTCCTCTCCAGGCAGCCTGGCTCCTGGCCCTCTGTCCAGTAATTAGCCTCTCCACCCGATGTTTTTGTTTGTCCTCCCTGCATGCATTCTAGCCATTAGGACCCCGGGAAAAGCTAAATTCCTCCGCCTTTGTAAACACAAAATCGAAATGCCATCTGCATTTCTCGAGAAACCTTTTTTTGACAAAGGAGTATCTCGGAAAATCAAACCATCTGGGCCCCGGCACATAGTTTCACTTGTTCAGTAAATAGGCCCGGTCATGGCATATACGATTTTTATTGCGACTTTATCTAATGAATACAAGGGACTGACTGCCAATTGGCATTTAAAATATTTATGATTCACGTATCACGGAAGAATGATCTCAGTGTTCTCCCCCCCCTGCCCCCCTGTTATTTTTAGAGTGCTGCGCACACTGTATATTGCATGGATCAGTCAAAATGCTTGATTTCTGGTCGGTCCAGAAAAGTCAGGACGAGGGAGCGTTATAAATCTGATGGTAATCTTAAATTACATGACGCCCTGGTGTGCCCCAAATCCTGCGTTTATAGAAGGGCTGTTTGAACAGTACGGAATCAGGGTGGAGATATGTAGGACTAAGTGTATTGAAAGGAACGAAAGGCATAGAAAAAATTATGAAAATAACGTGCATGTGTGGTGTTGCAGACTTACAGAAAAATCCCTGTCCTATAGACGAAATCTGTCACCAGCATACACTGCATCGAGTAGAGCAGGGATTATCGGGTCTGCTTTACAGGTGAGAAAACCCAAGTTCAGAGAAATTGAACACCTCGTGCAGAATCACGCCCCTTGTGGGGCAGGCGCGGGCCTGGCAGCCAGGTCTTCGGGTTCTCTTCTGGGCATTGTCCTCTGTGCCATGTTGGGTGACCAGACATCTGAGGGTGGTCACAAACTCGCAGACCACTCTAGCTGAGGCGACCGAAAAGGCACTGGGACCTTTTCCATTCACGTCAGTTCATTTTGTGAGGACAGGCTTAAATCAGACTTTTTTTTTCTTTTTCTTTTTCTTTTTCTTTTTCTTTTTTTTTTTTTTTTACCCCAGTGTGCCCCTTGTCTGGGCTTGATGACAAAGAGAAAGAAAGGGAAGGCATTGGGCACACCATGCTTCTTTTCTCCCCTGTCCCCAGGCCTCTGTCTCTTGCTGCAAGCAAAGAAACAACGTCTGTGCCCGAGCCGGGTTTATGTCCAAAACCCAGAGAGGATTTTTCACTATCACTGACACAGGACCTGCCCCAGGTAAGCAGCCACCTTGCACTGGCCTTGACCTAAGGGTTAATGGACCAGATCTGCTCCGCAGGGCACCACGAGGGAGTCTCTTCGGAAGGAGTTAGGCTTTGGGGGAAAGGGGATGTTGAGCAGGTGTTGAACAAAAAAGGAGAAGGCTGGGGAGAAGGCGGGGTCTCCCCCTTCCGGGGAGAAGGCGCTGCTCTGGAAATGGTCCCCAGAGCAGCTTCGCTGGCCTCCCCTTTCAGGACCGGGCACAGCTTCCCTGGGCAGCCAGCTGGGGAAGCGGTTTCTCGCCTCAGAAGTGTGCACACTCACACGCCCCAGGTGCCATCCCGGGCTCTGGTTTCCAGAGAGGTCTGGTGATGCTGCCACTGGTATTCCGGGAGCCCTTGTCACCTGCCCGCTGGGTCCTGAAGACGCCCCTCCCCCCCGCCCCGCCCCGAGGGAGCCGTGAGCCCCAGAGCTGAGGGGAGGAACAGGGAGGAGGGGGGTATGGATAAAATTGCAGCACACTTCGGATTTCACCGAATCCAGATTAAAGCTGAGAAGATCAGTCCGAAGCTGAATCACAAAACCAGCCCTAATTAGGAGGCTAAGCCCCGCTAAAGCTCCCGGCCTTGCATCATCACAGGCAAAGCCCCACCTTGTTTGTTTATATAGAACAAAGCCGGCAGCCCTGGAGTTTGGCCAGAGGCCCTGCCAGTGAATCGCACCCCCCCCCCAGGGGGGCACCTTCTCAGCCGCTGCATGAGTCCACAGGAGAGGGAGAGGTGGGCACCAATGTCTGTGAAGCTCCTACCGGGTGCCACAGGTTCTCCATTTCTCAGCCAATGATGTCCAGATGCCGCGGGGTGTTGGGCCAGCATGCCGTCACGTGCTCAGAAGGTGTGAGCCACTGCGATCATCGACCCCCGTTTTATAGACAAAAAATGACACCTCGAAAGCAGGCCCAGGGGCCCATCGGTGATCTGAATCCAGGCCCATCCCGATTGACGCCTGCTGCCTCAGAAACCTGCTGGGGGGAGCTGCCCTCCTGGGAGAAACAACCAGCCCTGACCTCTCAGAAATAACTCTGGTTGTTTCTTCTTCCCCCGCTGGGGGAAAACAGATGCGGAGCTGTGACTGGCTGCCCGGCCGGCAGCCGGGCCCCTGTCCCAGCAGCTCTGAGGGCCCCTACCTCAGGGGCGGAGGGCCGGGACCCACCCGCCTTCAATCCTGAGCCAAATGCTCACCTCCACACGTTTGCTGCTTGGGTTTTCTAAAGATTACATCTGCCAAGCTCATCAGGAATGTCCTCCTCTCTCTTTTTCCTCAAAATAGAAGAAGCTTCTTACAGTTCAGGGAAACACCTGTGTTAAAGTGTCACTTGAAAAACGGGGGTTGCAGAATCGAATCTGCACAGTGGGCTCAGCAGCAAGTGGTTTTCCAACCACACTCCGGAAAAGACCACGAGGAAATGCACCAGAGCTTATACCGGGTTCTCTCTGGGCCGTAAGATCACGGGCGCCTGTTTTGTCTTGCTTCTGCTTTTCAGCATTTGATAATCAAGGTTGCCTTAACCTGTCTGTGGGAGGGGAAAACATATTTTATACAACATATATACAAATGTATACATATATTTACACATGAATGAGAGAAAAATAAACCTAATACGAGAGATATATCCCAATATTATAAAGGCTGCAAACCGGACATTTACTTAAAAAATTTTTTTTAATGTTTGTTTATTCTTGAGAGAGAGACAGAGACAGCGCATTAGCGGGGCAGGGGCAGAGAGAGACACGCACAGAATCTGAAGCAGGCTTCAGGCTCTGAGCTCTTAGCATAGAGCCCGGTGCAGGGCTCAGACTCAGAAACTGTGAGTTCATGACCTGAGCCGAAGTCAGACAACTGTCTGAGCCACCCAGGCGCCCAGATGGTTCCTGACTTTGATGGTTCAACTTTTTTTTTTTTTCAATTTTTTTTTTTTTAATGTTTATTTATTTTTGACACAATGTGAGAGGCAGAGCACGAGTGGCAGAGGGGCAGGCAGAGGGGCAGACAGGGGGGGACACAGAATCTGAAGCAGGCTCCAGGCTCCGAGCTGTCAGCACAGAGCCCGACGCGGGGCTTGAACTCACAAACTGTGAGATCATGACCTGAGTTGAAGTTGGACGCTCAACCCGCTGAGCCACTCAGGCGCCCCGATGGTTCAACTTTTAATGTTTATTTTTTGAGATAGAGAGAGAGAGAGCAAGTTCAAGTCGGGCATGGCAGATAGAGAAGGAGACACAGAATCTGAAGCAGGCTCCAGGCTCTGAGCTGTCAGCACAGAGCCCGACGTGGGGCTCGAACTCATGGACCACGAGATCATGACCCGAGCCGAAGTCAGACGCTCAACCGACTGAGCCACCCAGGCACCCCAATTTAGGTTGTTTGAAACCGATCACCGATATAAGTAGAGAGGCAGCAAACATCCTTGTAGCTTGCAGCTTGTGTAAAATCAAGAGTATTTCCTTATATTAATTACTTAAAGCGGAATTGCTAAGTCAGAAGCATGTAGAATAGTTAAGGTTTTTTTTTTTATACGTTGGTGGCCAAATTGTTCTTCAAGCAGAGGGATTAGTTTCCTCCTGCTGCTGTGAGGTAACTGTTTTTCCTCACCTTTGCCACCACTGGGTATTATCATTTAAATAAAATCTTTCTAATACGTACCATATTGTTTTCAGTACTTTTGCAATGGAAAAGTACATTTTTATTGAAAACAAAGTCAACTTCACCATGTTTAGAAAATTAGAAATATTTTTCCCGCCCATAGTGTAATTATAATTACTAATTACACTAATGTAATCGCTTCCACTTTTCTGGGTTCCCATCTATTTTTTTTTAAGGTTTATTTATTTTTGAGAGAGAGAGAGAGCAGGGGAGAGGCAGAGAGAGAGGATCCCTGAAGCAGGCTCCTTGCTTACGGCAGCGAGCCCGATGTGGGGCTCAAACCCATGAACCGTGAGATCATGACCTGAGTTGAATTCCGACACGACACTCGACTGACTGAGCCACCCAGGTGTCCCCCACCTATTTTTATTCAGATGTGTCCATTTGTACCTAGACATCATCATAGTATGGGAAATTTTAGGCATTATTGTACTTTTTTTCACTCACCTTTATTTTTCCAAAACATTGCCGTGTGGCTTCTGGTCTCCGTATTTGTTGTGTCCAGGCTCATATTCCACCGGGTCGGGCTGCTGTTCCCACGACAGTACCCCTGGCCTTGGACATTCAGGCCACTTAGCCGTTCTCACACTGCAGTTGCTGCTGTTACGTGAGTCTCTACGCTTAGAGCTTTTCCTGCATGTTGAATAATTCCCTTAATTTCTGAGTAGTGGGTCCAGATGTCCTCAAGGCTTTCGCTCTGCACTGCTGCTTTGCATTTGAAAAACACCTGCACCCACCGGCAGGGCTTCTGACAATTTAGGGGAGACTGCCTTTACTTCCCCCCAGCCCGGGTCATTGTCTTCCTCCTTGAAGCAAGTAAATTTTATTCTCTCTTGGAGCAGGGCATAGTGGGAAAGCACGGACTTTGGAGACAGGTGGCCCTGGGCCCACGTAGTAGGTGCTCAATAAATATTTGTTGATTGCATAATAGTTACTGAACAATGACTATATGCCTGGAACTAAAATATTACTGTTGTTGGAAGAATTATCCTTACCTTATAGCGGAGGAAACTGGGCCTACTTCCTAGTTAGATGAAATGTGGGGGGCAAATTATTCACTATCTCCGAGTCTCCATTTCCTCCTTTTTGGAATGGAGGTGACAATTACCCATGTAGCTGGGCTTCTGTGAGGATTCAATGAGCTAAGTATGTGATGCACATGGCCCATGTTCTCCAAAGGGTATTATTTTTCGGGGCGCCTGGGTGGCTCAGTAGGTTAAGCGGCCGACTTCGGCTCAGGTCATGATCTCACGCTCTGTGAGTTCGAGCCCCGAGTCGGGCTCTGTGCTGACCGCTCAGAGCCTGGAGCCTGCTTCGGATTCTGTGTCTTCCTCTCTCTGCCCCTCCCCCGCTCAAGCTCTGTCTCTCTCTGTCTCAAAAATAAATGAAAACATTTAAAAAAAATAAAAAATAGAGGGTATTATTTTTCAGGCAGCCCTCCCATTTGACCATCTTGGAGTGATACCACCTTATAGTCATTAAATGTATTCTTAGGTGTAAGGTAGTGTTGTTTATTTATTTGGGACGAGTTCCTTACTCTGTTTTAAAATGTCTTTCTTCTTAGGGCATTATAATATCAACGAATCCCTCGTGAAGCAGTCGCCAAAGGTCTTGACGTCTTGTTTTAAATCAAAAACTGGACGTGGATTAAAACTGACATCAACGGGCCCGGGACCTGCTTATTACAACCCCAATGACCACATCAAAATTCTGAAAAAGGCTCTTTTCCCGTGAGTCCTGATTATTCTGATCTTTCTTTTGAAAGGCGGTTCTGGGAAAGGACCCAACGTGAGCAGAAAAGGAAGGGGTGTCACTGCTTGGCAGAACATGGCGCTAGGTCACTCACTCTCCAGGGGCCCTTGTGACATAGTAGGTGCTCAGGAAATACTTGCTGACTGCATGATATTTATTGAGCAACTACTATGCACCAGGAACTTAGCATCCTATTCAACCATCGTAGTACCCCGGTTGCAAGAATTATTATTCTTACTTCATAGCTAGGCTTCAGGGCAGCTAAGGAGCTGCCTAAGTCCACACAGCTAACTTGAAATGCCGCTAGGAATCAGGCTCAGGACTGTCTGGATCTTTCCGCATTCCTCATGATGTTGTGTTTATCCTGGTGCTGACATTATTCTATATTTTTTAAAAAAATTTTTGATGCTTATTTATTTTTGAGAGAGAGAGAGACAAAGTACGAGCGGAAGAGGGGCAGAGAGAGAGGGAGGGGGATACACAGAATTGGAAGTAGGATCCAGGCTCTGAGCTGTCAGCACACAGCCTGACGCGGGGCTCGAACTCACGAACCACGAGATCATGACCTGAGCCGAAGTCGGACGCTCATCCAACTGAGCCACCCAGGCGCCCCGACATGATTCTACTTTTATAACATAAAACCTCTACTGGGGTAGCAGGATATATAGCAGCACGGGGCCGTTCGAATTTTGCACTGATAAGTTGAAAGTCCGGACTTTGGAGTTGGTCAGACCTGCTGGATTTGAACTTCAGCTATGCTGTTTTCATGCTGTGTGACCTTGGCCATGGTACTAAGCCCTCTGAACCTCCAAGGCCTCATCTGTGAAGCAAAGTGGGGACAGTCCATGCCTCATAGTGTTGCTTTCAGATTTTATAATATATGTTTGGCATGTAGCAGGTGCAGAAGGTGACAATATTCACACAAATTTAAAAAGTGAAGCCCAGGATTTGTGTTAGCATGTTTAATATCCGGTGCCTTTAATGTTACTTTCACCTAACAGGTTCGAAGGCTCACAGGGCTTACTTATTCCTCAGTTGGTTCTAGAACTTCTGGAACTAACTGCCAGGTCAGTCTGCCTGTCGCCGTCTGAGGCCTCACCCGGGTATAGTCCTCTGCAGGCAGGATTGGCCACTGGGCGGGCTGACCTGCAGAAGACCCCTCCAAAGAGGTCAGGCAGGTGGTCAGGCTCATACCCACAGTGGGTCAGAAGTCCAGGCAACCCGGGAGACTGACAACATTGGGCATATACTCTGACCATCAGTCCAGGACAAGGAGATGGGGTGGGGGGAGAGGAGCAGGAGATGAACCTTCCGTGCCAGACTTAGGATCTGGAGAAGGGATCCAGACCTCAGATGGAATCCACTGGAGAAGTCCCTTCTGCCCTTCGGTTCTTGGGTTCTGCAGGTTGAGCCTTCACAGGCTCCAGGGCTCAAAACCGGGGCAGGATAGTCTCCAGGAACACGCTCTCTCTGAACACCAGGGACTTACTGCCTCCGGGCTGGCTCAGGGCACCCCTGCACACCTTCCCTTACTGTCCCGACAAAGAGAGTGGGTAAGAGGACAGGCTTCGGAGTCAGCAGACCTGGGCATGAGTCACGGCTCTGTCCCTTTCTTCTCTCCGAGCCTATCTCCCTGTTATGAAGCGGGGATAAGAGTCTCGTCTCATAGGGCTTCTGTGAGGGTTAGACGAGAAATGTTATCGTTAGAGCTGCTGCTGTTCCGTATCCTATAGGCATATGAGCGTACAGGGGACGGCTGCTGCTTGGCACGAGCCGCTCAGGCTCCTAGCTCGAATCTGGAAGCTTCTTTGAGGAAATGGTGAGAAGGAGAGTGGAGAATACTCAGCGTTGAACCGCTTGCCCCAGAGAAGTGCCGTGTGGCCTCTGCTGAAGTTTGAACGAGCGGTTCGGGATAATTCCCATCTCACGGCATTTGCACCTGTTAGTCAACAGGCCCTGTAGGTTTCTGGGTCTGTGCCGGAGGCCGTGGGGGTGCTCGGGTGAACAGGGCACTGTACACGCCTTTAGCTAGGCTCACCTGGGAACAACTCCAGAGCAAGGCAGAGGAGGGGTAGCAGAATGCTGGAGCATATGGCCCCAAGGTTGTGTGGCCACACAGATCCCGAGAGCAGTCTTTCCAGCAGGTGCAGTGCGGTGGTGCTGGTGTGTCTGGGGGTGTCTGGGGATCACTGGCTCTCTGTGGGGCTTTGCGAGTGACAGATGTTTGGTTAGTAAGTCTAGGAAGCACTGCATATGAACCCTGTACCTCTGGGAGCATCACTGTGTGCATGGCCTAATTAAAGGCTCTGAGATGTCCCGACGTAGAACAACAACAACAACAACAAAAACCCAAAACCCTACTACACCCAGTGTCTCTTAAACTTGGGTTCATCCTGGTGAGTAGATAGACCCCCCACTTGGGTTCACCCTGGTGAGTGGATGGTGCCCTGGGCAGGACATTTGGTTAACAGCCCCTATGGTCTAGGTGGCTCTCAGCACCTCCCTCGGCCTTCGTTTCATCATGTGGGAAAAGAGGGGAAGTCTCTTCGTTTCCAACACTCCACGACCCTGTGTTTGCTCACCATGGCATTCAGGAGAGCATATTGGGGGCAGTGAACATAGAACCAGCCTGGACTCCCAAAGGAGGCCCAAAATATATAAACATTAAAAAATGAAATTTTTTCATTAAAAAATTTCATTTTTTAATGTTTGTTTATTTTTGACAGAGAGAGAGAGAGAGAGAGAGAGAGAGAGCAAGTGGGGGAGGGGCAGAGAGCTAGAGAGGGAGACACAGAATCCGAAGCGGCTCCAGGCTCTGAGCTGTCAGCACAGAGCACAAGGCAGGGCTCGAACTCATGAACCACGAGATCGTGACCTGAGCCGAAGTTGGATGCTTAACCACCCGAGCCACCCAGGCGCCCCCAAAATATATAAATTTTTAATTGACATGGAAAGGATGAAGCTGACAATCTGTAATTGTATTTAAAAAACAAAAAGATAAAACTCAAGTGTGCTTTGGGTTAGCCTAAATAAACATCCATCTGCTTATGTTGAATAATGAAGAAATGGGTTAATATAAGGAAAAGATACAGCTGAATGTCGTGGTATGGAGGGAGAATCCAGACTCCTGTCTCTCAAATTGGTGTTCTGTTTCCTCTCCTGTGTCCCTGGAGGGAAGAGAGGGACAGGAGCTGGGGGCCCCCTGCTGGGATCCTCAGGGCCCTGAGAAGGTCTGCGTTGCTTCCTCCCCATCTCTATGTGGCTTCGTTGGGACTTTATCCGCGCTAAGCCTGAGCACATTTAGCTCTCCGGGGCTGCGTGGGGCATCTGAGAAACCTCGCATGTTTCTTTTGGGCAAACACAGGCGTCACACCCACGTGACGTGATTTGAGGCCTGTCCTTATTTGTCTACGATTGCGAACACTTGGCTCCCTATCCGGAGGGGAGGGTCCTAGCCTGCAAAAATAATCTTTCGGCTCTGCTTTCTTGAGGACGCAGAATCGGGAGATGTTACTTATCCCTACAGTTGTTAGTCCCGTGTTCCCCACCAACAAAAGTGAAGCCCAGGGAGGGGAGGGTTGGGTGATGTCCTGGGAATGGTCGGGAGGCCGGCAGGGGGCCAGGCATGGGCCTGTCTTGTCTCCACTCCCCTGGCCCGGCCTGCAGAGCTGAGAATGGGCTGCGGAGGCAATGTGGCCTGGTGGAAAGCACAGGCTCCAAGTCAGGCCAGCGCCCAGCCTCCCAACTTGCCAGCCCTGGGGGCCTGGGGGCGGGGAGGGTTCACCTCACTCCCAGGAATTCAAATTCAACCCTGCAGATGGTGAAATGAACACTTCATAATGTGCTTGCAAGGCTAAAATAATTCACATAACTCACTGGGTCTGGCACACGGTAAGCTTTCCATACATGTAACTTGCGTTTTTATTGAGGTCTGTGAGCGGGTCCTCTGTGCTCACCTGGTGCTTCTTGGGTGGCCCTCGGAGGGCAGATGCTGTGCTAAGGGCTGGCAGGGTGTTAGGATGACCATTTCTGGGCTCCCTAACTGAAGAACAGGGCACAGGTGTCTCTTTGCCGTGGCCACTTTGCCGACTCAAAGCTAAGGGCATTTATCAGCTCCCAGGGGGGTCTTTAGGAGAGAAGTGTCACAGTGATGGCTCAGTGAATCAGGGTGAGTCAGGAGAAGGGCTATTTTGGAGATCAAAACGGTCCCTCCCGGGTGCTGTCGTCAGCAACGAGGGGAAACGCCCACTGACATCTTCCTAACCCTTGATCTACTTCCTGGAACTTTTAAGCCACTGGTTTTGCACAGACACGCTGTCCTGCCACAGCCAGAGCTGAAGAATCAAACCCTGTTGGCCCTGCTCCAGTCTGGGTAATTACGATGACCCACCTAACGTTCCCCTGGGATTTTCAATTAGATATGGGATGCTTCTTCCCAAGCGGCTGTAATCTGTCACCCTCTACCCTGTTAAACAGAGAGTGCATTCCACCCCAGAGGCAACCAGCTGCCCTTTAATGATGAGAAAAAATTGCCCCTTTATCCCTCCCCGACCCTGGGAATCCCCGAGGCAGAGTGAATCGTGCCGGTGCCTGGGAGTGTCCCGAGGGGTCTCGGATGCCTTCCCCCAGTGACCTGCTGAGTCCTCTGCGACATTCATTATTCTCGGGCGATTTGCAAACAGCTCACATTGGAAGCTGCAAACATACTTTAATCCAGTTGTGGCCAACTCAGAGCCTTTGATAGATGTTTTCTTTCTACGGGGCAGGACCCAGTTGGCTTTTATAACTGAGCAATGAGGCTCATAAAAGCTCCGGTCACAATGCACTGAGGGCTGGCCTGGGTTTGATCCAGCCGGACCTTTGTGATCTGCCCAGCCCCACCTCGCCGTGGAGGGAGCAGCCCTGGACGATGATAAAACTGTCAGGTGGGGCGCAGATGTCTGGGCTCCCCCACTTGCTGCAACCTCTCTGTTTTCCCTACAGTTCAGCCAATGTCCTGGGAGTAGGGAGGGGGCCTCAGAGATGAGTCACACGCAGTCCCCTGCCATAAAGAGCTGGGCACATAAAGAGCGTAGGAAACCCAGCACGTTCTGTGCGGAGAAAAGAAGAATGGCTAGAACATCGCGAGGGCTCAGCCACACCGAGCTAAGAGCGTTGACGGATGTCCCCCTTAGTGCCATCCCGGCGCCCCTGCAGGGCACTAACTACTGTTACCTAGAATACAGATGAAGCTGGTGGGGCAGGGAGTGGCATGCAGGTCCAGCTGCCTCCAGATCCCATGCTCCTCTCTGGAGCCACAGGGAGCTCCAGGAAGCCTCTGAGCTCTGGAGCCTCAGGAAGAGAGGTGGGGGAGGGGGAGGGCAGTGGCCACAGAAGTTTCCCAGAAGGACATGAGAAGGGAAGAATGATCAGAGTTTGCAGGGACAGTAGGTGCTCCTGGCAGAAGGAATAGCACGGGCCAAGGCATGGAGTGGCTGAAGACTGAATCTGTGTTGGGTGTTTCTGGAAGGTCAAATGGGAGCAAGGGGCCTAGGGGATTAGGCTGGATTAGGAGTTTTTCCTTCGGCTTCCCTCAGGGTCTCTGAGGGTGGATGGCCAGAAGCAGGTGAACAGCCTAGAAGTCCTGGGTGCATTGAGGGCTGAAGGCAGTCTGGGAGGCTCGGCCTCTGCCTCCCTGTCCCAATTCCTGCCAAATGCAGCCACAGCTCGTGCCTTGTCCGTGCCTTTGCCCCTCCTGTTTCCTCTGCTAGAAATGCCCCCTCCCCCACCTTTTCTACCTGAAGAATTCCCTGCTTACTTTTCAGGGCAAAGGTTATCTCTTCTAGGGTAGATTTCTGGGTTCACTTAGTGGAAATCTCTCTCTCTCTCTCAATGCTGTGTTTTTACCTCTATTCTAACATTTCATGTTTAGAAAAAAATCACATAATAACGCAAGTAAAGAAAACACCAGTTAAACTTCATAACAATCCTGGATGGAAGGTATTATTATCCCCCACTTTACAGGTGAAGAAACTGAGCCTCAGGGAGGCTAGGAGACGTCTCTAAGGACACACAGCTGGTGAGTGGGGAAGTGCAGATCCAAACCCAAGTTTGGGTGCAAAGCCTGTACTTCCTTAAGTTGTCACCAGTCATGACTGTCGCTAGCCGTGAATTGTCAAGGCCTTGGGAGCATTCAGGGTCTGTGTCTTAGCACAGAGCTGCACACGTGGCTGGCACTCTTTGTTTATTTTTTAAGTTTATTGATGTATTTTGAGACAGACAGAGAGAGTATGGGAGGGGCAGAGAGAGAGAGGGAGACAGAAAACCAAGTGGGCTCCATGCTGCCAGCACAGAGCCCGAGGCGGGGCTCGAACCCACGAACTGTGAGATCATGACCAGAGGTGAAACCAAGAGTCGGACACTTAACCGACTGAGCCACCCAGGTGCCCCTGGCCCTCTTTAAAGGTCCGGGCAGCTGAGCTGTCACAGCTGAGCCTCTCCTGGGCACGCTGACGGAGTGGAGGGCACGGGACCACTCTAACCCCTCTGGCCAAGAATCCTGATGAGACACGGGCCCAGCCACCTACAGGCTGTTCCCGGTTAGGAACGTACACACCTCACGGCCTTCTCGAAGATCGGGGCGAGGGCGTGAGCCAGACCGATGGGGTGACCTCATGCAATGGTTGGCTCGTTCCAGCTGCGGCGGTGAGGAATCCAGCCTGTCTCTCAGGGATGCCAGTGACACACTCATCCAATTTCTGGGGGTGCTTTGAAGGGGTGACAGAAGCCAGAACAAGGAGAAGCCAGCTTTTATCTCCGAGGGGAGAAGTGGTTGATCACACACTATAACCAGTTCGCCCATGTCAGCTGGAGGCGAAGAAAGAGGCAATGTTTTCTCTCCTTTTTCTGTGGGCACCTTTGTTCTAAATATAAGCATCCACGCCAGCTGTTCCTCCATTATTAGATGTGAGCCTCCGGCAGATTTACCACGACTTTCAGGGGCCTTCCCTGGCCGGCTGGCCTGCCTCAGGTGACTCTGTGGGGGGTGGGGTGGGGGGCCCTGGCGTCTCCTTCCAGAGGCTGGTCCGTCCTCTAAGACCAAGCAGGAGGCAGTGGCTTCCAGGAGCATCATCATAACAGTGGCCACTTTTATTGAGCACTTACTGTGGGCTCTGCTCGGTCCTTCCATACCTTTCCTCCATTCTTGACCTCCTTATAAAGAGAGGGTGTGATTTCTCCCTCCTGCAGGCATAGAGAGGTCCAGAGGCTTGTCTGAGGTCCCACAGCCAGTAAGTGGGATGACAGGAATTCAGATGCAGGTCTGTGTGACTCTAAAACTCAAAAAGTCCCCTCTGCCATGATGCCTTCCCCAAATTGCTAGGCCCCTGAGACTCAAGTTCTGGTGTTGTCGTTACCGCTCATTTGCTCGGTGACTTAGGGTGACATACTTTCTCTCTCTGAGTGCCAGTTTCTTTAGCACAATAAGGAGGGTGGATAAGACATCTCTAGGTCCCCTCTAGCTCTCCAAGTTTTAAAATGCTCTTGCTTCCAGGGCACCTGGGTGGCTCAGTCGGTCAAGCGTCCAACTTTGGCTCAGGTCATGATCTCGCAACTTGTGAGTTCGAGCCCCGCATCGGGCTCTGTGCTGACAGCTCGGAGCCTGGAGCCTGCTTCAGAGTCTGTGTCTCCCTCTCCCTCTCTCTCTCTCTGACCCTCCCCCACTCACGCTCTGTGTGTGTGTGTCTCTTCTCTCTCTCTCTCAAGAATAAACATTAAGGGGTGCCTGGGTGGCTCAGTCAGTTAAGCGTCTGACTTCGGCTCAGGTCATGATCTCACAGTTTGTGAGTTCGAGCCCCGCATCGGGCTCTGTGCTGATGGCTCAGAGCCTGGAGCCTGTTTCAGATTCTGTGTCTCCCTCTCTCTGACCCTCCCCCGTTCATGCTCTGTCTCTTTCTCTGTCTCAAAAATAAATAAACATTAAAAAAAAATTAAAAAAAAAAAAAAAGAATAAATATTAAAAAAAACTTTTTTTTTTTTTTAAATGCCCTTGCTTCCAAAGATGTCAGCAAAAGGTAAGTGTTATGCAGAGGTCTCTTGATTTCCATTCCCACGTCCTGCCTTGCCAGGAAGATACTTAGTAGGATTCGGCCTGCCCGTGCTGGAATGGTCTCTTGAGATCTACTAGTCTTGGGATGGCAAATCCTTGGAATTCAGGATGCCTCGTCCCACTTCCTGGCCATGGCAGGTATCACAAGTGGATCACCCATGCTCTTTCCTTGGAGCCCACGCGAGGCCGGAGTTCTCTACACGGAGCCCCAGCCGGGCGCCACCAGGTGATCAGAATTGGCACATGTCTGCCCTCTCTGGTTAGTTCAGCGACATCATCCGCAACACCGCGTGCTGCGCTCTCACTGTGCTGGGCGCTGCCCTGACTTCTGTGTTACAGATGCCTCATCCCATTGAACCCCGGCGGTAAGCCTATGAGGAAAGTACTGTGAGAACCGCCACTGCGCAGAAGAGAACACTGAGGCCCGGGGGCCCCCGGCTCCCCGGCAGTGGAGCCACGGCCCTGCCCAGCCGCCCCGACGACTCGGTGCTGGGCAGGTCTCGGCCACGTCTAAAAACAACCGTTTCCCCAGCAGACTGCCTGAGCACCGTCTTCACATTTTGTCTCTTTTTGAAGGAGAAACCCCCTCCTGAACTTCTCTGCCCAGCCTTCGCCCCTGCCCCCGAAGCCGCCTCTTCCAGGCCCCGGTCAGTACGAGATCGTGGACTACAAGGGGCCCCCCAGACACTTCACCTCCAGCGCATCGTTTGTGTCCAACACCAGCCGGTGGACAGCAGCCCCGTCCCAGCCAGGCCTGCCCGGCCCAGGTCAGAGGATTGTTTTAAATGATTGTAAAAACCAAATCTGGAAGTGTTTGTCATTCCTGGGCCATCAGATGTCACTGATTTATGGGATGTTTGCCAAGAAGGTTACAGAGGTTAGAGTCGATCCGGAAGACTTTTAGGCCTGCGCTTTTGGAGTACGAAAGGATTTTCTTTGAGGTGAAAGGACTCTTGGAGTTAATCCCGTCCAGGGGTTCACGACCAATGACCGTGAATGTCCGAGAGGCTCGGAGATGGGATCCGGACCCCCAGAGGGGTCTGTGACCCTGAGACTGCCTGCAGATTTGGAGCATGAAGACATTATTATTATTGTCATTATTATTATTATTTTGGAGAAAGGGGCCATAGCACTTTGTCAGATGGGTCAACAATTTCACCGTTCTTGAAAGTACTTAAATCACTGGCCTGATCTGGCAGAGTCACCTTATCGCTGGGGAAGACCTGGAGAGCACGTCGTGCACTGAGCCACAGTGGGAGAGCGGCGGGGCAGAGCGCCACGCCGTTTCCCCCCTGTGCCCTGTTGTCGTGAAACAAGCCGGGGACTGTTCACCGGAGCAGCTCCCGTGAGCTGTCGGGTTCCGAGCCCTCTTTGCAGATGGCTGAAGCCGCGGGACCCTGTCGCCTCTGGGACCTTCGTGAGAGCTAATAGCCTGAGGGACCTATTCCTGACCTCTTTGTAGCTCTCTCACAGCCCCTTAGCTCTTTGCCCCTCCCTGACATTGGCCGGAGCTGGTGGCGCTGGGGACTAGACAGCGTGTGCTGGTGGGCAGGCGGTGGGGGAGGAGGAAGGCAGAGCCGGGGTGGCTGCTAGGTCTGTCCAAGTCAGTCGTCCAGGGAGCGCTGATGACGCTCCTCCCCTGGGGGACAACGGTGACTTAGCCTGGTGTTACCCCCGGAGGTGTCAGTCTGGTAGGGGAGACACCTTCCCCTCCAAACATACCGGTGAGTAAAACGTAAGGTGGACGGGACAGGGAGAGTCATCCTTATGGCTCCAGCCTTGGAAATGGAACGATAACCAAGTCAAGAAGACTGCAGCGGTTTGACCTTGGGGTCACCTGGTCAGTCCAGGCAGGACCCAGCAGGGTGGGGCAAATGTACTCACGCTTCAATCAAGCAGCGGGCTCCAGAAGGCCTGGGGACCGGTGAGGAGCCTTGTCTGACCCTGTTTGGTCCAGGCATCTAGGAGCTTTTTCTGAGTGTCTGCTCCACGCTGCCCATGGTGGGGGGCACCTGGCACACAGGTGCAGGCCACTTCCTGCTGCTGTGACCACCTGCATCTAGGTGGGCTTCCCGGAGGACTGGCCTGGGAGTGAGCCACATGCCTGCCTGGCCTCCCGTGGGTGCGGATCTGCCTGGACCCTCGTCGGCCGAATCGGCATCAGTATGAGAGTTTCCAGTCACCCCTGTGTGGTCCTGGCAGCTGGTCTCCTACGGAAAGTGCTTGCAGTTGTCAAGGCTTTCGCTTTTCTGGAAATTTCTTTTTTCTTTTTTTTCTTTCCTTTTTAAAACTAGGCTCCACACCCAGTGTGGGGCTTGAACTCACAACCCTGAGACCAAGAGTCACATGCTCTACGAACTGAGCCAGCCAGGCGCCCTTCTGGAAATTTCTGGACTAAAGAAAAACAAAACCCTATCAAGCTGACACCTTGCTTCTTTAAGACTATTGTTTTACTCCTTTTTTTTTTTTTTTTTTTTCCTTTGTATCAAATCTGATCGAAAACTCTTTTGTAAATGTTCTCCTGTTAGGGAGTTAAAGGCTGGAAGCCGGGGTTCAAGTCCTGCCTCGGCTGGGCTAATCCCTTCCCCTCTCAGCCTCCCCACTTGTAAGTTGCAGGGACCCGGGCAGGGGTGCCCCGACATCGCCAGCTCTGATGTAGAATGCCAGGGGCTTGGGCAACCGGCCTTTTCCCTCTTAATACTGTCTTTTTCTCTCTCTCCCCTCACAGCCACGTACAAGCCAGAATTCCCTGGAAAACAGTCCTTTCTCTACAACGAGGACAACAAATGGATCCCAGTGTTGTAGGGACCTCACACAAGCTCGGGGAGAACGCTGGCCACCAGCTGCCTCACCCAGGCTCCCCAGGACGTTCATTCAGAGAATGCCCATCTCGTGTGTGACAGACGACGACTTGGAGGGCAGATCTGCCCCTGCCCCCCATCCCCCGTGGCTGGCGTAGAGCTGGGAGGCTGCGTTTGTCCTTGTCTTGAACTGCCTCCTGGAGATTTGACACCCGCCTCCACCGACTCCAGTGGTTCCCTGAGCAGAAATGAGGGGTGGACAGAGCCCTCCTTGGTTACCTGCCATGCACCTGCCTGTGCTGGGACGTGCAGTCCTCCCCGCAGATGTAAGAGGTTCCTGAAGCTCAGGCTCGAGGGAGAAGGCTGCCACTGGCAGATTCCCCATCTAGAAGCCTGACGCTGGGCCAGGGCTCGAGGTCCAGACTGTACCTGCTGGGTGGACCACACAGGACTGCGGCCCGGGCACAACTCCCATCCTTCACCCTTGGCTTCCAGGAGCCGGGAAGGCCCAGAGGTGCTTGTGACAGACTCAAGGGGGTTGCCTGGGCCCGGGCCCCCAGCTAAGCCTACGCACCTCACCTTCAGGAAGAGCATGGCCCCAGTCACCGTGGTCACTTGTGCTCGGTACCCACCTTCAGGAGAAGGCCACCACATCCGTTGAGTGGCCCGGCATTCAACAGCACACGTGGGCAGGTTGCTGCTGGAGCCAGATCCCTGGAAACAGCATTCCGAGGGAGCAAGGGGGCAGGGAGGCACCGCTTGGTGCCTGCGGGTTCTTTCTTTTACTGGGACTTTCCTATCCCCGGGCCTGGCCTCCGTCTCCTCCCAGGCCTCCTGCTCAAGTTTGACACAGCCTTTGATGAATCTTTTCTGGCCTGCCACGTCCGTTTCCCCCGGCAAGAGGGAGAGATTCCCAAAGAACCAAGGGGGAATAGAAGAAACCACGCATCCCCTCCTTTCCCAAATATTGATGTTGGCGTTCACTTCTGCAAGCGGAAGGCACTGATGCAGCCCCCTCCCCGCTCCCCACGGAGTCCAGGCCCCTCACTCCCGGGGGCCCCTCCCCTGACTTTGCTCTGTGACCAGAGGGTGAGTGGCCTTCCGGTCAGAATGGCCGCTGACTGGCCCCCGCTGTGGGGAGGGGTGGGTGAGAAAGAGGGAGGGAGAAGGATGGAATACCATATCCAATTAAACCGACTTCTTGCGTCTCGCCAAAGCTGGCCTTTTTTGTGAACCTCAGATTCCCTCAAGTGCCCGCTGTGTTGGGACAGGCGGGAGGTGGCCTGAGGCACCTCGTTAAGAGCGATGCCACCTGGACCTGGAGGCGGGACGCCCCGTGCTCCCATCCTGTCAGGTCCAGAGCTCCTTCTCGAAGGTAAAGAGTCAGGTTCGAATTCCAGGGCTCAAGGTCGACACTTGCGGGGGCCGGGCAGGCGGCACATGGGGCAAAACAGTGAGGGGCAGGGATGGGGTGTGGGAGCCGAGGCTGCTGGGCTGAAGGGGCGTCCGACACGGCTCCAGATCACTGGTGCCAGTTCGGCCCACTTTCGACACAGTCTGGGGAATATTTAAAATGCCAGATCTCCTGATTTGAGACGCGGACAACCACACTGCAACTTCGAATTGCTTGCCGGGGCTAAAGGAGACTTCCGCAGGCCGTCAGCTGTCCACTTGGTGCTAGAAGTTCTGGAAGACCCTTTCGAAGTTGTACCTTTCTTTGACCCCAGACTCTTGACAACGGGGCCAGATCCCCGCGCCTTGGTTTTTAGCAGACCGTTGGGCTAGAAGCAGCCGGCCTTGGGGTCCGGTCTCTGTGGGCCCGGGGGTCTCTGTGGGGACATGTATGGGAAAACGAGACAGGCCTCTCCTCCCTCTGGGCAGCTGGGCCGAGCACCGGCAGGTGAATACTGCCTCTCCAGAGGAGACCCCTCCAAGTGGGGTCAGGGAAGAGGGGACTCTGGGAAAAAGAGTGGCAGGGCTGCTCGTGGCCAGTCTGAATCTGTGTTCTGTCGAAGACACGATTGGAGGTGAGGCCCTGAGCTCAGAGGGTCCGTCCTGACCATGTCTAGTCTCTCTAAAGGTGTCGTTTGCCGCTCACAGCTCCATCCAGCCCAGGGATTCTCAAACCCTGGCTGTTATCACTTGGGAGGTGTTACACAGACAGCCTTGCCCAGGCCCCAACCCTCAGAGCTCTGATTTAACTGATCTGAGGTAGGGTCTGGGCCTGGGCATTGGTATCTTTTTTTTCTGTTTTAATGTTTATGTATAATTTTTGAGAGAGAGTGAGAGAGAGAGAGTGTGCGAACAAGCGGGGGAGGGGCAGAGAGAGAGGGAGACACAGAATCTGAAGCAGGCTTCAGGCTCTAGGCTGTCGGCACAGAGCCCGACGCGGGGCTCAAATTCATCGACTGCAAGATCGTGACCTGAGCCGAAGTCAGAGGCTCAACCGACTGAGCCACCCAGGCGCCCCCTGAGCATTGGTATCTTTATTCAAGTTCTTAGCAGGGGCATCTGGCCGGCTCAGTCGGTAGAGCGTGCAACTCTTGATCTCAGGGTTGCATGTTCGAGCCCCACATTGTGCACAGGGATTATTAAAATCTTAAAAAAAGTTCTCAGCGTGATTATAATGTGTGTAGTTCGGGCTAGGATACACTGATAGCTGAATAAAGTATTTTCCAAATTTTAGTGGGCACGCATATCATTTGGATATCTCGTTAAAGGGCAGATTCTGTAGGTCTGCGGTGGGGCCTGAGAGCCTGCATTTCATTTTATTTTTTTTAAATTGAGATATAATTGACCTTATCACATTGTATTCGTTTTAGGTGTAAACATTTCTAACAAGCTGTCGGGCAATGCCGATGTTGCTGGTCTGTGGACCACACTTAGGGTGGCGAGGGTCTCGTAAATACACTTAATTGCTTAACTCTGGCCGTTTGTTGGCCCGTCCGCTGTTTGCCTATTTTCCCTCCTCCCTCCCTGCGCCCTCCCTCCCTCCTTTCTTCTCATTCCGTCACTTATTCATTCATTCCCTTTCCCCCCATCACTGGCAACTTGCCATCTAGGGGAGAGCTACCAGGCAGGGGATGCCCTCCCCACCGGCTGACAGCCACCTTTCCAAAGTGACTCCTGTTTGCAAAGGACTTTCGTTCACTCCTTTTCCCCCTTTTACTCTTTGGAGCAAGAGACAGTCCTAGAATGGCAGCTGTCAGGCTCAGGGGCTGCCCTTGCCCCCTGACTTCTCTGAGGGCAGGGCTGAATTTCCTCAAGCCCTGCAGGGCTCTCTTTGAGGTCCCCACGGCCTTTCTAGGCACCAACGGCCCTGGTCTCATCACATGGTGGCTTTGCTGAGAACTGAGCCCTGGTGGCTGCTGGCCACGTGCGGGTATGGAGCTGCCCGGCTCCCTTCCCGAACATTGCAGCAGGCTATGCACGGGTACTGATTCCTTGTGGATGCTAATTCGGCCAGACACTGCCGGATGACAAAGGCTTCAAGTTCAAGGCCTGTATAATTATGGCCTCTCTAGAGCAGTGGTTCTGGACCTTGACTGCACATTGTAATCACGGGGGTGGGTGGAGTGGTGCTTTAACGAGTTCTGAGGTCTGGGTCCACCCCCAGAAATTCTGATTTAAGTGCTCCAGGGTGGGGTCTGGCCGGTGGGGAGAGGGATAAAAGCTGCCCAGGTGACTCCAGGATGCAAACCAAGGTCGAGAAGCACCACGCGCCCGCTTCCCAGCCTGCTTCTGGGAGGGGGGCGGGGAGCCGGCAGGAAGCTCTGAAGGAAGGACACGAACAGATGCTGAGCACCTCTGGCGCGCGCGGATGTGCCGGCACTCCGCACGCGCTCTGTCCTTCCATCCCCACACGTCATCCTGCTCTCACTTCCCGGGAGGTGGCAGAGCAGCGGTGAGGCCGGGAGTGGACACGGCATCTCCGGATGCCCCCAGGGTCCCCTGAGCAGTGCCGTGCAGGCCATATTGGTGGCTGAGGCCAAAGGAAACATCAGTGATGCTGATCCTGGCTTCAAAATTTTGATTATCTTGTTCATCATGGATTTTTTTTTTTTTTGCCTTTATTAAAAAAAAAAAAAAAGCAACACATTGTGTTGATTTCTCTTGATTACTGAGCTCTTTGGCTCATCGGCGGACCCTAGTCCTGGTGCGGACTCCAGGCAGGGCCGTGGGAATTAGGACCACAGGCTCTGGCTGTCAGAGCTGAGAGTTAGAGGCATCTGCGGTTTACAAACCTTTTAAAAAGTTTTGTTCAGTTTATGGGAAACCCTTACGTGTAAAAGGGGAAAAGCGGGTCTGAAGTCTGGAGGGTCCTCAGAAGCTGCCGCTCTCCCCTCCCCCACCTCGAGGTGGCCTCTGAGACCCAGCGGTGAGCTCTGGGGCTCTAAAGATGATAGTTACAGATGGCCAGCGTAGACCCACGCCCGTCATTTCAGAGCCAAAGAAACTGAGGCCCCGAGGTGGTCGTGCGCTAGGAAGCGGGGGAAGGAGGAAGGAAGGGCAGGTTTGTCGTCTGTTCCCTAGAGGGAATAAAGGCCTTGATTTGTAGCCGTCGTCAATGTCTGTGGTGTAAATGCTCCCCGGGCAACGTCCCAGCATGAGGTCACTGACCGCGAAGCTGGGAAGAGACGGGAGCACCAGCTTTTGTGAGCCGCTGAGTCAGCAGCGGGGAGAACAACGAGGCCCAGAGCGTGGGGGCGGAGCTGGCAGAGAACTCCGGTCACGGTCACGTGGCTCCCAGCCTGGGGCTCCGCCCGCCGGCGCCCGCGGTGGGGTCCTTCCCGGGACTTCTTCGTCTCCGGTCAGTGGTCCTACGGGCTTGACCTTCAACCTGTGGGGCGGCGTGAGACACAGATCTCGACATCAGGCTCCCACTCCCTTCCCGGGGGCACCTCTGCTTCGCCCGTGCCCAGCCCTCGCCACCAGCCTTCGAGCCCAGGTAAAGCACCCTCAGGACAGAGGAGGAGGCGGGCCCAGTCTGCTTTCACCCTCTCTTCCGGGAAGACTTCCATCCACAGAAGGAACAAGTGTAGCGTTTGAAGTAATACATAGGTAGAATTTTATTACTAAATACCACGTGAGTATACAAAATGCATAATTGAATAACAGCTAAAAAAAATAGTCCAAGAATGTGAAATACACATTTTTTGAAATGATAAAAATGCATCCATGAAAAATATAAAATGTTGCATATATATACAATATATACTTATATATATATATAACATAAATGAAAATTGTAAATAAGAAATGTGTACATCAGTGAACAGGCACGGAAGTTATTTTATACAGCAGCCACTCCAATGAATCAGCTCTATTATTTACAACTTGTATCAAGGAAATCCGGGAGAAAGAGAGTGTTTCCACCATGGTAACATTTAAAAGTTGTTTGCATTGAAAATCAAAAGAGTTTTCAAGTTAATTGACCAAAGGGTAAGGGATCCTCAGTCTGAAGTTGATGGAAGGATCAAGAATGCAGGCCGGACAGGAGTCGAGTCAGCTTTGGGAAAGGGGGTCCACTGGCACCATCTGAACGGCCAACCAGGAGATGGACTGAAAGCAGGGTCTTCCGAGAAGGAGACAGGCTATGGGAACGTTAAGCAGGACGACACTCTTTCTGGCTGGGCGGGGGCCGGCAGGAAGTCCAGGGTAGATTCAAGCATGAGATGGGGTTCAGGTCAGGATACCTCCTGGGTCCCTTCCTGACCTTGACATCCGTGGGTCTGTGATGTGTTTTTCTCAGGGAGGGCATTCAAGTAACAGCACTGGGGCATGAGCAGAGGTTGTGTGCGGCATGGGCCACTCCCCAGGGGGCTCCTTGCCTGGAGCCACCCCACGGGGCCTGAGGGTGTGGATGCTTGGGCCTCACAGCTCCTTCAGGATGATCTGAATCTTGCCATCAAGCTCCCCCATGTCCAGCAGGAAGGCGACGTGGTTGCTGTAGTGCTGGATGATGTTGTTGTCCATGTTGACCAAGATTCTGGAAGAGAAGAGGAGATGTGTCTAGGATGTGGCAGGCCCCTTGTTTCAGGGCTGCTGGGTGACAAGGATGACAGTAACGGTTACCCCCTCTTGGGTGCCAACATTTCGGGCACCTCCTGGACTTTCCCTCTGACCGTCAGAACAACAGAGACGGGTATTCACTGTCCCCCGTTACGGCGGAGGCCACGATCCCCAAGTGGCCGAGCCACACCTCCAACCACGGCCACCGCTGCGCCAGACCACCTCTCCTAATACACACGAGCGTGGACACTTCGAGCGGCTGACGTGAGATGTGTGGAGGATGCGGTGTCCCTTGGTCACCAGGCCGGACCGAGGACTCGGGCACAAAGCGAGAGTTCGAGCACAAGAGGTGTGGTGGGTGGACCAGTGTGGTTTGGGTTCAGTGGGAGGCTGCATTGTGTCATTCGGATGTGCCCGCCTGAGCCAGAGGCGGGTGCCACACGGGTGCCCTCTCAGTTCCACCCCCACGAAGCTGCCATCTCACAGATGGTACAAGAGACTTGAGGGGCTCCGTCCTCTCTCCCCACACCCTCCAGGCAGGGACCTGGGCCAACCCGAGCGGGACCAAGCCTCCGCGCCGTGGGCCTCCGCAGAGGGTCAAGGCCACGGTGTTAGCCAGAGGACACCCCTCTGGCTGCTGCCTCCCCGATGAAGAGCCCGGCAAGACGTGACCTGACCTGACCACACCAGCTTCCCTTTGTAACGGAGTTGAGTGTCTGCAGCCACTCGTCCATCCACCCCACTAGCGTTTGCCAAGGCCGTTCCGTGTGCAGGGCCTGCGCCCAGCAAGAACAAGGGCCACACGGAGATCCTAGAGCCTGCCCTCCAGGAATTCAGAATCTAGTAGGGCCCGAGAAAATGACTCTTTGTAACCCTATTACTCCAGTGGGTAGAGGGGGAAGCTGAGGCTCAAAGAAGCACAGGGGTCACACAGTTAATAGATGGCAGAACTGGACTTGAATCCAGACTTCGGTTTCTTTCTGCTGTACCGGTTTTTTAGAAAGAAAAACAAAAACCCTATGAATGTAAGTTAGGAAGTGGCATATATAAGGAAGGCAAAATCCAGGGCTGGGAAAGAGTTTAGATGGCCGCAAGGTTATTTCAAGTGGGGCGGGGGGCGGGGGGGCGGAGTCGGGGGGGGGGGGCTGAGGATCTCACGTTACTGCTCCCTGCTTCCGGCAAGTAGCTGTTGGCTTTCCAGGGGAAGCTCCGGGGAGGCGGTAGCCTTGTCCCCATCGTCCCCGGGTCTGGAGGATGGAGGCCTTACAGAAGCAGCGAGCCTAAGCCTATGGCCTGTGTCGGGCCGTCTCTGCAGACGCTGCTGCTTCCAGCAAGGAGGTCTGGGCGCAGGCTGCCAGGCCGGAGTGCTGACTGCCAGTGTCTCATTACGGCGCCCCCCTTCCTTAGGTCCTGTCAGCCGTTCCTTCCTTTCACAGAGGGATCCTCGTCCGGGGGCTGCAGGCTGGGAACAGACCGGAGGAGGCCGGGCCTGGGCCAGAGGGGTGAGCGCTTTGCTGGCAGCCGGGTGTGTGATTCAGATAGTGGTATTTACTGGGGGCTTCTAGATGCCAGGCCCTGTGTGCCTTACGTGCATGAACTTGAAGGCTGCCTCCCTCCCACTCCCCTGCCGGGCTCCCCGCGGGCCCCGAGTGCACACCTACACACAAGGGATCCCAGGCAAGCCCTCAGACCCCTTCCCTTCAGAGGTCAGTGACAACCGGGCCCTAGAGGCAGGGCTTGTTGGGAACCACTGTCCCAGAATGTGGGCCTCTTGTCCCTTGCCAGCTACTAGCTGTCTTCTGTCCTGGTTCCCCTGAAACGCTTGGCCAGCTGCCGGGAAAACAATGTATTTGTTAATCTTTCAATCACTCAGTGGTGCTTGTAAAGCTGATTGTATCTACCTTTGTCCAGGGGACTCTCAGGAGGGTTCTGTGCAAATAAACTAGGCCATCGATTAGAATTTTCTCTCTTCCTCAGAGGAGGTGAGTCTGACGCTGAGGGAGGTGGAAAATGGGCCCGGCATCTCCTCTCCCCAAAGCGTTTTTGTGGACTCTTCTCATTTAAGCATCTCAGAGGATGCTAGCTCTGAAGTGTTCATGATTGCGGGTGTGGGGGGTGTAGGGGGCTTCTGAAGGGCTGCTGAGTGATGCCCTGGGCTACGGGGTTAGGCAAATACAAGACTTGGCCACAGTCTTTGTTTGCACATCACTTGGCAGTTAGAGGAACAAGCAGGAGGCGAGGTAAAAAATGGGTGCATGCACAGGCTGGAGACAGGCCGGGATTCCTTCTGCTGGTTACGAACTACTCTGAACCTCAGTTTCCTCATCTGTAGAATTACAGATAATCACACCAAACTATGCCTGGGACTCATTTAGCCCAGCACCTGGCACACAGGACGTGCTCCACACGTGGACGCTATCATCTACCACGGGGGCTGGGGCATCCTCGCGTGTGTACCCCCACGCCCAAATCACACCGACACGTTTCCTAGCCCCTCAGCGCAGCCTGCAGTGGCATCCGTCAGGGAGGCTGGTGGCCCAGGTGCCGCTGCAGCTGGGGGGGCGTGGGCACTGGCACCAAGGGGAAGTAGGGCTGGGCTTGTCTGGGCAAAGCAGGGCCTGCCCTCTGCTAGGAGGTGGATTCTGTCCCAGAGAACATGTGAGCCCCAGTCTGAAACCGAAACTTGGAAGAAAAAAGCCCACAAAAAACCCTAGGTGCTCATACAACCAAAACCCAACGGGTCCTTCTCCAGGGGCTGCAGGACCGCACCCCCCCCCCCCCGCCCTGCCCTTCTGGGGGAGGCTGCTGGGAACCAAAGAGGAGGGAGGGCTAGAGGCCAACCCCTGGGCCTGACTGGACGGGGCCTCAGCCTGGGAACAAAACCTGCCTGGCTTTGCAAAGCCTTCTAAAAAGGAAAGCCCGTAGTCAGTGGCCACGGGGCGATGCCCAAGCACCTTCCAGGGCCGCTAGTAAGTGTAGCTGGAGTTACACCATCTAGAGCAAGAGGATGGGGTCTGAGCTGTGGGCAGAGGGCTGGGAGTGGGTCCTTTGGGCAGGGAATGGCACTGACAGTTCCTCACTAACCCGAGGCCCCAGGCTGGGCAGGTGCAGGGACTCAGTTCACAAGGGCTGTGAAGGTCCAGCTCACTGGCTCTGACCACGGGACCCAAACCTGGGAAGGCAGTCACCACATGGCCCTCCATCTCCCCTTGCCAAGGGATCTCCCGGGCAGATAGCAAAGGGTGCTGTGGTGTTTAGCACTAATCCCCAGGAACATATGGAAGGTCCCGCACCGCTGGACCCTCTGCAAGGTAAAGCTTTATTCTCTGCTGCCTCATCCAGACCTGAGCGGGAGGCCTGGGGAGCATCCCCGGGGGGCTCCCTCAAAACCACATCAACCACTACCCCCTTTCCAGACTCATCAGCAGCTTTGCCCTTCTGGGGCCCCCTGACTCGGCCTGTGGCCACATTGCTGGGCCCTTCTGCCTCCACGCCATTACTCTGCTGCTCCTGCTCCTGGATATTCCTTATCACCTCCAAGCCTCAATTTCCCCATCTGTGAAGCATGGGTAATGGGTATCTACTTCATAGTGTGGCTGTGAGATTTAAGTGAGGTACTCGTAGCCCAGTATCTGGCACATAGTCAAGTGAATGGTGGTCACTATCATCATCGTTACAATCAAATCACTTGGCTATCCAGCAGCCTCGGAACTTGGACCTGGGTCTTCTGATCTTTGAACCTGCGCTGCCCCTCCACCTGTGGTCTCTACAAAGACCCTTCCATCAGTCTGCCACGCCTTTCCTTCCTGGTGGTGTTCAATATCCGGTCTCTGCAGGTGGCCTTGCCTGATTGGGGGCTTTCCACCCAACCCCACACCCCTCATCCTTTCCACGAAGCCAAGTACAAATGCTGCTTGGCATGGGCCAGGCAGAGCACGCTTGCTGGGAGCTCCCAGAGCCAACACTTTTAGAGGGAAAGGGGCAGGGGCGCCTGGGTGGCTCAGTCGGTTGAGCATCTGACTCTTGGTTTCGGCTCAGGTCATGATTTCACAGTTCGTGGGTTTGAGGCTTGAGTCAGGGTCTGCGCTCATAGTGCAGAGCCTGCTTGGGATTCTCTCCCCACTTTCTGTCTGCCCCTTCCCTGCTCACGTGAATTCTCTCTCTCAAAAATAAATAAATATTAAAAATTAGAATAAAAAAATAAAATAGAGGGAAAGGGGCAGCACAGGGCGAAGGGGGAGGGAGAGCTGTTATGAGCACTTACCCCCGCTTACATTTCTTGTAGACTTTGTAAATGTTCTCTTCAGGGAACCCATACTTCTCAGAGATCTGGAAGAAAACAGTAGGGGATGTGTTGTCTGCTGCCCAGACTGGATCCATTCCAGCCTTTCATACTAGGACTTTTTATTTCCTGACTCTGAATGTAACATACATCCATACTGTGGAAAAATCCAGAGAGGACAATTTCAATAGTCCCTAATCCTGTTTCTCAGAGATAAACGCTACTGACATCTGGGTGTGCCCTTCCCCATCTTTTGGCCATGTGTACAGATCTTTTATGTTCCACCCAGACAGCTTTATAGAACTGTTTTTAGTTATCACTGTATGTTATGAGCCTTCCCGCATCACAACAGGCTCCTGAAAAACTGCATGTTTAGTGGCTGTAAAATACCCCAAAGAGCAGCCTCCAGGTCCCCAACCTTCGCCTCTAGTCAGAACCACACTGTTCCAGCGGGTTCCACTCACCAGCTGCCGACTTCGGGCAAACTAGCTGGGGAAGCCGGTCGAAGCGCCTACCTCACAGGGGTGCTCACGTGACCAGTCTGGCCCGTGTAAAACACCTGGGTCGGTTCCTGGCGGTGGAAGGCCTCCATCAATGCTCACTGTTGTCCTTTTAGAAGGGGAGTGGTGGGGACGCTCCCACCCTGTCTCGAGGGGGATTATCGAAATATTGCCCCCTTCTAGGCAGGAATTACTAACCCCATTGGATGGGGGAGGATGCTGGGCTCAACCAAGGCCCAGCCGGATCCCTGGTCTCCTGCCCCATCCCAACCGTCACGACCCAAATCACGGGTGCTCCTTCTGCAGACGAAGAACCTGCAGCTCCGAGGCCCGTGAGTGTGGCCGTGAGAGCCAGCCCGCTTCTCCCAGACCACCGGAAGTTTCCTCCGGGGCAGATGGGTCTGGTCTGGTCCCAGCTCCACCACCCGGAGGGCAGACTCTGAGCCGGTCACCAGCCTCGGCTTCCTCGTTTGCAAAACGGGCACAATAACGGGGTAAACGCACAGCGTGGTCCTGCGCAGGGACTGAGAAGATTACACGAAGGGCTCAGCGCGGGGCCTGTGCCCTGGTGAGAGGCTCAGGCAGAGGTTACTCTGCAGTCTGGCGTTACTGGCTGCGGCGAGCCTCAGACCAAGGGCTTCAGACTGACGTTCTCTCTGGGCCTTTTAGGAAGAGGGTCAGGTTTGGCTCCTCAGTTATTCTCCGCCCTGCCGGAGATCCCTCCAGTCCAGAAAAGTTCTTAGGCTATTTGTTTTAATGGCTATATGGCTAGAAGCTTCCAGGAGGAAGATCTCCATTCACTCGAAAGGACTTAGGTATTTTCTAACCATAAATTGTACAAAGACGGCGTAGGCTGCCCCGTGTGGTGGTGAGCTCCCCATTCCTGGAAGGACACGAGTCAAGAGCGGGTACCCGCCTGGGGAGAGAGCTCAAATACCAGATGGGGACCCTTTTAGGTACTGTCCGGCCCAAAGATTCTGAGTCAATATTCAAGTGACGTTAGTGGCCTTTTGTGAGCCCAACTTCTGGGGCTGGTGCTGACCAAGCAGGGTGGACGGTATGTGAAGTGACCAGGAGGGGATAGCCGAGTGGAGAGAGCTTGGGCTGGACGGTAGCTCTGTCACTTCGGCAAGTCGCCCGACCACTGGAAGGCCGTTTCCTTGTGGGAAATGAAGAGATAATGATAGTACCCACTTTTCAGGGTTAAGAGAATATGGTGAGCTAGCAAACGCAGCTTGCTTGACACGATGCCTGGCACATAGTGGGTCTTCAGTAAAAGGAAGCTGGTGCTATTATTAGATTCATTCCCCCCACCCCCCACCCCGCCTGGCATCTTGGACCTGTCTGGCTTTACTCTGTGGTTGGACCTTTAAGCACAGCCGGCCCTGGTGGAGGCTTGTGTTTGCTCGGTTTTAAGCTGAGGCACAAAGCTGCTGTGGGTTTTGTTCAAAGCTCTTTTGCCCGCTCTGGCAATCTGGGGGGTTGGGGAAGGTCTCCTTGCCCAGACACCACCTTTGGCTGCCCCCGCCAGTGCCCCCCAGCCAACCACAGGCGAGAGGAATGAGGCCCCCTGGAAAAGAAAAAAGAGAGTCTCTGGGGCCTGGCCTTTTTGGGTTTCATTCCCATTAAAACAGAAACAGGTTTGCAAAGCCAACAAAAAGCTCTGGCCTGTCAGACAGCAGCCATCAGATTAGGGAGGATTTATAGTGTGTGCGTCTCCCAGGGTGGGGCCAGGGTTCTGGCTTCGAGATAACATCACAGAGGCACGCCCCCACCAGCCAGGCCCGCAGGCCCCCCTGAAATGGGGTGGGACAGGTGGACCATCAGAAAGCCAGGGTTCCAGCATATTCCTTCTCAGAGGCTTCCTGTGGGAAATCAGAACTGTGTAGTGAAGAGTGGGGACAGGAACTCAGAGTGGGGTCCGGCCAGGGCTGGGCGGGGTTCACAGGGCCTCTTACCGCATTCCTCAGCCCCTTCAGGTCTGGCGTCTTCAACATGAGGGCGTCAAACACCTCCTCGGTCTCCCTCCGCACATACAACAGAACTGAGAGGCAAAGGGGTGGCTTTAGTGGTGAGGGGAGGGTCAATGAGCCGGGGAATACCTCACGGGATGGGGGAATCTTCAAAAGTATCATTTCGGGCATTCGATTGAATTCTGCAGGAAAGGCAAATCCTCGCTGAGGGTCTGTACCCAGATGGGAAATCCCACGGGCTCTGCAGGCCCCCCTCAGACTGTGCTGATCTGGGCAGGTTGGAATCCCTGCTCTATCACCTGCCAGCCAGGTGACCTTGAAGAAGATATTGTTACGTCACTGAGCCTCACTTTATCCAAATGGGAAATGGAGGTGGCTCCACCCCCTATTTCACAGGGGTGTTGGGGAATTAATGACATGACATTTTAAACACCAAGTGCGGTACGAGGCTCCGTGCAAGGTTGCCAGAAGCTTTTGATCTTGGCTGCTGGCTGGTTTCTTCCTGATGATCAGCTATAGCCCCCCGAGGTTTGGGCACATCCCCCTCTCCCAGGAAGTTACAGATTTAGGCTGTCAGAGCCAGAAAGCCAGGTATGGAAACCCAATGCTGTTCCCACCCCCAGAAGAGAAGGGGGGGGGTTGCCCAACATAATGGACCTGTTGCCTCGGCCCAGCTGCTGTGGGATGCCCAACAAGGGACATGCCCACGAGGCCAGTGGAGGCAGAAGACCTCCGGCTCCACTGTCAACTCTCCAAGCACCCTGCGTGTCACCCTTACTCCACCCTCAAGTCGTGGCCCAAATCCAGCTCCAAAGAGCTCCTTGCGCCCTCTCTGCTGGGTGGGTGCCGCCCCGGCTGCCGGGCCAGGATTGGCATTCGAGGCTTTGGGGAAGGCCCCGTGGGGGGCTGGGGGCCACGCGGTGGGCTCAGAGAACAGATGGGCCGGGAGTGAGGGTACCTCTCTGAAGATCGTCTTCCTTGGCCTTTTTGGAGGGCAGAGACTCAAACTCCTCAGCGAAGGGTGAGCAGGAGCGCTTCAGAGGCAGCCTGGGGGGTGACAGGGAGGGGCTCGTGACGAACCCGGGACTTCCCAGAGTTGAAAGGGGCCCCAGATGTGCAGAAAACCCCATGAAGGCAGGCACAGCGCAGGAGGACGGCGGTGAAAGCAGCAGGTTCTGGAGGTGGGACTGCCTGGGTTCGAATCCCACTCACTAGCTGGGTGACTCGGGATGAGTCTCTTAGTCCCTCAGTGTCCCCTTCTATCAAATGGGGTGACAATTAGGTAAGGCCAAGAGTACTTCATAAAGTTGTGAGGCTGAAGGACGTCACACAAACTGCTTTCAGAACAGCGTGTGACACACAGTTGGGTCTCAGTAAATATGGACTCTCGTTTCATCATCAGCGTGTTGTTCTTTTTCGGGAGAATCCACTCGGATGTGAGGCGGGGAGAGGGGGAAGCGTGGTGGCATTTGGAGGAAGACAGGCTTCGGTTCCAGCCCACCTCTGCTACTTAAGAGCTGTGTGAGCCTGGCCACGTCACTTCACTTCTCTGAGTCTCCATTTCCTCATCCGTAAAGCAGGGCAATAACCCCTGCTCGCCTGGCTGGCTGGCTGGCACTGTGGTTCGGTGTGAAAGCACCAGAGGAAAAGTACCCCTTGTCTATGGGGGAAGAGACTCATATCGACACTAAGGTGCTTTCTTATGTGTGCTTTTCCTCTCACATGGCCCCCCCCATCCCTGCCTCACGCCCACGAGGCCATCTTTCCATTTTTTCCCTCGGACAGATCTCTAGGCTGACACAGGGGAGGATGGGGCCCTTCGGGGCGCCTCCCTCCCTCCTCAAGTCAGGGAGGTGGTGTGTGTGGACCCCTCAGTTGGTCCTCCAGCACTGTGGCCCCTCCTAACTCTCCAAATCTGTGCTACCATCTCAGAGGCCTTTTCTTTCCCTTTTTACAAGCAGGTGTCTCGCCAGAGATTCGCCAGCTTTTCACATAAAACAAACCCATAAAAACGCAGGCAGTTTCAGTGAGAAAGGAGCGTGAATGTAGCTTGGGGGTTGGGAGCAGAGTTCCATGGCTGCTTCCTCTGTGCCCAGGCCCTGGCTTGGGGGGGCAGCACAAGCAGCAGGGGGCCAGGCGGGGGGGGGGGGGGGGGGGGGAGGCCTTACCTGTTGGAGCTGCTCTGACCTGCCGAGGGCACTGCCTGCAACGAAGAGAGAAGACATTCTCCATCACAGGCAGGCAGGAAGATGAGAGGGGCCTTCTGCTGCTGGTGGCCTTCTGGGGGGAGGGGGCACAATCTTTGTGGGGGTGAGGTGGGGAATGCGGTTGTGATGGCTTTCCAGCCCATTCTGCTCAGATTTAGTCCTCCTAGGTGAGCGGAGATCTTGAGCGGAAAGGGAGCATCCAGCCCAAGTGGAAGGGTCGGGGACTGAGCCTGGAGGTGCTAAAGGAAGGCGGCCAACTCCACGAGCCCCACCTGAGCCCCAGCTCGCCCAGAAGGGTCGGGACTGCACACCATCATGCAGGGCAGTGGAAGCCGAGGCACAGGGGAAAAGGGGGTGGGGGGAAGGGCACTCTCCGGAGGGTTCCAGCGACTGTCTGCGGCAGTCATCACCGGTTCCGTGAGGTGAGGCACCGGGCCTGGTGAGTGCCTCCCGAAGGAACGCACCCAGCAGGAGGCAGAGTCGGACCGAGCGGCCCCCAGGCTCATAGGTGCGAGGGTGCCTCCCTCTTCCCCACAGAGCAGCCGTCAGTCTGGCCACAGGGCCCTCAATCCCGAGAGCGGTCATCTCCCAACTCGGGGCCTCTGGCTGGGGAGAGACACTAGGGTGATGCGGCCACCTGACTGTGGGGCCACAGAGCGCTTCCGGGGCGGGGCAGGGAAGGGAGGATGGTGGGTGCAGGAGGCCTTTAAGTGTGGACCACGGGCCACATCCGAACTAGCTGCTCTCGGGGCACCTGGGTGGCTTAGTCGGTTAGGCAGCTGGCTGTTGGTTTCGGCTCAGGTCACGATCTCACGGTTCGTGGCTTCGAGCCCCACGTCGAGTTCCATGCGTGGAATTCTCTCTCTCCCTGTCTCTGATCCCTGCTCCTATTCTCTCTCTCTCTCTCTCAAAATAAGTAAATCAACTTAAAAAAGAAAAAAAGAACTGCCTGCTCTTTCCGTTCCAGAATCTCTTATTGTTCGAGGTCAAGGCACTGAACGCATCTTGGAGGGCAAGGGCTGTTTCTGCAAACAGTCCCACCTACACGGAGGGACCTCAATGGCAGGAAATAGTCAGACTGTTTAATATGGAAGCAAACTACTAGATAGGCTCTGGAGTCTCGATTCTGCCACTGAGCTATGGTGTGGCCTTATGTGGAAAGTGGAGAGGACAGCAGTGTCTGCCTCACAGGATGGCTCACTGGCCTGAGAGGTGGTACAGCTAGAATTCCCGGGCGTGGCTTCTAAAGCCGAGGTGCCTGCGTCCACACTCTGGCTCTGCCATGTACCGTGTGGTTTTGGTCTCCGCCTCAACGTCCAGCCCACAAGTCCAGGGAGAGTCGTAGTATGGATCTCCCGGGGAGGTAGTGAAGGTTAACGCAGCCGGCGCGTGGACCGTGCTGACAGCGGCACCTGGCGCACAGCGAGCGCTCGCGGGCATTGCCGCCACCATCGTGATCCACACAGCTTTGATTCGGCTGCAATCTAATTTGGGGCTCAGAAATTCGGACCCTCCGTGTGTGCCCCAGGTGTGAACGCTTTGGTGGTTATGAAATCCCTTTCTTCGTTAACCTTCTTCTCCCCAGTAGAAAAGTTTCACTAATGTTACATATGGATGTATGTCCATGTTTTTAATCCCCTGGGATTCAATACAAGTATTTGCATCTTGATGTTAAAAAAAAAAAGTCGGGGGCGGGGGGAACACACCTGGGTGGTTCAGTCGGTTACGAGTCTGATTCTCGATCTCGGCTCAGGTCACGATCTCACGGTTCGAGAGTTCAAGCCCTGCATCAGCTTGGGACTCTGTCTCTTTCCCTCTCTCTCTGCCCCTCCCCCACTCACTTTCTCTCTCAAAATAAATTCATTAACTTACAAATGTATATACATTGGGGCCTATAAACATCTAAATTGGTCTGTAGTGGCTGAGTGGTAGGTTTCTCCTCGCTGGGCTGTGCTGATCAGACCCCACCCAGGGGCCGAGACCCTCTCTGGCCCAAGACCCTCACCCCTCCGGGACGCTGCAGGCTGGAGAAGTGCACATTAGGGATGAACAGCACCGGTGGGGTCTCCAGGTCAGCCTCAGGCCGCAAGTAGGTGGTCTCATTGCCCCTGAAGCCAGACAGCAGGCAGCCCTTCATACCTGCTGGGAAAAGGAAGGCACTGCGTCCGAGGCCCCTCTGTTCACGTCCCAAGCCTCTGCCCTCTAGTCTCCTTCTCCCCTTCACCCCAGGCCAGCCCAGCCCCTGACTCATCCCCACTGACCACTGTTGCTGGAGTCGGGGCACTTGACTTTCCTCCGGAACTGCTTTCGTTCATCATCCCGCATTTTCCTTTCTGCTCCCTGCCGGGAAGAGGGCAAAGGGGGTCACCCAGGGCCTTGGGACGGGCTGGCTGCTTTGCATCTTAAATCTGGACCAGCCATCCAGTGCTGCTTTCTTTCCAAAGTGAGACCGGGAGATGGGAAAGCACCAGCTCCCAGCCTATGCGGCCCAGCCCAGCCTTGTCTGAGGCCAGTAGAGGCCACAAGAGAGAAACAGATGTGGAGAGAGAGGAACAGAGAGAGAAACAGAAGAGGGAAGTGGAGGCAGAGAGGGATGCGAAGAAGAAAGAGAAACATGAGAGAGACAGACACAGAAAGAGACACGGAGAGATGCTGAGATCTAGAAAGAGATCTTCAGAAAGAGACAGAGATGAGAGACAGAAGCGCAGAGAGCTCGGGGAAAATGCACACAGGGGCCAAGGCAGACAGTGACGAGCACACAGAGGAGAGAGGGGTTTGGAGATCAAGAAGCAGAGACAGACCGACACACCCCACGCGGCTGGGGAGGACACGAGGGTGGGGGCTGGCCCTCCTCCCCGCCGGGGCCCAGCAGAGGGCCCGTCCACCCCAGCCACCTTGTCACAGAAGATCTTGATCTGGCAGACGGCGCGGTGCACCAGGCGCTCAGCGCCCGAGCCACAGTCGTAGGTGTCGATCTGCAGGTTCAGGGGGACACCCTTCACCCCCTTCTGCGAGGAGAAGTCTGTGCTGAGGCAGTTGACACCGATGAACACCTGGGGACACACAGGGGAGCTGGATAAACAGCCTGCGCCGGCGGCCAGCCCTGCCGTCCCACAACCGCCCTGCATATCGAGCCCGGGAAACGGCGCCCCTGGGAGGCACCTGTCACCACCTCTTTTCCAGATGGACAGACTTGTGCCCAGGGCAGCGGGCCAGCTTTCCCCAGGGGACACAGGGGGGTGCATGGAGCACCTAGTGGGCCTGTCATGGGGAGTGGGACGGCTGGGGTCTCAACCCAAAGCCTCCCGCCCAACTCCGACGGCAGTCTGGGGTGGGTCTCAGCTGGGCACTCCCTGCCAAGCTCGCCTGACGACTGTCTGCCTGACCGACTCCTCCGTGGGGCACCAGGGCCAGACCCCGCTCCAGACTGGCCACTGTTCCCTGGGACATTTCCCTCGGAAATGGTCCTGACCTGCACAGGCAGGGGCGGGGTGCGGTGCCCGAGCAGATCCCCTTCTTTCCGCGGCTGTGGGGGGCCAGGCCCCCGGGCGCATGCCTGACATACCTCCCCCTCAGCCAACTCAGCCCTAATGCAGCTCCCACCCAGCTCACACCTGAGAGAGACCCAAGCCTGGGGGCTTAAGAGGCTGTGAGAAAATCCCAACCGAAACCCTCCTCTCCCTTCCTACGAAACTCTTTCCCCGCCTCCCCGAACTGGAGGCCCCAGTCCCTCCTCTGGCCCCTGGCATCTGTTTGAATAATAATAATCCCTCACGTTTGTGCCTCCTTTTGTGTTTTCGGAGCCCCTTCAGCTCCGTTTCCTCCAGGCGGCCTGGACCGCTCCATGAGGCAAGCCGGGAGACAGGACCCAGCTCCCCTGCTTGTCTAGGCCAGAAATGTTCTTGCCAGGGCTGGACTCAACCGTGGAATGATAGGGCAGGCCTGGCCCAAGGAGGCAAAGGGACCCAGTCCCTGAATGTCACCCAGCCCCTGAGTGTCAGACTAGTGCCCTGTCCACAGTGCCGGCTCTCCAAACAGAAAACCAGGGCACAGAGAGGCCCAGAAGCACACGGAAAGTTGGCCTTAGGCACCAAATGGCTGGTATGAAAGAGTCACCAGAGGCTCCATTTTCAGGCCTCTCCAGTGGGTCTGGCGCCGGGCCCATCTCTTAGACACGCATGATCCCATGGAATAAATCCCCACCCCAGCCCCAGGAGGTGGACTCCTTTCCCTCCTTACGGACGCGGGAAACCATGTAACGGATCTCAGCCTCATCTACCAGACTCCAAAGCATTTCTCCTGCCACACTGACGGCCTGCAAGTCAGGGAAGCTGGTGTCCTCGGTGGCTTGCCGTGTGACCTTGCACGAGGCTCAGTTCTCCCATCTGGTGAGTGGGTGGATCGGCTTCGTAACGGCAGCCACCGCTTAGGTGCCAGACTGCGCTCTACTGTCACTTATCTCCCGTGATCCTCCCGTCAACCTCTCAGTGGGTGCTACAACTGCACCCCAATTTGATGGCCGAGGCGCCGGTCCGAGGTCACGGAGCTGGAGGTAGGCCTAGCCCTTCTGGCTTTAGAGCCAGTGCTGTGTGCCCTGCCTCCTCCGTAGGCGCCCTCATCAGAGCGGCTGCCACAATCCCAGGTGCCCATCTGCGGACTTGTGAGTGACCAGCCCCATCACAGCCACACACTGACCTTGGCCTCCTCGTTGACATTCCACACGAAGGACAATGCATTATAGGCCACCTCCTCGATGTGTTGCACGGTGTTGAAGTTTTCTTTGCAGTCGGCTGAAATCACAGGAGACCAGGAGAGTCAGGAGGAAAGGGGTTTGGGGACGTGGTGGGGAGGTGTTTGTACTGTCTTCCCCAAGAACCATCCCTCAATTGGGGTGGGGGGGGGGCAGGGGCAGGTGAGCAGGGGGAAGGAAGGACTGATTGCTGTGCCCTGAGTTGCAGATGCGAAAACTGAGGTCCAGCCTGGGAAGCAGATCTGCCCACACCCCACAGAGAATCCCTAACTCTGCCAACTAGGTCAGGGCCCTCATGATTTTGGGGTGGGGGTTAGCGTTCTCACTGGGACTGTGATTGAGGAGATCTCCCAGATAAAATACTAGTAGTCGTGATGAGGGCAGTGATGGTGGTAGGAATATCGAACAAACGGTAGAACCACCACCCCGTTTATTGAACACGTCAATGTGGCGAGCCCTCTGTTAATCCTCACAATGATGCTATGTATACGCAGTTTACACACGCAAAAAATGAAGCTCGGAGTAGTCGGGTCACTTGACCAGGGTCACACAGCTTAAAAAAAAAAAAAAAAAAAAAAAAAAAGGCACAGCAAGAATGGAGCTCAGCTTTGGCCCCTGAACACAGGCTCCTACCCACTTGCTATGTAGCCTCTCAGTTAAGTCACAGAATCACCCCTATGTATATCATGTTCTCCAGTACACGTGCTCCCAGGCAGAAGAAACAGCACGTAGGCAGGCAGGGCGGCTGGCCTTATTCCATTTGACCGCTGAAGAAACTGAGGCTCGGAAAGGGGAGGCGACACAGGTCACACGGTCAGAAGAGTGTGGAGCCAGAACCTTGAGGCCCGAGGATGGGCTGTGCCTCCTACGTGCCCCATCCCAGGGCCTGGGGCAGGGATGAGGCGGCACCTCATGCCTCTTCCCTGGGCCCCCTAGCTGCTGACAGAGCCGAGGTCCCAGCTCCCAGAGCAGAGCTCTCTTGCACCGCCCTTCAAACCTTCCCAGTCACCAGCTGCCTGCTCTCTTGTCTTATGAATTTGTGTCTCAATTGGCTAAGCCCCCCGTGGGGACAAGCAGGCCAGGGGTCTATTTATCCAACACTGTTGGGGTCTCTAGGGCACTGTTTATCCCAAAGCAACACAGTAAAATGCCACAGCCTGCAGCCAACAGATGCAAATCCCTGCAAACCCCATAGTTATGACCTGGAGACGGGGGCCAGGCAGGCGGCTGGGGTCAGAAGGAAGTCCTGCAGAGATCACAGAGGGCTGGGGAAAGGGGCACTTCAAGACCTGACTGGGGTGAGTGTGTGTGTGTGTGTGACAGAGAAATTGCGGGGGTGGGGGGTGGGGGGTGGGGGGGCGGGCAGAAGGGAGGGAGACGGAGAGAGGAGGCTTGGGTGGGCTCTCACCCACATCGATGACACGCTGCTTGGCAGTGGGTTGCCGGGAATGCCAGTGCTTCCAGAAGCGTAGCTGCTCCACCGGGACTTTCTCGTTGTCAAAGACCACCATCACCACACTCTGCAGGCACAAGCAGCCACAGTGACTCCCAGCCTCCCGGAGAGGCCCAGGCATCCCCTGACCCTTCCCAGAGCCTTGGTCCGGTACCCCTGCCCTTTTGCCTCGGTTTCCCCCACTCTATGGCAATGGACAGTTATCCTAGGGTCCTCGTCAGGCAGGCTGGCCCAACCATCCTACCCCTTTCCCAAGCTGCTCCAGGGGCAACATACCTTGACTTTGTTGGAGGACAAGGCAAGGCCTTTGCCGCCTGCTGGGGTCCGCAGGGTGATGGGATAGAACTGGCCTTTGTTGAGGTAGGCCATAGGCGACTCCCCTGACTTGATGTGGATGGCTTTGGGGGAGCCCAGGGTGTACTCAAAGTCACTGCAGGGAAGAGAGGGTGAGGGCAGTAAGGCTGAGCTCCCAGGCAGGAGTATCCCAGAGGGCAGTGGGGCAGGGAGCCTGAGGTTGTGCTATGGATTTGCTGTGTGACCTAGTAAATCACTCAACCTCCCTGGGCCTCAGTTTCCACACTTTTGGTTTCTTTCCTTCCTTTTTCCTCTTTCTTTCTTTCTTCCTTTCTCTCTCTCTCTCTCTCTCTCTCTCTCTCTCTCTCTCTTTCTTCAAGATTTTTAAAATTATTTTTAAGTAATCTCTACACCCAATATATGGCTCGAACTTACAACCCTGAGGTCAAGAGTTGCATGCTTTACGACAGCCAGGCGTCCCTGGAGTTTCTATTTAGTGGTTTCCTTGAGCCACAATCCTGCTGAATAATAAATAATGGAAACCAGAGAGACCCCTGAGGGGTGACAAAACCATAGGAGAGACTAAGGGCAACAGAATCTTGGTTTTTTTGTTTTGTTTTTGTTTTTAATGTTTATTTATTTGAGAGAGAGAGAGAGAGAGAGTGAGCGCCCGTGCGTGCACAAGCGGGGGGAAGGGTGGATATGTGTGTGGGGGGGTGGGGGGGTGGGGGACAGAGGATCCAAAGCAGGCTCTGTGCTAACGACAGAGAGCCGATGTGGGGCTTGAACCCACGAACCATGAGATCATGACCTGAGCCGAAGTCAGACAGCCTGACCGAATGAGCCACCCAGGTGCCTCAGAACCTCAGTGTTTTAAACAGGGCTCTGAGCCCCTTTTCAGCCCAGGAAACAAATGGAGAAATCAGTCTCTTTCCTTTCATGTGCCTTCACTCTCCTCTTCTCATTCATTGATGATGGCTACTCTGGGGACAGTATGAGGCTCTGTCTGTAGCCCCCGGCCTACTGCCCAAGTGGCCAAAGTTCCAGAGCAGCTGAGTTACCTCTTGGGGCTGGGATAGTCTTCTGGACACGGGGGTTCTGGGGACGTTTTCAGGATATCTGGGAAGAGCAGTGACTGCAGAGAAACACAATTCAGAGAGAATAAATGGCCACATTCAGGCTGCTGGGGCCTCATCCCGGGCCTGCTCCATACAGCTGTGCAGGTTGTTTAGTGCACAACTGGAACAACAGTACATGGCAAACCTGCCTCTGCTCTAGGACTTTTCACCCCATGGATTCCAAACCTCTGATCTCCTCACTGTCTTCTCCCCTTCTGCACATGCATGCACATATCCAGGGATGCTGTGAGGGGTATGGGGGTGGGCCCTCACCTCCTGTGGGTCATCTTTGAAGGTGCTGTCAGGCTGCCAGCGCTGTGTGGGCGGCACCCCATGAATGCTCTCAAACAAGGAGTTGAGGGAGCTGTTATCATACACATCACTGGTGGGCAGCAGGTAGCTGTCCACAGAGGCAGCTTCCAGCTTGCCAGGGCCTGCGGGGAGGGGAGCTGCCTTGCCTGGAGTGGGCACGGCCCCCTCCAAGCTCATCAGGTTATTCTTCTTGAGCACATCTGGGTACTCTGGGGCTCCAGACACGTTCTCGGTCAGGAATTTCATGAGATGCGTGGGACTTTCAAGGGGAGCGAGGTCCATCTCATAGTCCATGCCATGGTAGTACCTGGGGAGAGAGGAGGGCTGAGTGAGTGCCCCTCTTCTCTCCAGGGGCAGGGGGATCCTTGGCCGGATTGGAGGGTGAGCACCGACCTTCTTTAACACAACGTCACGTCGGACCTTCCCGACACGCATGACTCAGGGCACAGTACCAGGCCGGTTTGTCACAGGGATGAGCGGGGAGGAGGGTGTTAAGAACGGAACAAAGTACCGGCTCAGGGCCGAAGGGAAAACATCTGCTTTATCTTTTACTGTCCTTGGTAATTTTAAAAACTGAAATTTTATTTATTTCTTATCCAGAGTCCAATGTCTCCACTTTAAAACACCTGTATTCAGTCATCAATACAGTGTGTGTGTGTGTAGGGGGTGGCGGTGTATACTTGTGAGTACAGTTAATATGTGTTCAGAAAAAGGTCTAGAAGGATATACCCCAAACTGTTAAGGGCGGGGAGGGGAGTCGGAATACAGGAAACTTTTACTTTCTACTTTATACATTTCTGTAGAATTTGAATATTTTATAACAAACAGGTATTACCTTTGTAATCAGAAAAGCTAACAACATTAAAAGAAAAATTAGTTTTCAGAAAAGTCCCACACACTAAACCCTATTGTTTCTAGCATGGAGGGGCCCTGAGCCAGCTGCATGAGTGGTAATGCCTGCCTTAGCAGTTTGGATTTTCTGGAAGGCAGACAGAAGCCCGGAAGGTTTTCCGGCAGAGGTCCTACGTGGGGCAGAGCAGTGGGGGGTGTGGTGGGAGAGGGGGGCTGGGGCAGAGTAGAGAAAGGGCAGGGTCCCTCTTAGTGCCCATCTAACCACGAGCATGGCCTGGGCTGCCTTCCACAGGGAGAGGAACATCAGTGCCCCAAGGCACTAATGCCAGGCAGAGGCCCAAGAGAGCCAGAGGAAAGAAGTACCTGAACCACCTCCCCTCCTCCCGCCCCAGGCCAGGTCTCCCTTCCCGGGAGGCTGCAGGGAGGAGGGGTTTGGAGCTAGGACAGAAAAGCTGCCTTCAGGGCTTTTCCTAGACGAGGGCTTTGAAGTTTGTTTTCAGTAAACTCTCTCTGTGTGTGTGTGTGTGTGTGTGTGTGTGTGTGTGTGTGTTTTCAAGCAGGGTCTCTATGACTTGGTGGCCCCTAGTCTCTTTTGCCTTCATAGGCTCCTTCTTCCATGAAAAATATTTTAAAATACCTTTTACAATTGCATTGGTATAAAAATAAATATAATCCAGGTTGGATTACGATCATCGTTTTCTTCTGATTTGACAATAAATTCTAACACTTTCATGGGCCCCTAAGAGTCCCATGGGTCCTAAGCCCTGAGCCCTCTGTGCCCAATGGATAAGCCCAGAGGTGGAGGTAAGGGTGAAGAAAGGGGCAGAGGTGGTAGTTGGGCGTGCCTCACCTCTTTCCTTGGTCATTCCGGCCCCCAGTGCTGGAGGATAGTATCCGCTTCTCCTTGGGGCCCTGAGAGGAAAGAGGGATTTATACATTTATGTTAAGACCAACCCCCCCCCCCCCACCACCACCCCCCAGCAGACTTGGCCAGGCAGGGGAGCTATCTTGGTCACTGGGAGAAAACCTGCCACCCAGTCCTTAGAGTTGGCAGGCCATCATTTAGTCTGAGCCCCCAGCTGGAGAAGTACCCCAAGATTAGCAGTTAGGCATCATGGAGTTTGGAGTCAGGCAGATCCGGATTAAGTTCTAACTTGACCACTTAAAAGGGCTGTCTGACTCTAGATAAATGACCGCGCCTTTCTGAGACTGTTTCTTCACATGGCGAGTGGCAGATTATAATGCCTACTTCAAGGGTGTTGTGGAGATTTATTAATAAAAATAATGCTTACTTTTATTTTTCATTTTTATTATTTTTTTAATGCTTACTTTTTAAAAAAGGTCTGATTTATTTATTTCCTTATTTCTTTATTTATAAATGTTCATTTTTGAGAGACAGCAAGTTGGGGAGGGGCAGAGAGAGAGAGAAGAGGAGGCAGAGAATCCCAAGCAGGCTCCATGCTGTCAGCACAGAGCGCGACGTAGGATTCGAACTCACAAACTGTGAGATCATGACCTGAGCCGAAATCAAGAGTTAGACACTTAATTGACTGAGCCACCCAGGCACCCCTTAAGACTTTACTTTTAAGTAATCTCTATACCCAACATGGGGCTCGAACTCACAACCCCAAGATCAAGAGGTACATGCTCTACTGATTGAGCCAGCAGGAGCCCCTTCATTGTGGTTTTTCAGTAGAGTGCTTCTTGTGCACGGGGCCCTGTATGAAGGCCTTCTATGTGATCTCTAATTTAGTCCCTGCAACCACTCTGTGACAGCTACTAATGTTATCTCCATTATATGAATGAAGAAACTGAGGCCCAGAGAGGCTCTGTTGTCTTAGTGGTTAGGAGCATGGACTCTGGATCCAGATTTCTTGGATTCAATTCCTAGATAGGCCATATAGTGGCTGTGTGACCTTGGGCAAGTCTCTTAACCTCTCTGTACCTCCTCTGTAAGACAAGGATAACAATAGCAACATCAACCCCATGTATGTTTAGAACAGCACCTAGCATATGGAGGACACTATATAAATGTTATTTTAATGATTATAATTATAATATCATTGTATCTTAGAGCATCTAGGTCATTTCGACTTCTGGCTGATAAAGCCATAACCAGGGCTCCAACCCAGCCTAGTGACTCCAAAGCCTGGGCTCCTACTCACACCCCATGGGACAGGATGAAGGAAGGTACCTGGCATTCAGTAAGAAAGGATAAGCTGTCACCTTTAGAACTATATTGCCCAAAACCACATTGCCAGTCTGTGACCAGACCAGGTCTCAAATCCCAACTCAGTGCTCTCTTCACATCATGAGACCCTGTCCTCATTATCCACGGAGCTGTTCTGAACCCAGAGTGCCCTGAAATGGGGAGGAAGGGCAGGTGTGCCTCATCAGGACACAGTATTTCACTAAAGCCACCATAGGTGTCACCTGCGGCTCCCCACCGTTCTGGCCCTGGGGGACGGTCCTTTGCCTGGGGAGATGGTGCTGGATTTTACTTTATGGTCCAACCTCGAGCTGTAAATCCCAGGCCGGGTTTCAATCCAGGCCTAGGATTCTTAGCTCCCACTGTGTCTCCAGTCGGCCTGTGCCAAATGCTATCAGGATGCTACTGTTCTGCTGGGGAGGAAGTAAGCTAGGGTAACCATACCACTCCAAGGGGAGAAGGAAAGCCAGAGAGAAAATTGGGGGCCTTCTCGAATCTGGGGCCACACATTCCATCCTTGGCCCGTGAATTTACACAGAGAGTTTGCCTTCCCCCTTGGGGTAAGGTAGATAAAGTATTTCTTTGGTCAGTAAATTTGAGGGCTTATTTACAAAGTAGCTTTAAAATCTTCAAGTTCAAAGCCAGTTATCTCAATAATTGGCTGTTTCTGTTTCCTATTCTCAAATCTGGGAGAGTCTCTTAGAGCAGTCACCCAGCCTAGGGAAGGTAAGAAAGTTTGCTGTCATGTGACAATTCAGACAGATGGGTAGGGGCTGCTTGGAGCACTGCATTGAAAAAGATTCCTCAGCCCCACGTACCCCCAGTGAGAATGCAGGCTGTAATCCATTAGCAATGTCTGGCACAGGCACTGGAAGGGGTAGCTGGGTCACTGTGTTATGTATTTGTTACTGCTGACTACTTCAAGCCCGCGTGTCAGATATGGGAGGGCCTAATTCTCAGGAGCGGAGAGTCTACCAGAGTGTCAAGGCCAAGGTCCCCGGAAACAATCAGAGAACAATAAAGGCCGTTTGTCAGGAGGTGTTGAATCATACCGAACGGCAGCGAGGGCAGGAAGGACAGTCAGACACTCGGGAGAGGGAGAGGTGATGTGGCAGGACAGCTGCCAAGTGAAAGTGGCAGCTTTGGGAAGGAGGGCTGTGAAGAAAGAAAAGGTTCAAGAAGAAAGAAAAGAAAATGGTTCAAGAGCAGAAGGCATGTTCCAGGTGGTCAGGTTGGGATAGGTGGGGGGGGGGGGGGGGACAGGGCAGCTGGGATGACCCAAGGGCAGGGGCAGAAGGAAGATGGCAGGTGTCAGGGCGTGTGTGTGCCACTGGTACACATTGATTCATTCCATCAGCACACATGGAGCACTGAGTGTGTGGCCAGTAGTGTGGGGTGCTGAGGACCGAGTAATGATCACCACGTGGTTCCTGCCCTCGAGAGCTCAGTCATGGGGGAGATGAAGAAATAAATGCATAAATAATAAGTTTCTAAAGACAGGGTCGAGGGTAATGATGGTAATAATGAGGGAGCCAAGAGGCACAGAATGGGAGACCCAAGAAAACCTTCCCCGTTCTCAGTGAATGAATGAGGTGACCTTGAAGCTGAGATCCAGAGTTAAGAGTGGGGTTTGGTCAGGGGGAAAGGGGAGGGGGCCAGGCAGAGGGAACAGCATGTGCAAAGACCCAGAGGAGAGAAAAAATACAGCGAGGGGCTGGGGGAGGCCTGCGGGGCCATGAGGCCTGAAAGCGAAGGCATACATTCAGTCAGGGGGGGGACGTGCCCAGAGGGGTGAACGCACCATGTAGTAGTCGTAGAGGAAGCTCAAGGCCGCCACACTGTCGTCGTCGCCATTGACCCTCATCATGGCCTTCGTGGCGGCCGTCAAGGGGTTTTCCAGGTAGGTCTTCCAGGCCTCGTCCTCACTAGTGTAGGGGAACTTCTGGAAGTTGACCGGGTCATTCTTTAGCAGTCGTACGGACCTGAAACTAGGAGGTGAGTAAGGAATGTTAAATTTAGGCTGTCCCAGAAGAAGGTCCATGGATGGTCAGCCTCAGGCCAATGCCCAGGGATTTCAGAGTCTTAAAAACCTGGAACCATTTCTTCTGCCACCACCGGGCAGCTTGGGGGACTAGAACGTACCTGCCCTCGGGTGCTAGATGCTTTCAGTCAGTATCAAATGTTGCCATATGAAAGCCGCAGACCTCGGGCCTCAGTTCCCTCATCTGCAGCACAAAGACCATAATCCCAACCTTGCAAAGCTTCAGACAGGATTCAGTAAAATGTTTCCATGGTAGATCCTTATTCAAGGGGGATTTAGCATTAGAAGGATAGGAAACAACGGCAAGCTGTGAAGAACAAAATTTCCAGATGGCCCAGCACAAGTTCTGCCAAAGAAGTTCCTCTCCAGACTGTGAAGGCCACGGAAGGCTGGCGATTGTTGCAAGTTAGGGAGCGTGGCGAGGAACAGAGAGAGCCAGGGCGAGGAAGCCTGTGGGCAGAACCTGGTCTTGGGAAGTGGCCTTTCAGACCAACACGGATTGCAGAGGGCACGAGCAGCCACTCAGAGCCAGGAACCAGAGGCGAAAGCTGGAGGCCGCGCGGAGGAGACGGAACCCGGAAGGGCTGAGAACTCAGACACGTACAAGGCATGTGGCCCAAGAGACGAGCCACAGGGGCTCAAAGGAAAGAGGTCATGAGAGGCTTTTTGGAGGAAGTGGGACATTTTAGCAGGGGGAATACTCAGCACTGGGGAATAGATCACACAGAAGAGCCAAGGGAGGCCATAGGGATAGGGACAGGACACAGAATAATGATGTAGATTATTAAAATTATTATCTAATCTTTATTGAGCATTGACCATGTTTCAGATGTTGTGCTAAGCACTCTCCATGGATTCTCTTACTTAATGCTCATAAGAACCCCGCAAGGCAGGCACTATTAGTGTCCCTATTTTAGAGATGAGGAAACTGAAGCTCAGAGAAGCTAAGGGAATTGCTCAAACTCCTGTTAGTGAGGGGCCCTGAGGGCAATCAAGCTCAAGCAGGATGATGCTGTAATGCAGGATGCTGTAATACAGGATGCTGTTCTCAAACTTTAGCTGCATCCGAATGACCCGGAAGGCTTATTTTTAAAACACAGAATTCTGGGCTCCACCCCTGGCGTTTCTGATTCAGTAAGTCTGGGGTAGCTGGGGGTTTGCATTTCTAACAAGTTCCCTGGTGATTCTGATGCCGGTAGTCTGGGGACCACCTTTTGAGAATCATGGTTGTAAAACGCGCTCGTAACGGTGAGCAAAGGTATAGAGGTGGGAAAGTTCCGGTCTGTTCATTTTAGAGCAATGAGTGTGTGGAGAGTGGCAGGTGAGAGATGGGAGCAGCTAGGCTGGGACACTGCGGGAGGCTAGTGGGTGGGCAAGGACCTCACAATCACGCTGCAGGAAGTGCCCTCTAGCCACCCTGCAGCTCAAGCCTGCATTCCCAGACACGGAGTGGGAACAGCAGCCAGACCACACCCAGGCAGGCAGTGGGCGGCAGCTCTCGGGGCGGAGGGGGAGGGGGCTTCATCCAGGGCACAGTGTCTCCCATCACACTGGGCCCCAGGGTGCGGGACATAGGGCTCTGAGAGGGAGGGGGAGAGAGCTGTCACACAGGAAAGAGAAATGACAGAAACCTTCCTGCGCTAGGGGTGCGGAAAGGGAGGCACACCCCGAGTTTCTGTTACAATAAATCAAGGGCATTAAGACGGAGAAGTGAGAAGTAGGCCCCTCCTAGCTGCCTCCTGGGCCGGGGGGTTAGAAGAATTTACAGAGCAATCCCAGGTCACTGGCCCCGGCCCCTCCCAGCCCCAGGCTAAAGGAAACTCCCACACGAAAAGGACAAAAGGACGGGGGAGAAGCAGGCAAAGGCCTGGTGGGCGCCCTCCCTCCACATCAGTTGGGACCCCCAGTGCTTTGCACTGTCCCTCATTTGCAAGAGGAGTCTCATAAAAGCACCCACCACAGAGGAGTAGGAGGATTGAGTGCATTGCCACACAAAGAATGATTAGAACGGAGACTGGCACATAATAAGTGCTTAACACATGAGAGCCATTCTTGTGCTCCGGACCCAGCTTTGGAGCCAGACATCGAGCGTTGCAAAGTGACACAAGACACGGTCACCCTGCAAGCCAGTGGCAGAGCTGGGCCTAGAGCCCGTTCGCTGACTCTGGCGGAATGGCCATTACCAGCTGCGATGAGCTACCGGTTATCTTACCGTATTTAAAAATCCAGGTTTAGAAGACAGTGATAAAGTCCCATCAGGAAGAAAAGGTCAGTGTTTGTCGTTATTCCGGGAGGCCTTTCTGGCCTACGAGGGTCTCCGGTCCACCCTGCTGGGACCCCACCCTCTGAGTCCTTGCTACACAGTGGCTGTCACACCTTAAGCATTTACCACAGGCAGACACGGTGCTGGTTTTCTGCACTGTCTCATCGACTCTGTGCAATAGCCCTGAGAGACAGGTATTGGGGAAATGGAGACTCAAACAGGTAATATTACCTGCTCAAGGGCCCTCGGCTGGTAGGTGGTAGAAGCTCACCCTGAACTCGGACCTGCCGGACTCTAAGATGTTCTGTACCCCATGCTCGTCTCCTTTCAGGATACCTTTCTTATTCTGGAAATTCCCCTCCTCTGCAATACATTGAACAGATGGTCCACTGACATACAGAAAAGGATTTTCCACCCACACAAGGAAGGAGGAACTGAGTAAGAAAGCAAGATGACTGGAAGTTTCTGGCCAGGAGCTGGGAGCCCTAGTGTCTTCGTCCCCATGCCTGCTCATGCTACCAATCAATTTCATGTTCCCAGACTGAGCACTTGGCTTCCAGAAAGTCTTGACTATGGATAAGATTGGCATTGACTTATGTGCCAAATCCTGAAATCCAAGAACTTCTCACTGGAATTGAGGATCAAGGGCCCAGTGGGTGAGAGATGTGAAGAGTTCCAGGTAGTGAGCCTTACTTAAGGGTAACAGAGCCGGAATAAGGAGGGGAGACAAGGTGACTCTCACCCTGTGCAGTCACCTTCTCAAGGGCTTCCACCAACTCTCTGCTGGCCCAAGGCAGAGCTCCTCGGCTTCAAGAAGGAGGAAGGAGAATGGGGGAGGACAGGATGGCCAGAGGACTTGGCCTTGGGCAGCCTTCTTGATGTCAGATCTCTACCAGGGCATAGAAGAACCCTGAGCAGCACCATGGAAAGAAATAGCACCAGAGTCATAACCTGACAGATCCAAGTCAACTGTGTGTCCTTGGGTAAGGCATTAGCCTCTCTGAGCCTATTTCCTCATCTGTTAGATGGGTCTCCTGAATGTCTTCTGTGCACCCAGTCAGGGACTCTCTAGGCCTTGGTGAATCAGCCAAGAACAAGACAGATAAGGCTCTGCTCCCATGGAACTTACAGTTTAATTGGGGAGGACAGACCACAAACAAGGAGTAAATGAGTTAATTTTAGTCAGTGATAAGTGCTGGGAAGAAAATTAAAACAGTCATGTGAGGGAGTCACCAGGAATGGCTACTTTCGAGTGGGGCTAATCTCATGGGCTGTTAGGAGAATTAAATGCATTAACGTAAGAAGTGTGCTTAGCCTAGAGCCTGCCAGAGAATAATCACTCAGTAAATAATAGCCATCATCATCACCATCATCATGGCCCCCCAAATGAGAGTAAAGGGGAGACTCTGCCTAAGGTTCTTAAATTAACATCCTCCCTAAGCCTCCTGTGAACAAGGTTCTGTGTCAAAAACAAAAGAGACAGTGTAATAACCCCTCGCCTTGACTTTCACGTTCATTATCTCATGGGGCCTCCCAACATACATGGTGTGTTATTATCTTTACTTTACAGACCAGGAAATAGACGACACAGATGTTAGGTGACCTGTTCCAGGGGACTGGTCAAGTGAGTTACAAAGCCAGCCCTCCTGGGATCTAACTCCACAACTAGTCACTTTTCCACCGACAGTTTCCAAGAAGGGACACAGAAGAGAGGAAAAACCCAATAAATATGGGTGGCATCCATCCAACCCTCCATCCCTGATCTTAACAAATATTTGTCAAGTAACTACGGAGAAGAGACACAAGATCAAAGGCATAAGCCTGGGACCGCTCCCAGAGCTTGTCCACCTACTGTGTACCAGGTTTTTTGCATAAGTCGCCTTGTTTCAAGGAAGGCCAGCCCACTGAGGAGGAAACTCAAGTCAGAGATTTGATAATCCCTCTCATTTGCATAGCGTGTTATATTTTTCAACATGCTTCTCATACATTTGTCATCACCTCTGATCCTGCAACGCCCCTGTAAAGTAGGGAGGGAACGTATGACTATCCCCCATGTGATAGCAGGAAAAGTTGAGCCACAGAGAGGGCCACTGGCGTGCCTCAGGCCACCCAGCTAGTATCTCACGGCATAAAGCTTAGAACAGAGGTCTCTGGTTTCTAACATCAAGAACCTTCACAAGGCTGCCTCCTCAGAGCCTCCCCGGTCCAGCCTTCTCCTCCACTTGGGAGAGGGTTGGAAAGAAGATCAAGAGAGAGGAGTTCGGGCGTCTACCTGTTAAGCTTCACTTCCTGAAGCCCCTGTCCCGAGCCTGTGGGGATGTGCAAACTGCCCAAGCAGGGGTTCTCATGTGGGTGGGGCCTTGCCCCAGGGGCTCACTGTGGGCCCACAGCACGGGAGGGGTGTGGCACCAGCTGTTCCACCCCCAGCCATACTCTTAGCCTCCTGACTCTACCCTGGATCTTTCTGGGCACCGGGCTGGAGGAAGCCCAGGGTGATGAAGAGGGTTTCCTCCCAAGTCCTTTTGGGCTCCGAGTGCCCACTGCCTTCGGGCTGAGAACCACTTGAAACTCCCAATGATACTAAGTAAATGTGTCTGAGCCATTACTCGAGGACTTTGGGGTTCAATTCAGGGTGCAAAGGGACTTTCAAACTCTAGTCTCTTAGACAAAGTGTGACTTTGCCAAAGGACACTCAGCACAGAGCAGGGTTGAGAGTTGAGTCTTTTAGCTTCCCAGCTAGTACTAAATTGAATCATTGCCCCACCTCAAAGGCATTTCAATAATTCAGAGATGTAAAAGGAAGGACTCTTACTCAATTTTGCAGAAGGGAGAAGAAAACTCACCACCACGGGGGTAGCCTCAAGCCCCTGCCTGGCACAGGATAGATCCAGTGAGCTGGGTCCCAACTTCCCTCCAGCCCAAGGAGGAAGAGTTCCAGGGGCCACCTGAGCTGGGTGTGGACACCCAGATACACCCAGTATCTTGCAAACCCTGTCGTGAGCCACCCAGCCTCCTCAGCAGTGATCAATCACACTCACTAATTACCCACAGGGAGGCCTTGCCACAACCGCTCACTGAGGAATCATTTATCAGTCAGTCCCATGCACAGTGTTCCCCTGGGCATGACGGGAGCACTCTGGGGTTCTCGTGCTTGCCAGTGGCCCATCTGGTTTCTGGACGCACAGGTTGTGAAATGTGCCTTGTCACATGCTGGGGGCTCTTTGGGGGCCTCGACGGAAAAAAGAGGGAGCCTAGCGCATGGCTCTATCGTGACGCCACTTTGAACGAGGTAGTGTGAGCTCATGACTACGGGGTGGGCCCCAGAGTTTGGCAAACCTGCTTCCAGTTTCAGCTCTGCTAGCTACTAGCTGTGTGACTTAATGCAACTTGACCTCTCTGTGCCTCAATTTTCCTACCTGTAAAAAGAGGGAAAGACGAGAGTACTAACCTCACAGAATTATTATGACAGCTACTGTTCACTCGAGGGCTTATAACAAGCACCAGGTGCCGGCCCAACAATTTCTAGTCATTGTTTTATTTCATCTTTGCAGCTTTATGAGGTATTACTGTTGGAAAATGCAATGAGATAATGCAGGTAATCAGCAGAGTGCCGGCACATAATAATGCGAACTATTATCATTATTATTACTCACTTTGCAGGGCAGCCCCCATCAAATTGCACGGCAACTCACAGCCTCACCTTCTCCCGCCGGTAAACGGGACACCTCCTCCTAGCAGCAACAGGAGACTTAAAGCTTGGAGATTCCCAGATAAGAGGGGCAGGCATTGCCAGCTTCATCATCCGGCTTCAGGTGGGCAAGCTGAGGGCGGCCAGGCTCCAGCCAACTCTCCTAGCTGCACGCAAATTAATTATGTGCCATTTTCTAATTATAACAGAAACTCGTTTTCTCCTCTTTGAAAAATCCTGCCCTCTATGGGAATTTTTCTTTCGTGCTATGTCCTTCTCATTTCCTGTCCAATTTTCTTGTCCCTCCCCCACTTTTTTTTAATTTTAGGGAGTGAGTGAACGAGTGTGTGAGCAGGGAAAAGGGGCAGAGAGAGAGAGAGAGAAAGAGAGAAAGAGGCGGGGGGGGAGAGAATCTTAAGCAGGGCTCCAGGCTCAGTGCAGAGCCCAACATAGGGCTCGATCCCACAACCCCGGGATCATGACCTAAGCCAAAATCAAGTCAGACGCCCAACCAACTGAGCCACCCAGGCGCCCCTTGTTCCCTCTTTCAATTGAGATGTGAAAGAAATTGAAATCCACCTCTAAACCCAGGGTGCCACATCCCTTCATTCATTCACGCACTGATTCATCCAATAAACATTCACTGAGAGTTACCCTATAATAAGCCCTGTGCTGGGTACTAGGGCACAAAGGTAAACACCACGCTGTCCCTGCCCTCAAAAGTTTCCAATTCTTGCTGCCCGGGTGCTCCACCCACCAGTGAAATAACACCAAATATTGGTGAGATAATTTCCCTTCAGGACATCCACTAGGTCAGTTCTGACTTTTTTAGAAGATGAAAGGAAGCCAGGATTATTTGCTCCATTTTGCAAATGCTGAGTTCCCAAGAGGGGAAGGGCAACACGGGAAGGAAAAGGAACTGTTATTTAAAAGCATCAGGCCCTGTGCCTTTTCATTCTCATACTTGACCTGTGTGTGGGGGGGGGGGGGGGGGAGGCGTATTATCATTAATTTACACATACAGCACTGACACCTAGAAAGGTTAAGGAGCTCAACCAAAAGTCACCTGGTCCCTACATGGCAGAGCTGGGCTCAAACACAAGCGTGACCCCCATAGCAACGAGCTCTCAGCTTGCTGACCCAGCAACTACGTGGCAGGTCAGAAGAGGATCTGGGAACCTCTTGTCTCCCAATCCTCTGCCAGGTCTTCTAGGCCAATGGTTCTTAAACTTGAACATGCATCAGAATCGCCTGGAGGGCCTGTTAAAACACATATTGCTGAACCCCACCCCCAGAATTTCTGATTCAGTAGGTCTAGGGTGAGGCTGAGAATTTGCATTTCTAACAAGTTCCCAGGTGGTGAAGATGATGATGCTGGTCCAGGAACCACACTTCGAGAACATCAGTTTTAGGTGAACCAATAATTCTCTCTCTGCAAAATAATGGCTCTCTCTCCTCACCTTCCCCATTTCAAAAGTAACATAGGTATGTAAAACCACAATATACAAAGTGTAAAACACAGAGAAAATTGGAAGCAGAGACCAGAATTCACCTGCATTCCTCCACTCAGAGATAACCACTATTAACAGGTTGGCGTATCTCCTCCTCTTTTTTCAATATCTGTGCAGATAGGAAGCAGGGTGACACATTGGTGTGGAACATCCTTCTAGCCCCTCGGTTGAGACCCGGTGAAGATTCCAGCTCTTCCTTGAGATCTTGAGCAAGCCTGGGGCAAGCCTCAGACCCGTCCTTGAGCAACACTGCACTTATGCTCCCATCCTCACTGGATTGTTGGGAGAGTTAAAGGAGATCATGTATTTACCAAGCACCGGGCACCGTGTCTGCTGTGGAGTCGGCCCTCGGGTCAATGCTTGGCTGTTGCTTTTGTTTTAACCAAAGGGAAAGCTTCCAGTATGCTATTTCTGTTTCGGCCCTGTGGCCCTTCCTCCGGCTCCGCTTCCTCTGGGTGGACCCCCGACGCCCCCTTTGGCTCCAGGCACCTGACCCCGGGCCCTCGCTGTGCCTGGGCAGCCAGGGCAGTAGCAGGAGCCTCAGGAGCGTCCCGCACCCGGAGCCGCCGCCGTTAGGGTTGTCTCAGCCTCAGTCCGCCTGTTTTACAGGCCGAGCTTAATGAGGGCTCTTAACTTTTCATTCACCAGCAGCGTAACTCCGACTTTTAATAACACACCTTGTGCACGACAAAAATTTGCTCCTGGCAATCATGGTTTCGACCACAAAACCGCAGTGGGGAGGCGTTCCTGGTTAACTCTTTCAGCGCTCCAGGCAGTCTGGAGCCTGGCGCTCCTGGAGATCAGATGGAGCGGCGACAGAGGCCTGCGGTCACCCACTGGGACGTCCCCTGTCCCCCTCCCACGGGCAGTCCCGTCTCTCCAAGGCTTTCGGGAGGGAGAAAATTCTAGGCGGCAGGTGGGCTCTCAGTCCGAAGACCGTGCAAGGCTGGAGAACGGAATCCTGGTGCGCCTCGCTCACTTCACTCTCCTCCACTCGATTAGACCTACTATGTGCTGATCACTTAGTCTCCTAACGCTTCATTTCCTCCTGGGCGGGGCGAGCCAGGGCAGGTGCGCCAGGCACACACCAGGCCCCTAAGGACCCACAGCAACCGGGATAACACCCGGGGCTGTAAGCGGACCGCCCCCACCCCCAGAAAGCCACGGCGGGCTGCGCGCAGGCGCCCACTGCGTCCCGCGAGAGGAGCGTGCCAGGCCGCGACTTCCTGCGCCTCGCGCAGCCCCAGGATCCCTTGCGGCGGCTCTAGCCCGGGGGCAGCAGACGGCGCCCACTGGCGGCACCCGAGGCGGCCTGCGTTGGCCCCGAGGCTGGCAGACGCACCCGGCAGGCGCTGGGCCCGACCACATGAAAGGCCGGAGTGCTCCACCCGCAAGCTGCCTCGAGCGGGGTTCTAACTACGCGCCGCCATGCACCCCAGGACCCGGCCTTCGAAGTGCCGCCTTCCACCCGAGGCCTGCCCCGGGCCGGGTGGCCCGCACGCCGGAGCGCATTGTTTCCCCTGCCAGGTGGGTGTGCACAGCCCATGTTGGACCGAGGAGGACACAGAGGGTCGGGGAGGAGAAACAAATTTCACCAGGATCCTGCGGTTGCCAAGTGGCAGCATTTAGTCCTCCACGAGCTCGGCTTTTCCCACCACACCAAGGCCTGGCAAGAGTTCATCACACTGTCGGAGCTCAAGATGGACGCTAGAACCAGCCCTCCTAACTCGGCACTTTTGGGGGGGCGGGGGGGGGGGCGGAATTCGGCAGCCAAACCTGTGGTCACAGCAGCCCCGCCAGCACCACCCCAAAAGTTTCAACCCCCAACCTTACACCCCCCCCCCCCCCCCCCCCCCCCCCTTATCCGTAAGTGTAGCCCAGCCCCAGGGCACTGAGGCTCTGTCCTTGTAATCTCTCAGATGGTGGCTTCCGAGTCTGTCTGCAATTACTCTGCGGGCACAGGTTCCCCTCCCCCTCCCCCAATCGGATCAGAGAAGTGTCCACTGTCATCTGATCAGACTTCAAACCCAAGTCGTTAAGAAGGAGAAAATCAGGAAACCTTTCTGTTCAAGTATCCCAGCTTCAGGACACTTACCAACCCCTCCCCCCACCCCCCCCAAAGGGGCACTAATGAGCAGATTCTGTCTGCAGCCTCTGCAGTGTTAACCAGCAGATCTACGTGGGATAAAGACGTAAGATTTTTGTTTGTTTTAGGAGTGTGGAAAAATAAAAAGCAAGAGGCTCATAAATACTCATCGGTTATTTCTCTGTGAAGGAACAAGGGTATTGTTAGTTTGCTCCTTATCAGGCTTTAAACCAATCACTTTTCCAAAGTAGTTGGGTCCCCCAACAACTCCACTATGGCACCCACAATTTACAAGTGAGGAAACAGACTCGGGTAGGTGAAGTGACTTGTGCAAGGTCACACAGCTCATTAGCGACAGCTGGTATTTGAACCCCGGTGTTGCCTCCATTGCCCCTGCTTTTATTCCAGTTGTCAACACATCGTCAACCCCAGGGAGTTTGTTAAGTGAAATCTGATGCCCAGTCAGTGTACTATGGACATAGTTGGCTAATCCAGGAGAACTCAAGAGCTAGCGGGTGTCATGGAACACTGTCTGCAATTAGGACCCACCAATTGTCCCCCGCAGGTCTCATGTTCTTAAAACAATTTATTGAGGAGTAGGTAGAAAAAAAGATGGTTCCGCCCTTGTCTCTGCCCACTCACCTCTGAGCATAGCAAGGAGAGTCTGTTTTAGAAGCCTGGCATCTGCCAATTCCCTGAACCCAAACTAAAGCAGCCCAGAATCCCAGCTCCAAGCCACCTTCTCTGAGGTCTAGACCCTAAGCAGGGGGTCTGTGGTGAAGATCAGCATCAGCCAGTGGGGAGTCTAAATCTCATACGGGCAGAAAGGCACTGCATCCTGCCAGGCAATGGAGATGACCTCACTGAAAACCACATCTCAGCTTCTTCAGACTTAGAACTACCTCTGAATAAAATCAACTACATTTTGTTAATGCATCTTCAGACCCGAGCTCTATGCTTAGCATTTTACAGTTTTTATCACACACAACTCTGTCAGGAACCCTGCAAAACATTCTTGTGCCCATTTTCTGGATGAAGTAAATGAGGCTCAGGTGAGTTGAATGACTTGTCCAAGATCACATACCCCATAAGGAGCAGAGTCTGGATTTGAACCTAGGTCAGGCTGACTACAGAGCCCATATGTTTAAACACCACTCTGTAACCTTCCCCCTTGGGACTGTTCCAACCCAACAAACAAGCCCCTTTAGAGAAAGCCAGCTCTCCGCCTAAGACTGCTCTTAGAACTACCTCAAAGAAGTTCCTTTTGGCAAGAAGATAGCCTAGTTGGGATTGGAGCTGATTTCTGAGTCCCTTTAAGAGTATCAGAAAGTGGTGCCGACAGCCTTCGCGGTTTCAGTCCTCTGTGTTTCCCTACCCGGCTCGAAACTGCTCAGCGTGGAGAGAGAGAGAAAAAAACCTATTTTCCCAGGGAAACACTCAACTCTAGCTTGAGATGGGGCTTGCCTCAACACGTCAAAGTGAGATCGTCAGCCCATTCATTTACCCTTACAAATTGCTCTGTGAATCCTGGCGCCGGCCTCCCTGCGCTTCCCCCTTCTGGAAACCCCACGGAGCCTCCATGCTCAGAGAGCGCCAGGCATCCACCAATGTTTACTCACTCAAGTTCATTCGACATCTTCTTGCTCCCAGGCTCCCAAGCTCAAAGATGAAGACGGGCACCAGCACTGAGGCTCTGCTGACCGCTTGTCTCTAATTCTTGCCTGACACAGACATTCCCTGCCCAGGGAAGTGTTTGATTTATGTCGAGGTTTGAGTGTCGGGATTTTGCTGACAGGTAGGTTCCCGGCAGCGCTGGTGCTGATTGGCTGTGGGTACAGGTGCCGGCGACAGCAGGTATGCCTCAACAGGTGCAGCTGTTAACTCTTGGCCTGCCGCGTTGGGGGCGGAGCCAAGGGGGGCCGGCTGGGTGGAGCTGGCCAATTCCTTCCTAGGTGAGGGGGTGGGAGGTGGAGAAGAGGGAGGAGAGAGGGAGGGAAAAAAATGCTGGAGAGAAGATAGAGGAAAAGTACAGAGACAGATACTTGGCTAAAGGTCGATTTCTGTTTCTAGTTAGTATCCTGGATACTTGGGAACATCCCCTCAATTCCTTTGCCCCTTCCTCTACCCAGCATCAAATACTTCAGTCGCTGGGGAATTCTCAGAGAGCCGATCTCCCCGCCCCACCCCCACCGTATGGGGGTGGGGGAGTCCTGTGTGTAAATTCCCTTTGTTTTTCAGAGCTTTCCCCTTAAGATAACAGTATGTTATTTTTGAATAATCTTACAGTTATTCAAGTGAGTTCTTTTGATTCTCACAGTAACCCAGCGTGGCTGATATTATTACTGCACCCCCTTCCTTCCCAACACACTTAACGGGTGAGGAAATGGAGGCGGGAGAGGTAAATTGACTTGCCCAGGGGTAAAGCCAGTTGAGTGTCAGAGCCCAGATCTGAATCTTCAGTCATCTCCAAGTCTGGCTGTCCCTTAGAGCTGAAGTCAGTGGCCGCAATTCAACAGATGATTTACTGAGCACCTGTTGTGTGCCAGGCCTTACTCTGGGTTCTGAGGAGACGGAGGCCAAGAAGACAGGGTCACTGTTCTTGAGGAGTCTACAATTGGAGTGTGTGTGCATGTGGTGGGGGGGTGGAGATAGGGTGGGAAGCAGCCTTTTCTTTGGTGTGATACAGATCCGAATGAGAGATGAGCAAACCAGATACCTTTGGCCAGCACAGAAGGGATGGAAAAGTTGAAGTCCACCACCTCTGAAGCCTTAGCTAGCTGGTCATTTCACAGAGCCTAATAAGCGCTTTCTTCCTCATTGGAAACACAGGAGAAATCAGATACTCCTCAGACTAAGTAATTGTGGAATAATTGCCATGAGCTGTGAGGAACACAGGTTGGTAAACCCGAAAGATCCACAGACACAATTAGGAGAATGCTAGAGCTGTTTTTAGAGCTTCCACCAGGATTAATTTGAAATTAAATCTAAGCTACAGATCTTGGTATCTGTTTTTTCCCTCTCTCTTTCTGTTCTCTGCCCACCCCCTCTTCCCTTTTAGCAAATTATCTCTTTGCTCTGTCTTCCTGGGAGCCTCGCCTTGGCCCACTCCTTTCTCTCTCAGGGAAGGGTGCGGTTTCAGCTCCTCCTGCCAATATGATGGAGGTTTTCAGGGTAAAGTCAGAATCTGAAGGAGCCTTCTCAGGGTGAGGTCAGGCCTGTGGAGAAAGGGTACTGGGTTTGAGAAATGTCAGAGGTTGGTTTCTCACTGGAGGCTGTGTTGGTGGCAGCCAAGGGGACCCTGATGAATAACAGTAAATAGTAATTGCTAATAAAGTATCAGCTCAGAGTGGGCCTTCCCAGTTGCCCTTGTTTTTTCTGGGTTATTGGGGGGGGGGGTTTGTTTTTTAATTTTTTTAACATTTATTTTTGAGACAGACAAAGAGCACGGGCAGGGGAGGGGCAGAGAGAGAGACAGAATCTGAAGCAGGTTCCAGGCTCTGAACTGTCAGCACAGAACCCCTTGCGGGGCTCTAACTCACAAACTTCAAGATCATGACCTGAGCCAAAGTCGGACACTCAACCAACTGAGCCACCCAGGCCCCCCAGCTGCCCTTGTTAAAGTCACATTCAGTCACTATATCACACTTTATTTGGCTCTCTGCAAAGCTCTTACAGCCTTTTTATATTTTTCTAATTGTTTATTGTTCATCCCCCCCCCCCCCCCCCTTTAGGAATGTGAACTCCATTAGAGTAAAGACCTTGTCTGTCCTGTTCGCTTTTGAACTTCCGGTGCCTACTACGGGTCTGGCGGACGGTAGGTGCTCGGTATACCGCATATCAGGCGTCGTGCTCTGCCGTTACATGCATCGTCTCACTTAATCCTCATAGGGACCCTGTGAGATGGGCGCTTTGGTTGTCCTTGTTTTAGAGATGAGGAAACTGAAGTGCAAGTGACTAAGTTACTCAAGCTGCAGAGCTTAGAAGTGTGGAGCTGGAGCTGGGATTTGATCCAAGAACAGAGCCAGTGCCCAACCACTTTGCAGATGTTATTGGTGGCAGGAGAGCCATTCAGTGCCAGCTGTAACTGCAAAGCTCACTGCGGCCCAAGGGATGGCACACTGGTCTGCCCGCCTCCTGGAAGGCTGGGAGTTTCTGTCAGCTGTGTTGCAACTCACAGGTAAAGGGCTGTGGAGGTGACTCATGTTGGCTGGGCTCAGATGGAGGCTGGGATTCCGGGCGGCGTGTCTGTGCTCGCTGGACTTTTTAAAATGGGTCCTCTCTCTCTACTTCTGGATTTTGCCTCTTTAATCACACACACCCATCTGCAGAGATCAGCAGAGGCCCAGATCATGGGGCAGAGGGGTCCTATGTCTCCAAACATGGGAAGGCACCCTGGGTGGGATGGAGACCATAGACTAATGGTCTAGGGTAGGTAGGCGCGGGCACCATGAGCCAGTTTACAAGGTTACCGGACCCCTCAGCAGAGCTATGCCTCCCAGTTGTGAGGTGTGGGCTGTTCTAGCCCTTCATTAAACGAATCACAGATGCCAAGGTTTGAGAGAGACACTACCCAAGCTTTGCCCACACCCCTTTCCTCCTCCTGTGTAGCCTGGGCATGCCCCAGGGCTAAGCTGGGCTGGCATCTCTCCTCCTCTATGGATTGGCCCAATTCTTGGTTTCTTGGCCGAGAAGATTGAAAACAGAGACCAACCAGTCACATGTGACATAGTAATTATTTTCACAACAGTGTAAGCAAATAATGGTGCCTGCTGTTTATTTCACGTTTGTATGTTGGAAGCCCTGTGCTAAGAGTTACCTATGTTAGCTAACAGTATTGCTCTGAGACTGACAGATCTGGGTTCAAAGCCCAGCCCAACCACGTGATGTTGGGCAAATGACTTGAGCTTTTTGAGCCTCAGTTTCCTCACCTGTGAAATAGGGTCATTGTGAGGATTAAATGAGATAATGCACGTGAAGTGCATTCTGCAATGCCTGGCCCAGAGCACTCAGTAATTGTTAGGACAGCCTTTTTTTTCTCATTTAATTCTCATGTAAACCTCATGAGGAAGCTGCTGCCTCATTTTACAGGTGAAGAAACTGAGAGGAGTTAAATGATTTCTCAAAAGTGAAAAGCTGATAAGTAAAAGCTGAAATCTGAACCCACATCTTTCTGCCTCCATTCTTGTAGAACTAGATTAAGTTAGGGATTGCCCTGGGTTCAAGTTCTGCCTGGCCGCTGGCCACTTCCTAGCTCTACAACTGGGTAAATTTCTTCTCTCGGAGCCTCTGAGACCAGATTAATGAATCACCAAAAGGGAGGCGTTACATGCGAGATCACCCAGTTTTCCTTTTCTAGATTACTTCTGGAAATCCCTCCTTCTCCTTTCCAGATTTATCTCTGAAAGAGTGTGACACTTTTTACATGTTGGGAAGGGGTAAAGGTTAGGACCATGGAGTTAAGTACATGCTAAGAGCACGAGCTGTTTTGTTTGTCTGCAGAGGTTGTGGACTGCACAAGCACAGTGCCACCTTAGGGTACAAGACTTGCGCTGTTGGACACGATGGCCCTGCGAACAGTCCTTTTTTTCTAACACATCAAGACTTCATGGGCATCCAAGACTTCATGAAAATCTGTTGACCTACATAAAAATATTGAAAGGACAAATTCCCAAATGTCAACAATACTTCTCTGTGGGTGCTAAAATGACAGAATTTTGATTTTTTCCCTATCTTCTCTTCCCCACCAGGTTTCTGCACTGACCTTGCATTGCTTTTTAATTAGAAATACTATACCAAACTCCAGTTGTTGTTGTTGTTTATAAATATTTTTATTTTTTTAAGTAATCTCTGTGCTCAGTGTGGGATTTAAACTCATGACCCCAAGACCAAGGGCCACACACCCTACCGACTGAGCCAGCCAGGTACCCCTACAAAACCCCAGGGGTTTTTTGTTGTTGTTGTTGCTGTTTATTTATTTATTTTGAAAGAGTGAGAGAGAGTCCAAGCAGGAGAGAAATAGAGAGAGAGGCAGAGAGCAAGAATCCCAAGGGAGGCAACGCAGAGCCTGACGTGGGGCTCAAACTCACAGACTGTGAAATCATGACCTGAGCCGAAATCAAGAATCAGATGCTTACCTGCCACTCAGGCACCCCCAAACCCCAGTTTTAATGCCCATTAACTAAGTGGTCCTTCTGTCCCCATTCTTCCTGGAGCAAGGGTGGAGATAAAGGTAGTAAAGATGAGGAGTCCTTGCTTGGAGCCTCCCTGTGAAGTGTGTGCATGGAAAACGGGGGCTGCCCAACTTGCAGGTTCTAAGCAGGGAGCTCAGGAATCAGTTCTAATCTTGACTTCATTAAAATGATCATTAATTGAGCCCTCATCCTGTGCTACTTGCTTTAGATGCTTTATCCCATTCCTGCCTGTCAAATGGGGTCACATAATCCACTCCAGACGGACTTGACTCCTGGAGCACTGGCCAAGTTACTACAGGATACCGACTCCGGAGTCAACTGCCTAAGACCTTGGACAAGCCACTTTACTTCCTTGTTACCTGAGTTTCCTCCTCAGTGAAATGATTGCTCTGCAAGTTAAAGGAGATACTGTCCTTAGTACGTGCCATTGTCCCTGTACGTGCCAGGCACAGTTCTAGGTGCTTTATGTGCAGGTCATGTCATTCCCTGGAGTTCTGTGAAGTAGTTGTCATAATTATCCCCACTTTGCAGAAGAGGAACAGCTCTGAGAGGTGAGGGAACTCCTCTAGGGTCACCTGGCTGTCTGACTAGTGACAGAATCAGACCAATGTCTGCCTGACCCTAAAGCCTTGGAAGCAGTCCTTTCAGCATCCTGAGTGCTTAGAATAAAGCCTTGGATGGATGAATGGGTGGTGGAAGGAAAAAGGGAAGGAGGGAACAAAGGAAGAAAAAGAGATAAGTTGGTTGATAGGATTTGTAAGGTAGGAAGGATTTATAAGATTCTGGAGTGCAGAAACCACACAAAGAAAAATAAATCTTATGTGGCACCTGTCCCAGGTCTCAACATAAGTGTTCAATAAATGTGTTGAATAAATGAAAAACGGATGAACATGTACAATGTACAGAAGGTAATTGACATCCTGGGAAAATCGGCTGCTGCCTTCTATCTCCAACCCCCAAAGAAGACTTCCAAAGTTCAAGTCGCTACACTTCCTCTTATTAGCATATACCTTTGGACCAGTGACTCATTTCTGGAAGTTTCAGTTTCCCCATCATCCCTCAGTGGGGTTGATTTGAAGATTAAATTAAACAAGATCTCAATGGAAAGCCAGTGGCTAATAGTAGGTACCTAATAAAAGATAGCCGGGGCTATAGGTGAGCATGTAGCTTAGGGTCCTTGGCCACCACCTATTTCTGGCCTCAGTACATGGCTTAATTCACAGCAAGCACTCAGCACTCAGCCTCTGTTAACAGCCAGATGTGTGAAGCTCTTTTCAGTTTAGAATATGTTTCCTATGCTTTCTCTCTGGCTTATCTCTGGCTTTATCAGGATGGAGGTAGTGAAGGGGGGGGTGGGGTTGGATTTTTGGCCCCATTTGAACTTGATGTTCGAAGAAAACATCCCTACTTAAGAAAGGAGTTTGGATTGGAATCTCAGCTTTTGGATAAAGCATCATCCTGGATACCATTATGGAGCCTGATGGGTCCCCAAAGTGCTATCCTGGACATGTGCCTGAAGCTCTGTAAACATTTCATCGTAAAATTCTTTTCTACCCCATCCCTGGACTTTAGTGGAGAAACGGGCCACACGCCCTACACAGAGAATACAGCCCTCATTTGAAAGCATGGAAGAAGCTGGAAGTTGTGCCTGTGAGGGGTGAGGGGTGGGCAGCATCCAGACCCTCTTCGGTTCTGTACTTGAGGTTTTTATCACAGTTCTGCTGTTAACACCACCTGTGTTCCTTCCTGGCAGTGCTTTGGACGGGAAGAATCATTATGGGGTCTAAAACTGTCCTCAAAGCGTCCCTTTAAAAAAGCCAAGAGAAGGTTTGAATACCTGGAAAACAAGCAGGCAAGTGTTGTTTGTTTGTTTGTTTGTTTGTTTGTTTGTTTCACTTACCAAGGTGATAAAGATGAAAGAAAATGCCAAACCCCAGTGTTGTTAAGGGTGAGGGAACAAGCTCTCTCCTTGCTGGAGGGAACGTGAATCAGTCCAAACGTGGGCTTTAGATTTTAGCTCATTTTGGATCTAGCAGTTTCACTCATAAGGATTTAGTCTAAGCAAGTAATCTCTGTGGTGCAAAGAGTTATCTGCAAGGTTATGCATCAGAGCATCGTTTATAATCCTAAAAAATTAGAGTTAATATAAATACCCTTCAACAGAAGCTCAGTGATGAATAAGATACCCGAATGTAGTTGCACACTGAGCCAGTTTGAAAGGAGGCCCGTAAAGTTATTTACTGAGTTTACAGCACAATTGTTAGGGTCCTTACTGTAGGCAAGGTACTGGGCTCAGTGTTCTATCTCATTTAATGCTCATGACAAGCCTATGAGGTAGCTGCCATTACCCTTTTACAAAGGAGAAAAGGGAGGCCCATTCATGCAGCAACTTACTGAAAGCTTCTGGGTCTAGAAGCTGGGTCTGTTTTCTACTTCTGAGTCTCAAATTCTACTTTTAGTAAATTAGTCACTTCCTGTTTTAAAAACCCATTTATATGAATAGAAAAAGACCAGGAAAGATACACACCAGAGAGTATCATGGATAATGGATCAGGGGTCATTTATATTTTATTCTTTCGGCTTACTTATGGACAGTATTTCTTCTGCTAATAAAAAAAAAAAAAAAGTGGGGCGGGGGGTGGCGGGCCTGGGTAGCTCATTCGGTTAAGCATCCGACCTCGGCTCAGGTCATGATCTCGCGGTTTGTGAGTTTGAGCCCCGTGTCGGGCTCTGTGCTGACAGCTCAGAGCCTGGAGCCTGCTTCGGATTCTGTGTCTCCCTCTCTCTCTGCCCCTCCCCTGCTCATACTCTGTCTGTCTCTGTCTCACAAATAAAATAAAACATTAAAAAAAAAAAAAGAAAGAAAGGAAAAAGGAAACTGTGGTTTTAAAAAAGTAGCAAATCAGAGAAGGCTTGTCCCTGAGCTGGGAAGGAAGAAGCAGCCAGAGGACTCTTTGGAAAGTCTTTCTCTGTTGCCAGGAACTGGCCAGAGCAGAAGGCAGCCTCCATCCTAGGAGGAGAGGGCCCTCTGGAAAGAACAGAACCCTCCTGGCTCAGCCCCGGAGGCCCACTCTTTCTAGGCACCTGTTCTCTGGCCTGAGCGACCCATCCCCATTTCCATCATCAGTCTGCATGTTAAAAGGGCCACCGTTAAACAAGGTACTGCCAGGACGCCTGGGTGGCTCAGTCGGTTAAGCGTCTGACTCCCGATTTTGGCTCGGGTCATGATCTCACGGATCGCTGGGCTTCGAGCCCCAGGTTGGGTTCCTTGCTGGCAGCACAGAGCCTGCTTGGGATCCTCTCTCTCTGCCCCACCCCCACTCCTGCACACTCTCTCAAAGAAAGTTGAAAAAAAAAAAAGTTACTGCCCACTTCCAAATAAAAGGGAGCCTCGCTGAAAAACACCTATTAATCCCACTGCCACCATGGCCCACAAAGCTAAAAATGTATTTCCCCTTCTCATCTGTCTGCGGGGATCCAACTGGAGGCTTGTGGGGTTCAGATGAGGGTTTCCTTGAGGAACTACAAGGAAAATGTCCAAGACCTGGCTTGGACACAGAGTCCTGGTGTGTCAGTGCTGAACAGGAGTGAGTGGGGTTAGTGGAGTGTCCCTAGGTGAGACAGAGGTAGGGCTAGGTGGGGCGGGGCCTGCTCCGGGCTCAGAGAGGTTCCAAGTAGGCATGATGAACCCGTAAGGTCCGTTGTTGCTCTTTCCTTACAGTATGCCTTTCTTTACCAGCCTGCCCCTGGTGTTTATTTAGATCTGATCTCACTGGAGAAGTGGGGAGGGAGGGACATGCATGGGCCTTCTGGGCCCCGCGCCTTCTCAGGAAGGCAGAGGCCATGTGGTCACAGGTTCGATACTCGACCTTGGACCCCAGACATTCAGCTTCGGGTTTTTCTGAATCCATGACTGGTCTGCTGGGAGATTTTTAAGGCCCTCGGTTTGGTGGCAGGTGGTCAAGCGGCGAGGAGGAAGAAGGGAGGAAGAAGAGCTTCTGGGGCCTCTTGCGGCCTGGAGGTGCTTACGAACCCTGTCTCCTACCGAGATCAGGCCTTTCCGGCTCTCCCCTCAGGAGGGCGGCTACTCAGAAGTCCTCCTCAGTTCACTACTTCCACCTGCCCCTACTCACCGTTTCAGCCTGTGCTCCGGACAGGCTGCCCACACTACCTGGGCACATGTCACGCTGCGGTCAGCTTTCCCTCCCGGGCCGGGCTTATTTATTTACCACCTCTCCCTTCGATTTTCCAGATGTTCTGGGATCTCCTCCGCTTCAGGACCTGCTGTCTGTATATGTGCATTATTCATTTAAACAACTATGAAGATTCATTGAATCATTAAAAATTGTAACGGTAGCTCTTATTTTTTGAGCGCTTAACTATATGCCAGACTGTGATGAACACGTTCCCTGACCGGTGTCACTCAATCCTTACAACTGCCTAAAGATTTAGATACAGTCACCACCTCTTATCTTCTAGGTAAGGAAACTGAGGCATGGAAAGGCCAGGGAACTTGATGGCGTCCTACAGCCCTAGAGTGACCATGCTAGGATTCGAACCTGGGACATTTGGCTCTAAAGCTCAAGCCCTTGAACCACCAGTCGATGTTGCCTCAGCAAGCAGTTATTCAGTAAGCTTAGCGAGGACCTGCTTTGGCCAAGCGTTCGTGCCACGGGCCGGGGGGAGGAACAAATAAGGTATGTTTCTGCCCACCAGGAAGCTTGGTGGGGGGACCTTCACCAAACCCCTCTACTCTGGAAAACCTTGCCTCCTTCCTCTGTCTACAACTGGCTTTCTGCAAAATCGGTTTCCTGATGGAATTGTCAAATTCTCACGTGTTGGGGGACTCCGTGAGAGTGTGCTAATGTGCTAATGTGCTAATCTCCCCCTCCAGGGGATGCAGGATTCTACTGCAGAGCGTCTGCCCCACACACGTGCACGTGCACACACATGAATACACGGTAGGGCACCATCTAGTTGAGATCATAGATTGTGGAGCCAACCTTCTTGAGTTCAAACCTTGGCTCTACGGTTTACCACCCGTGGGACCTTAGGCAAGTTCTTTGATCTCTCAGCCTCCGTTTCTTCATCTTCAAAGTAGGCATAACTCCTACATTGTAGGGTTTTAAATGACTGAACACACGCAAAGCGTTTAGCACCACTCTTGTGTTCTAAGTCCTGGTAATGTCAGCTGTTGTTGCTGTCATTACAGATGGCTTATCTTGCCTCCCAGTGAAACAGTGAGTTCCTTGTCTTGTTTCTTCTTCGGCTCCAGCCACCAGGGCACGCAGCCCAGGGCAGATGTGCCTGGTGATGGAGGTTAGTCACCAGATTCCTCATCCTCAGAAGGGAAGTGAGCATGAGTGTTCTCTCTGCCCAGGCTCTTTCGAAATCTGAGTCATGCCTTGACAACTGTCCCTGGAGAGATGCTTCAGCCTCAGCCCCCTCCCCTTTCACAACGAGCTCTGTCATTCACACCCTCCTCAGTCATGAACAGACACCCCCCAGTATTACCCATTAAAGGGCCCTGAGGACACCTCCAGGAGGAGAAGAGTCTCCGTAGGCAGGTGACAGGGACCTGACTCTCTAGCTAGTGCCTTTGGCTGTGTGGCCATATTTCAAAACTATTAGTGGCCTCTGAAGTGATTGATGACCCAATATAGGGTCCCACAGTATTTCATTCGGTCACCCTTGGATAACTGACAGCTTATACTTAGCCTCACCTGGACGTGACACGTTTGGGAGCCTTTTGCTTCACCCTGGTCCACTCTCCAGGCTCCCCGCAGCCCAGGAGGTGGTTTGGAGTATTGAGAGTTAAGTTTAGTGTTAATGATCATGAGCTCCAGGTTTCTAGCCAGACCTGAGTTCAAATCCTGGTTCTGCGTTTTGTTAGCCGTGACCCTGAGCTTGTTTGTCTGGGTCTGTTTCTTCCATCTGTAAAATGGCAGCAGTAACAGTATCTACCTCATAGATGGTTGTGAGGATGAAATGCATGTGAAGCACTTAACACGGCTGCTCCCAGTACTGTTGTTACCCAGTGGGGGAGAGAGCACTGGACCAAGAGGCAGGAGGTCAAGGTTTGAGTTCCAGTTCTGCTTCTTCTTGGCTGTGTTGACCTTGGGCAAGTTAACTCTCTTCTCCGAACCAGTCCCTTCAACCGTGACATTCATGTCAGGTTTGGGTTTGAAGGTCATTCAGGTTCCTTTTAGGTAAGATTTGTGATTTGTGATGTTGAAGGTGCCCCCAAGAGAAAACAGAATGGAAGAAAGCATTAGGGCCAGATGTCTTATCTGCCAGGATCACATTTCACAAACACCAGCGACCTGGTGCCGTCTTCAAAAGCTGATCCCCCACCTATGCACCCCGCATCCAAGCAGCCTCTAGGCTAAACCTTCTCAACCCCAAGAACTGTTTGTAAGACCCCACGAGGCTTTCTGGAGCCACAGCAAGGCCCCAGCAAGGCCCCAGGGAAGGTGTGGGGTCAGAAAGCAAAACCTGCATCACAATGACCTGGCCAGCCTCAAACATCACACCCCAGGATTTTGCCCTTACGGATGCCTCAGGCAGGAGTGGTCTTCACTTCCTCAGGACGGATTAGTTTATGGTAAGGGAGGGATGTTTCCCCTGGAGCCTGGGGATGTAGTGATCTGTTATAAAACAGGCCCCGCCAGGGAAATGGAACGTTTTCTTTTTTCTTTTCTTTTTCTTTTTCTTTTTTTTTTTAGTGTAGTGACCTCTGACACTTCCTCCCCCCCCAACCCTCCCACCCCCAACCCCTCGCCTATCAAGCAGTCTGAGTCACCCCCAGCAGGGGACAAATGCTGGGGATAGAGGAGGCGTCTAGCATCCCTGGGAATGAGAGTCCTTCCCCGCAGGAGTGTCCTTTAGTGCAGAGCCCCACTGAGTTGTTCTTATGCCCTGTTTGACCCCAGGGGGATGAGATGGGTGGGGTTTACAGAAAATAAAAAACAATTGGTTTCAACTAGTTCTACCAGTTTTTACCCCCTACAGTAAAACATCACTTAGCCATTTTAACACGCCACAAATTTCCCTTTGCAGAGACAATGGGCTTTGGAGGAATTTATTGGTGGTAAGGAACAGACACACTTTTTACAAAGCCCTTAGTGCCCAACGCATGCTAAATATTTTATACCTATTATGTTATTATTTTTTTAAAAAATATTTTACTGTTAGGAAAAAATAGGCTTTTCATTTTCCAGGTGGGCAAACTGAGGCCCAGAGAAGTAAAGTGATTTGTTCAAGGAGGGTGTGGAGCTGGGACTTGAACCCGGGGCCGGAATTACCCCAGAACATCAGCGGCAGCCATAATTTCGTGTGCAAACTTGCCTGAAGCCACCACCTAGGTGGTGATGAGACACAGATCTGCCCATCTTTCACGAAATCTCAGACTCTGTTTTCTGGGAGCGCCACCTGATCATCCTCTGGTCCCCTGACAGCAGCGGCAGCTGCAGCCCAGGGCCTGTGACAGTGTCTGAGCCAGGACAGGAAGGGGCGGAGCTCAGCTTCACAGGCCTCTGTCCGTGGGTGTGGGTAGAGCCCTAGAGATTGTGATGGGGGACCCTGTGTTCCAGTCGGTGGCCAGGAACCTTGGACTCTTTCCTCCTCTTCCTTCTGTCCTGCAACAGCATCCAGATGCAGTCAAGTCTTGAAGAGAACATTTCCATAGAATTCTGCATGATGCCTATCCTCTCCAGGCCCCAGTCCAGCCTGAGCCACTTCCTCTTCCAGCTGGGAAGCTTCTTTCTTCTTCCCACTTCCTTGTGAGGCTCAAGTCCACTCCCTTCCCCCACCCCACTCCACCCCACCCCACCCTTCCTGAGGAAGTAGCACCCTCTTCTTCACAGCTCCTGGCTCTCCTCTCTCTGGCTTTACTGTCCTGGGCAGTTTGCTCCATGCCTCTCCTGGATCTCAATTGCTTTTGAATTCTCTAAAGTCAAGTCAGGAAATCCCATAGATGTGTTTTTGGACAATACAAGAATGCCCAAGAAAAGGTTCTGGGATCAAACCATTCGGGTAGAGCTGCTCACCAGACCCCCTTAAAAATTAACAATGCACAGTCAAGTCTCTAAAAGTCCAACAGTTAGGAAATCTGTTTTTTTTTTTTTTTAATGTTTTATTCATTTTTTGAGAGACAGAGACAGAGACAGAGCGTGAGCAGGGGAGGGGCAGAGAGAGAGGGAGACACAGAATCTGAAGCAGGCTCCAGGCTCTGAGCTGTCAGCACAGAGCCTGATGTGGGGCTCGAACTCATAGACCGTGAGATCATGACTTGAGCCGAAGTTGGACATTTAACCAACTGAGACATCCAGGCGCCTCAGGAAAGCTGTTTTGTTTGCTTTTTCAACCCAGGGTTTCCCAAACTGAAGTGGCCACGTAATCATCTTCCCTATCCCTACCATATACCTGCAACAACTATAGAACCAGTGGCCCAGTGCAGAACCCACTTTGGGAAATTCTAATGCCAGCCTTCCACCAAAAGCAGTTAATCTTGCTTTCATTGATTTAAGCCTTTCCTGTTTCTTGGGACTAATCTCACAAAATAAGGGGATGCCTGCCCAATAGGGTCTTCAAGAAAAATATATTTGATGGGGATGAAGATTTTCTTAAGACTTGATGATGATGCCCAGAATAGATTAAGGATTTTCTAGAATGTGGAAGAAGGGAGAGTAGAATTTGAAACAACAACAGACAGGGTTTATCAAATTTTTGTTTTCTAGTCCAAGGACCAAAGCCAGGGATGAAATGTAATGGAGAATGGTCAAACCAGACCCCAGTCACAGATACATTCTTTTTGAGTGAATGAATGAACCGTCTATCTGGTCAAAAAATTGGGAGACTGAATGAATGGCCCGCATGTGTGCATGCATGCATGCATGCATGAATGAATGAACGATCCAACGACTGATCCCCTGGCCCCAGACTCTTTCTACTCCATTTTATGCTATCTGCTATGGAGATAGATATCTATGTTTCTTCTCAAAACCCACATTTCATCTTCTGTTCAGGAATCCTAGGTGGCTCTCCACTGCCTTCAGGATAAAGTCCACATACTTTGTTTGACCTGGCATTTAAAACCCTGCAAAACAAAACTCCAACCTACCTTTCCATCCCTTTCTCACTATTCCCCATTGGGAACCCAACCCTTATTCTAGCCACACTTACCATTCCCCAAGCATACTATGTTAATCTTTCTCCCTTTTTACCTTTTCTCAAGCTACCTCCTTGGCCCCCAATGTTACTTATTCAATCCTAGCAATGCTTTGAAGCTCAACTTAGAACCTGCCACCCATGTTAAATGGAAGAAGCCAGACCTAAAAAGAGGACACTGTAAATGATTCCATTTATATGAAGGTCAAGAACAGGCAAAGCTACTGTGGAAAAAACAGAACTGTGGTTGCCTTTGTGACTGGAAGGGGCACAAAAGGGCTTGGGGGGGGGCAGGGAATAGAAATATTCTCCATCTTGATTCTGGTGGTGGTTACACGAGTGTATACTTCCATCAAAATTCACCAAATTGTACATTTAAGACCTGTGCACCTATCTGTATTGTGCATTTAACCTAAAAATAAAAATCTTACCACTTAAGTCTCCCTGGCAATAATGCACTCCTTTGTCTATTATTTTCTCGAGGCACTGTGTCTATATAGGTAGCACATCACTTATGTAGACTCCCATGAGAATTCTTCATGAGGATGTCTGCCTACCCCACTGGGTGTGAGCTTCCCCCCAGGGCCCTCCCATAGCAAGCCCTGAATTAACATCGGTGAGATTCAGTTGAGGCCAGATTTCTGAAAATAAAAATAACAGGAGCCATCACGTATTAAGCCGCTGCTGTGTGTCAGGCTGTATGCTAAGTTCCTTGCACACATATTTCAATATATATACATGTGTTTCAACATCTGTATCTGTATGTATACATATACACAGGCGCATACATATAACCCCCATGAGATAAATACATAGTAGCCATTAAGTCTGAAAACAGGCAAATACGAATAACAAAGAATAACAAATGCGAACGGTTTAGCTATGTTACATTATAATCCAGGCAAAATAATAGTATATTTCCAAACCTTATGGTCAGCATGTGATTGTGTACATGCGTGTATGTATTATTACCAATCTTCATTTTACACTGAGATACTGCGGCCCAAGGTCACAGAAACATGTAGTGTTGGCAATAGGATACAAACCCGGGTGCCTGATCTTAGAGTCGTCGAGCTGGCCTATTTCCAAAGTGGCATCACATAAATCCAGAAGGAATGTGAGCTCTTTCTGGCCAAGAGACTTGAAAGCGGCAGTTTCCCTGAAACTGCAAAGCGCGTGCGCGCGCGCGCATGCTGCACCGAGAGGTGTAAAGACTGTTTGGGGCTCCCACAGCTCCAGGAAGGCGCTACTTAGCGGCGGATGTCTTGGGTTTAGAAGCCTAACTGACTGCATCATTTATCAGCTGCATGACATGACCTCCGGCGAGTTATTTAATATCACTCCGCCTGGGTTCTCCCACCTTTGAGGTCATGTAGTAACAGTGCCTGATCTACCTCTTGGTGTTTTAAGGGAGGATTCAATGAGATCATGCATGTAAACCTCACAGCATGTCTAAGTTCTCAGTAAATGCTGGTTAAGTTTATTATTACCGTTTTGCTATTTTCGGTATGGTTACAACTCCCTGCCCTCCTCCTCCGCCCACGCTCCCACTCCTCCCTGCCCCCCCTCCCCAACAGTTCTTTGGCTTGCTCTCAACGTCTCCCTTTCCTCAGAGGGTGGAAACCTAAGATATGGCCGTCTAAGAGCCGTTGTGACAGTTGTTTTTTTTTTTAATTATTCTTTTTTTTTTTTTTTAACGTTTATTTATTTGTGAGACAGAGAGAGACAGAGCATGAACGGGGGAGGGGCAGAGAGAGAGGGAGACACAGAATCGGAAGCAGGCTCCAGGCTCTGAGCCATCAGCCCAGAGCCCCACGCGGGGCTCGAACTCACGGACCGCGAGATCGTGACCTGAGCTGAAGTCGGACGCTTAACCGACTGAGCCACCCAGGCGCCCCATGACAGTTTTAATCATGAAGTTATTACAGCATCCAGCCAGCACAGGGAGTAAAAAGAACTAACCCGTTGGTGGGTGGTGACTAGGGGATCGCTAACTGATTTGGGAAAAACATGAATCTTGGTTTTCTTAAGAATCCTTGCCACCTGCTTTGGGATTCTCCTTGCCTGGTTCATTCTGAAATGAGGTGGTTGGAAGCCTTACATCAAGAGGAATGGGGCCACCGTGACCAGAGTGCCCACCTTTGAATTGCAGGTGAGGTCCAGGCCTTGGAGGTCAGGGGCTGGTGGGTAGACTGAACCCCTTCGGCTGGAACCTAGCCCTTTGGGATCCTGCGTGAGGGGGGCTGGCTGGGGATGAGGTTCCGCTCTTTGCAGGAGTTTGGACCTTGGTGTGCCTGCTCCTTAGCCTGAAACAGCCCTCTGGCAGTTGGAAGGCATGGCAGGGAAAAAAACCCTGTTGACAGTTCAAGCTTTTGATCTTTTTGATTTGTAGGGTCAATAGGCCAGTATTATCTGAAGTAAAAATAACCGTGCTCATCGAGAGAAAAAAAAACAAAAACGAAAATGCAGATAAATATAATGAAGACTAAATTAAGTAACAATACATTTAATAAATAACTGAAAATTTTTCATCCAAAGAGAACTACTGTGGCTCTTCCCTACCTTTTTCTCTGCTACAGGAAGGCCACAGCCCCCGGGGTTAAATGCACAGGCTCTCTGAGCTGGATTCTAATCCCAGCTATACACAGGTGGCCTGGTCTCCTAAACTGTCTGAACCTCATTTCCCCAGTTGTAAAATGAAAATAAAGACCGCATCTATGAAATTAAAAAGTATATTTAGAAGGTTTTTTTTTTTTTTAAAGAAATGATCTATGTTGTAGGATTGACATAATCCCTGTAATTGACTCAATAAATGTTAGCTCTCATGGTGGCAAATATGTATCCTGAACAAAAAAAAAATGATATCACTCCACGGATACTGTTGTTACCTGCTGTTTCTCTCCCATTAGGCAACAACGTGAACCTCTTTCCAGCATGAAATGTTCTATGAAGACCTTTGTATGGAAGACCTGGCCTCATTTACCAGGTACCCACTGAGGGACATTCGAGTTACATCCAGTTTGTCGTTAGTATAATCAATGCTGTATTAACATAACTACAGCTAAATCTTTGTGCCCAGCCACAATTATTTCCCCGGGGCCGGTTTCAAGAGGTAGGATTGCAGGATCTTAAGGGCAGGCACAATTTTATGACATTTAGTCCCTGTGACCGACTGTTCTCCAGAAAGGTGGTACCAAGTTCCTTTCCCACCAGCAGGGAACAAGAGTGATTCCTTCCCCACACCATCACCAACACTGGCCTTTATCATTTTTGCCCATCTTTAAGCAATTATTCTTGAGCAAGGGAATTTCTTTTATCTGTCTGATTCAACTGGGAACTCCCGGAGGGCAGGGCAGGGAGGTAGTTCCTTCATCTCCCTGTAGCTCCGGCAGCTAATACATGTTCTACCCAAAAAAAAAAAAAAAAAAAAAAAAAAAAAAAACATGTTCTACCCACAGTAAACACTCAAGAAATATCTGAACTGAGTCTCAAGCCAAGAGTGACTTTTTAAGTGCCCTGGGCAGACAATTCTTATTAAATGCGAGACCTAACAACTAAGGATTCTACCTAGATGAGTTCAGGGACTCTACACAGAGGAAGACAAAGGCATTTCCAGAAGCACTGCGCTGATATTCAGATGTTAATCAGCCAAGTGATAAGTTCTGAGATCAGCCTGGGTTGGGGCCACTCATCTGCCAGCAGATTTGCATGAGATCCACTCCTGTTTCAAAGACTTGAGGGAGCTCTGAGCCAGGATACTTGGGTTTCGCACTGTCACCATTTTGGCGGTGGCCCAGGACACATCACTTCATCCTTTTGGGCCTGGTGTCCCTGTCTGTTTGGTGGGGAGCTTAATAGTGTCTCCATCGAGGTATATCAACAACCATGGGGTTCTGCCTCCCTCTCCCTTCCAACACTTACTGAGGGTTTATTATGTGTGCTGGCACTGGGTTAGCATGAGACATAAAGAACTCTGGAAGTTTAAAAACCCTTGGCTTTAAAAACCCTTGCTCTGAAACACTGTCACTATGTGCCCTTGGCAATGGAACTGATGAGACCTGCCTTGGAGGGTTTGGTGGGAAGATTAAATATGCTCATCTGTGCAAAGCACTTAGGACAGTACTTGGTACCTAGTTAAGCACTCAGCCTCAGCAATGATTATCTGATTTAAACTACACGGTGACCCTGTGAGGTAACTATTTATTATTTACCCCATTTTATAGATGGAGAAACATGGGGCAGAGACGTGACACAGCCCATAAGGAGAAAGCCGGGATTGATCTCCCATCTGTTTGACTCAGGACTTTTTCATTTAGAATAGGAAATATTAATATTAAAATTGTTATATTAAATAGTGAAGCTGGAGAACGCTCCAGATCCCCTAAGCCAATCCCCTTGCCCGACAAGGCCCAGAGTGGAAGGGACTTGCCCAAGGACATACAGCAGGATGGTGACAGTGCAGAGCCGGGGCTCCAGGCTCCTGATGGCCACTCAGGAGCCAGGTGCCCGGTGCCCAGGGGTAAGGAGGCCTCTCCCACTGGGAGGAGCCGGGGAGCTTATGGGGGTGTGAGCATCTCTGCAGCCCCGACCCAGGCCAGGTGCCAGGAGAAGCCACTGTTGTCACTGGCCACTGCAATTACTCCTTTTGTCCATAATTCTACGTGCGGGTCTGCTCCCAACTCCTGCCTGGATTTTCCTCCCTGCAGCTGCCCTCAGTGCCCAGGAAGGGTGACCAAAAGTGTCTGCTCTGGCTGCTGAGTCAACCTGTTCTGCATTTCAGGCCCTGAACTACCCCTGCCCCTGCCCACCCCCACCCCCCAACCCCCCAGCGGCTCACGCCTTCCCGGTCTTGTTTTCAGGCTAGTTTTTTGTAAGGATATGTTTTATTTAACCCAACATATGTAAAAAAAAAAAAAAAAAAAAAGTGTGATTTCAACATACAGCCAATACAAATAAAGTGTTAACAAGGCATTTTATATTCTTTTCTTGTACAAGTCTTTGAAATCTGGAATTGATTTTACACTTACCACACATCTCAATTTGAATGCTATGTTTCCAAGGGCTCGTAGCCAAAAAATGGAAACAACCCAAATACCTGTGAACTGATGAATAGATACGCAAATGGTGGCATATACTTTCAAAGGAATATTACATATTATTCAGCCATAAAAAGGAGTAAATGCAAGATGAAGGAAACCTTGAGAAACTATGCTCAGTGAAAGAAGCCAGAATCAAAAGAACATATATTAAATGACTCCATTTATATGCTACGTCCAGAATGGGCAAACTCATAGAGACAGAAGGTAAATTATGGTTGCCAGGGGCTGGGAGCAGGGGAGAACATAGAGAGATTGGTAACAGGTATGAGCTTTCTTTCTGGGGTGATGAAATGTTCTGCATTTAGTGGTGACGGTCGCCTAACCTTGTGAATATACTAACAGCCACTGAGTTGTATACTTTCAAATGGAGAATTTAATGGTATGTAAATTATATCTTAATTAAGCAGCTAGTTAGAGAAAAATACATGAAAAGTGTGATGCAGTCCTACCAAAACAACAAAGTTGTCCTTCATAGGAAAATATTTTACACTGAGTCAGTTTCCAGATTTAAATATAAGTTAAATTAAATTAAATTAAGTCTAAAAGCCAGGTCCTCAGTGGCACTAGCAGGCCCCAGTGCTCTGCTAATCCCCCTCAAAAGTCCTAGGCAGTGGGCATTCGGTTCTCCCTTGCTGACGGACACACAGCTCTTTTTTTTTTTTTTTTTTTTTAATTTTT
>NW_026057585.1:87026001-87029065 GCF_023721935.1 Panthera uncia
GCGGGGCTCGAACTCACGGACCGCGAGATCGTGACCTGAGCCGAAGTCGGCCGCCCAACCGACGGAGCCACCCGACACACAGCTCTTAAAGGCGGCACCGCGGTGTGAACCCAGATCCACCAGCTCCAGTGGCCACGTTCTTAGCCACTGCTTCCGGGGTTCATTCATTTACTGAGTGCCCACCGTGGACCTGATATTCATTTGAGTACCCCCTCTCGCCCGACCTTCCTCCTCACTGGAGCCTTCCCGCAGGGGTGCGTAATCTCCCGGGAGGTGGCCCCCCCTCAGAAGCTTGCAGCCTCACATCTGAAATGGCAGCTGCGGGGCAGCGGGCCCAGGGAGGCCCGGGCCACTGGGAAGGCGCTCCTCGCCAGCCACGCCTGGCAGAAGGGAGGCCTGGGCACAGCCATCGCAGGAGCAGGCCCCAGCAGTCAGCCCACTCGCCGTTTCTCCCCATCCCACGGGAAACTACCACCTGGGGTTCAAAATCAGCCTTCATCAGCCACAAATGTCGTTTGACTCCCAAACGGCCTGTTGCCCTCCTCCTCATCTTCCAGGGCGTTTTTGTAACCCCCTCTTCTTCCTCCAATCATGGGGATGGAACTTTCCAGGCTTAACTTCAGGCGGGGAGGGAATCAGGCTGTTCTCAAGGAAGCTGAAGAGAGTTAGTACCCGAAGCCCCTATCTGAGGCCTTGCCCGTCCCGACTTCTGCCGAGAACACTGCCCCCCGAAAGGCTGCGAGAAAGAGGCTGGTTCCACACTCGAGGTCTGGTTGCCTCAACCCAGGTTGAACCGGCAAATTCCTCTCAACACCCCTCCCTCAGAGAAGTGAACGGTAGTTCTAACCCCCGGCTTTCAGGATAAAGCACAGGCTGGGAGAAGCCAAACATTTGAGGGCTGTGGAAAGACAGCCGCTCCCACCCCTGCGTGCCTCTGTGACAGCTCTCACTGTGGGAAGAAGCCAGAACTAGGGGGGCAAATGTGCTACTGACTCGAACACAAATGACGAGTGATCATTTCTCCCTAGCTTCAACTCCTGGGCCTTGCGGGGAGGTGGGCCTGAATTGAGGAAGGGGATATAAAAGCAGAAATTAGTTACGACATCTAGATTTTTCTTTTGGTCTGAGTCCCCGAGACTGTTTGAGCCAAGCTCAAGTTTGTTTGAGGGATATCCTGGGGGTTACTTTCTTCTTGACTCTCGAGTATAATGTATGTTTGTGGAAGGAATTTATCAAAATCTCGAGAGGCAGTAAATACCCGAAAATTCAAAAACCACGTTACCTCACCATCCAGTGCTGATATTTTAAACCTTCCAAACTATTCTCCCGTCCACAAGTGGACGCTCCCCAACAAAACCGGAATTGCACACAAGGTGCTATGTTTTATAAACTTGCTTTTTTCAAAAGACCCGTATCAATGGGTTTTCTTTGTTGTTGTCGTTTAATGTTTATTTATTTTTGAGGGGGGAGAGGGGCAGAGAGAGAGAGAGGGAGCCACAGAATCCGAGGCAGGCTCCAGGCTCTGAGCTGTCAGCGCAGAGCCCGATGCGGGGCTCAAACCCGCGAACCGCGAGACCCCGACCTGAGCCGAAGTCTGGCGCTTCACCGACTGAGCCACCCAGGCGCCCCGAGTTTGTTGCTGTTGTTTTAAATGAACATATGGATCGTTGTGCAGCACACTAGGTGAATTATTACTAAAACCAGAAATGATCCCCGCAGCCTCCTGGGAGATGAACATGATTAAGCCCAGTGACTTCAGGGTGGCTTATTAAGGAGATAAATTCCATTTCTTCTTGTTAAGCGTGGCTGTTAAACACTCACAGCCCAAGATGAAAGGAAGGGGGCGTGGCCGAATCAGCACTTCGGATCAGCCACCTGTTTTATTAAGCGTGCCCGTGTGTCCAACACCGCAGAACGAAAAGAAAGGTGCTTGTGTCGACTGGGACTGTATCTCACCTCCGGCCCTTCCCCTGCCCACCTCAGCCCAAGAGAGCTTGAGGCTGGGGGAAAAGGGCCTTGGCAGAAAGCGCCTCGCAGAACTAGAAGCTCGGAAAAAAAACCCAGAAGCTAAAAAAAAAAAAAAAAAAAAGTGGGGAAGGTGATAGGAACTTGCTGTCTTTGGAGACCAGTTTCTGGCCCTCTGGATTTTCAAAGAGCGTACGTACAAAACCTCCGCTCCGGGCCGGTTGTCTGCATGGTGTCTGTCCTCCAGTGACCGGACATGGTGAGCTTACGGCCTTTGGCGATTAAGAGGCTGCCCTTGACCTGAGCTGAAGCGGCTCCCACCTGCCCACTGAGATGAGCCGCCCATTTCTGTTTTCTCAACCTGTCCCTTGTCCTTCCCAGCGAAGAAACCAGAGTTGCCTGGGACAATGTCAAACTTTGCAAGGTCGTAAATGACCTATAAAGATCCTAAGACAGAATGCTCAGGAAGGAGGAAACGCTAATTAAGGAAATCCTGAATGTCCTAAGCCTGCTCATGAATAAGAGGGACATAATCACAGGCAAAATGGAGAAGCTCGTAAATTAGGATAAAGCCCCAGCCTCGGCACGGGTGGGACCTGGCAGATGGGAACCCAAGGTTCATTTCTGGGGTTAATGGAATCCTGCCCGGTCCTCGGGATTGCCTAACGCCAGGCACGGTGTTTCCTTCCTGCCTCGCCGGGAGACGTGAGTAAGTCTGAGACAAGTGATCACGGCACAGTCACTGAAAGCCAGAGTGATACTTGCTCTGGGCCACAGAGTGAAGTGGGTCACCGGAGATGGTTAGAACTCCAAGCTGTGTCTTAGAGAGGTGCTCCCAGAGCAGTAAATGACACCCCCTCCCTTTCCCTCTCCCTGTTGGGCATCTTTGTCTCTCAGTCATTTATCACAGGAAACAAGGGACTGGAAACAGGAAACAAGGGACAGGACTACCTAGGGCTTCTTCTTTTTTTTTTTTAAATTTATTTTTTTAACGTTTATTTATTTTTGGGACAGAGAGAGACAGAGCATGAACGGGGGAGGGGCAGAGAGAAAGGGAGACACAGAATCGGAAGCAGGCTCCAGGCTCTGAGCCATCAGC
>NW_026057585.1:87029165-87099237 GCF_023721935.1 Panthera uncia
ATTTTTTTAACGTTTATTTATTTTTGGGACAGAGAGAGACAGAGCATGAACGGGGGAGGGGCAGAGAGAGAGGGAGACACAGAATCGGAAGCAGGCTCCAGGCTCTGAGCCATCAGCCCAGAGCCCGATGCGGGGCTCGAACTCACGGACCGCGAGATCGTGACCTGAGCTGAAGTCAGACGCTTAACCGACTGAGCCACCCAGGCGCCCCAACCTAGGGCTTCTAAAACCCCTTTCCCTCCCAGAGCTCCAGGCTCTGCACCGTGGTCGCTACAAGCTTCCAGGCAAAGGATCAACACATTCAGCTAGAGAGAGACACTCTGGGATCAGAGACGTTGACTGACTGGGGTCCACTCACACAGCAAATGGGGGGGCGGGGGAGGAATCTGTTTCATTTGCTTTCCACCAAAGATTCTGTTAAAGATCCCACAATTTGATGGCTTAATATAAGCAAAATGGAAACCCCGTGACTCAATCCACATTTCCATGACTCAGAATCTGGAGAAAATTGGGAATGTCACATGTGGCACGTCTGATACCAAGAGGTTTCTTCACACCCTGATGACTGTATCTATGCAGACTCTTCATCAATAAACCTTAACACTAACAACAGCGAAGGAAGGGTATCTGACCCTGACCGGACCCTTCTCTATTCCAGGCATTTACAGATACCTATGTTTTCTCACATAGTTCTCACATTCAAGCCAGGGGATGGGGGGGGGGGAGGGGGGGGGGGGGGGGTGGGGGTGGCGGGGGATCCAGGCTCAGAGAGGCGGTGTGACCGCCCAGGATCACACAACGTCACAGCCTAGACTCAAACCCAGGGCAGTTGGGTTCTAGAGCCCAGTTTCCGAATTGTACGATTACAAGCAGATTTTGGCTCTGTTCAAGATGTAGGCTGGGGTGGAGGTTAAGATCACGGGCCATGAGCCAGAAGCACCTTGGAGCCTGTCTTGGCCACTTGCTTTGGGGCGAATCGCTTTGCCTCCTTGAGCCTCAGTTTCCTCATCTGTAAAATGGGGCGGGTGGGGGGGGGGAGAGACAATAGCTTTTGTGAGCATTAAATGAGATACTTCGAATACAGTGCTTAGCTTCCTGGGCTGGGAGTGCCGGCTTCTGGCAGCACCTAGGTGGGAGGGGTTGGGGAGGGCCCAGGCAGAGCTCTTAGAGGAGCTGTGGAAAGCGGGGCTCATCACAGCCACAATTTCGATGAAACCCGTAATTATAACCGCTCCTGCCACCCCTAGCCCTGGGGCAGTGATAGGATCTTTGCAGCTCTCCAGGGTCAGGTCTGATCACCACACGGATGGGCAGGCGCAGGGTGCCGCGGGAGACGGGTGGGGGACAGGTGGGAGGGGGTGCTTTTCTCTGAGTCAGGCAGCAGGACACGCCCCGAAGCACACCATGGGGCACCCCCACCCTACCAGAGAAGCTGCCTCTGTCCCTTTCACAGGAGGTTACAGAGGGAGATCCAAAGCCCTGGAGTTTCTGCCCACCTTCTGTTTTTTGAGTTTTGTGTGTGTGTGTTTTCCCCCAAAGCTCATATGCAACATGCTGAATTCGAACTGAATTCATATTAAACATCAGCTCTTGTCAAGCAAACTTATCACGTACCAGGCTCTGGGCTAAGCACACTTTATTTATTTATTTAAAGAAAATTTTTTTTTTTAACGTTTTATTTATTTTTGAGACAGGGAGAGACAGAGCATGAACAGGGGAGGGTCAGAGAGAGGGCGACACAGAATCTGAAACAGGCTCCAGGCTCTGAGCCGTCGGCACAGAGCCCAACGCAGGGCTCGAACTCACAGACCGCGAGATCATGACCTGAGCCGAAGTCAGCCGCCCAACCGACTGAGCCACCCAGGCGCCCCATGGGCTAAGCACATTTTAGATATAAATTAATTTAATCCTGACAACAGCCCCATGGGGGGTGGTATCAGTTGCTCCCGTGTAGCAATTACTATGGGCCCCTTTGTATAGATGGGGAAACTGAGGTTCCAAGAGGTTAAGTAACCTAACCTGCTCAAGGTTGCAGGGCTAGAAAGTGAGGCCTCAGGCCTCAGGGTAGAACATTCTGGACCTGGCCACATGCTTACTGCTACCCTCTGAGCTACTATTTTTATCCCCATTTGGCAGATGCACAAACTGAGGCTCACCGTGCTAGTCGATGTCAGAGCCGGGATCTAGTGCCAAAGCCCATGCTCGCATCTTTATACCAGACTGGCCCACCATCCTGACTTCAGTGGACATGAATGATGGGCAGGGGAAGGGGCGGTTAGACAGCCCTGCCCCTGGGAATAATCACAAACCCAGAGCCCTGCTGAGGTGTTACCGTTCTCATTTGATGGATGAGAAAAATGAGGTCCAGGGAGGTGAGGTCCCTGCCAGCCAGACAGCAATTGGGCTCAGACTTGAACCCCTGTCTCCTGACCCAAAGGCTTGGTGCACCCCTCCTTGCAATCAAGGTGTCCGAAATTCTCCTCCAAGGAATTCATTCCTTGGGTCACGAAGGGGTTTGCTCTTCAAGTCATTTAAAAAGTATCTGTTGAGCAGTGACCTTGTTCCCAGCATGGTGCTGAGTCAGGGGATTTCAGACTTTTGTAGAAGCTCAGGGGCTCCAAGGGAGGGTCCCAGGCAGGGTCTGAGGTGACCACACAGGCAGGGGTGTCTACCCACCGCCCCAGGAACTGTTTTCCTTGTACCTGTTTTATATCAAGATGCTCATAGATTTTCTTTTGGAGAGAGAGGTCCACGCCTAAAAACGCTTGAACATTACTATGTTTGATCCTGAGGACACAGAGATGATATGACGTGTCCCTGGCCTTAAAAAGCCATCAGGGGACAGACATAGAGACAAATCCACTGTCGTGCACCAGCAAGCTTAGCCACCACCCAGGTAGGTGTGAAGTGTGTCGGGAACTCAAAAGAAATGGCTAGCTCTGGGGACAAAAGAGGGTGCTGAGTGGTCAGGCAAGGCTTCTCCGAGGAGGGGACATTTAAACCCAGTTTGCAAGGATTGGATTCTCTGAGCAACTGTGGCGGGGAAAAGCATTCCCGATGGAGGGAACAGCGTGGTAAAGGTGTGATGAAGAATGGTGTACGTTGAGGGAGCCCCAAGGAGCCCTGGAACTGAAGATTTGGGAACACCATCATGCTATCGTCAGCCTAATGGCTGACAACACGAACGCACGGCACCCAGAGACTCATGGGGCAAATAAGTCACAGAGCACGGATCCATAGAACAGATGACTTTGAAACTGTCGCTACTTTTAGCGTCAAGATATTCATTGCACCTGCAGGGCCGGAAGTACTTCTGTTTACCATGCCAAATGCCGGGTGAGGCTGTGGGGACGAAGACACGAGCTATACAAAGCTCCCTGCTCTCCGGCACCCCCACATCTGTGGTGGGAAGGGGTGTGAACGTGCGGCCCAGGCTGCCGGTCAATGAGAATTTCTTAGGGTGGGCTGTGGCCGTGGGGGACGACAGGCTTTGGGGCCGATCGAGAGTTAGCTCTTGAAGCCCAGCGGCTGGCAAGGTGTGACACATTCCAACCAGGACGGCCAGGGAGGGCTTCGCGAGCAAGGTGGCCCCAAAGTTTGACTTGGGACGTGGGGAGGACTCCAGTGGACAGGGGTGGGAGAACACATTCTGGGCTGAGGAAGGAACAGCAACGGGAAGGGCCTGGACACAGGAATGCGCGGGGTGTGACTAGAGAACAGGGAGCAGCTGGGCTGGGCTGGGGCACCGAGTCGAGTCGGTGGAAAGGGGAAGAAGGGGAAGGAGATAAGACTGGAAAGGTCTGTTGGAACAGGCGGCAGAGAAATGGGAAAGAGGCAAGCAAGGGGAGTCCGGACCCAGTGATCTGGGCGGCGGAATCTGGGCGTGGTCCCGACAAGCCTCGTGTTATCATCACCCTATGGGATGTCCACCACCTGGAAGTGCCTCTGAGGGACAAGAACAATCACAGCCCAGAGGGACAGTGGCCTGTAGTGGCTAGGAGGGCAGGATCTAGAGCCAGCCGTGTGGATTCAAGTTCAATCGCCCTGCTAACCGGCCCTGTGACCTTGGGCGATCCGCTTTGCTTCTTTGGAGCCTCAGTCTGCTCCTCTGTACGATGGGGTCAGTAATACTTCTAGGACTGGTGTGGAGCTTAAACTGGTTAACTCACTCAAAAGACACAGCACAGAACCGATCGCATAGCAATTGCACCTGTCGTGCGAGTGCCTGTGACATATCCCCTGGCTCATTTCACTGCTTGCCCTTTCCAGCGGTGGTCAGAGGAGGAGGGCTCCGATGTCTCCGTCCGATTCAGGTGTCATTTCACTGGATTGTTTGGTTATTTAGTTGTCAGGCATTCTGCTTCCTCCTTTCCTGTCCCTCTTCGCAAGTACATAAGGGGCGCTAACTCTGTTCGCTGCTTCCTTCTTTTTTCCCCCATTACTGTGTTTAATCTCTTCAATATTAAAAGTTTCTTTTTTTGGATAAATCTTTTTTTAATTTTTCTAACGCTTATTTATTTTTGAGAGAGAGAGAGAGAGAGAGAGAGAGAGAGAGAGACAGCGGGGGAGGGGGAGAGAGAGAGGGAGACACAGAATCTGAAGCAGGCTTCCCGATGTGGGGCTCAAACTCACCAACCGCGAGATCATGACCTGAAGTCGGATGCTCAACCGACTGAGCCACCCAGGCGCCCCTGTATAAATCTTTTTGAATGTTTATTTATTTATTTTTGAGAGAGAGAGAGAGAGAGAGAGAGAGAAGGGCGGGGTAGGAGCAGGGAGAGAGGGAGAGAGAGAATCCCAAGCAGACTCCACGAGGTCAGCGCAGAGCCAGAAGCGGGGCTCGATCTCATCAGCGGTGAGATCGTGACCTGAGCTGAAAGGACGAGCCTGACGCCTAACCCATGGAGCCACCCAGGCTCAGCTTTAATTTTTAAATGAAAAATTGCAATCCCCGCTCTGCTCCCAGGCTTTTTATTCGTAGTTTTATTAGAGTGCAAAATGTATCGGGGGCCATTTAGGATTTGAGAGACACTAGATTGAGCCAAAAATATCAGTAACATTGGATACCACTTACGAAGCACACGCTGATGACAAGCTGTACTTTGGATCTATTCTCCACGGGCTCACTGCCTTCTGCTCGTGCTGGGAGAGTTTTGTGGTGGGAAGTTCTGTTCACTCCCGGTCCCTATTTCTTCCACTCGGTGTTCACAGGGCGCCCGTCTCTGCCCGGCTCGGCGATCACAGGCCCATCTCTGCCGGGCCCCGTGCTGAGCCCGGGGAGTACTGACTGCCCAGGGTGAGCGGCTCTTCTGGCCCCGGGGCCCGAGTATCTGGACCGTTAAACCATCACCCGGTGGGATCTGGGCTGAGCGTCTCAGGGGAATCCCAAGGAGCGAGCAGAGCCCCAGGGCCACACCGCCACACCGGAGGTGATAAGAGAGGACAGGCGAAGGCACCACTTCAAAGGGGAACCGTCCTGATTTGTCCCGGTATCATGAAGTCATACTAGTGACTGCAACTTTCGACATTCAGATAGTCGTCTGGGTTTGGCGAGACAGCCAGGGAGGGGAAGGTTGGGACAAAGAGCGTGCGTGCCAAGGACGTGAGCCCGGTGCTCTGAGGCAGACAAACTTCTCCAAACCTCAGGTGAACGTCCCCCTCCCCGCAGGGCACAGACGCAGGGGTGAGGGTAACAACGGTGGTCGTCTTTCGAATTTTGAAGACCTACCAAAAAGTTGTCAGGCACCGCGTTGGTACAGAGAGAACACCGAGCTCAGATACTGACATAGCCAAGGTCACGCAGCCCCCCCAGCGGCCTGACACGGGTACCCGGAGCTTGCGGTGGGAAGAAGGCTGAAGAACGGACGGTCGACCCTCATTATTCGCAGAGTCTGTGTTTGTGGAGTAGCCAGCTTGCCAAGATTTATTCGCAATCCCCAAGTCAGCACCTGAGGCATCTTTGTGGTCGTTTTTGGACACGCATCCAGTGGGGGGGGGGGGGGGGGGGAGGATACGAACTGCCCAACACACACATTCCCAGTTGACGATAAACAAGGTGACGCTCCACCTTCTTGTTTCGGGTTTGTTTTTGTTTTGTTTTGTTTTGTTGAGTTTTATTTATTTATTTTGAGAGAGAAAGAGGGTACGCACATGCGTGGGTGGGGGAGGGGCGGAGAGAGAGAACAGGAGAGAGAGAGAGGGAGAGAGAGGCTGTGAGGTCAATGTGAATAAATCAGCAATTCTATTAAATAAGGTGCATTTAAACAGAAACATGTCAAACAAGGTTACAGGTTGATCAGTTGACGGAAACGTGATCAGAGGCTTCCAGGAGCGTTCGCCTGTATTTCCCCTGGGAGCAGTAGGGACTTTACAGAACAGAACTATCACAAATGATGAGAAGCCACTGTATATAACAAAATGGGAGTTCTTTGTCGAACGTGCTTCTCTCCCCAGCCCCCCCCCCAGAGACATATACATACAGAAATACATATGTATACATGTAGTCTCATTCTTTAAAAACTTGTTAACAATTCAGAAGAAAATTCAATGAAACATTGAAAGTCCACTTTTATTTCCCCATCCATACCCCTCCCCGTTCATAGTTTGATGTTTTGTTTCCAGACTCTTAAAAAAAAAAAAGAAAAAACATTTCAGGGGCGCCTGGGTGGCTCGGTCAGCTTAGCATCTTGACTTCGGCTCCGGTCACGATCTCACAGTTCGTGAGTTCGAGCCCCACGTCAGGCTCTGTGCAGACGGCTCGGAGCCTGGAGCCTGCTTCTGATTCTGGGTCTCCCTCTCTCTCTCTGCCCCTCCCCTACTCTCTCTCAAAAATAAACATTAAAAAATTAAAAAAAAATTTTTTAATGTTTTATGATTTTTCTGACCAAAGTGCACTGATTTCTAAATCCTTAAATCAGACTCATATATATGTTTACAACCATATCCAAAGACATGTGGCCCTCTTTTGGGTTGTTTTTCAATTAACCTACATGGGAGACTACTGTCTATTTAATTGTGCAATTTCCCTTTCTCATATAACAACAGGCTGTGTGCTACTTTCTGTGTTTTGGTCCCTACAGACCTGCCTCACTCGTTCTAAAGATCTGTGGTGTATTCTCTCATTTATTAAGCTATTTCTCCCTTAGATGGTCATTTAGGGTGTCTTCATTTTTCATTATTACACACATTTTTTTTTAAGTTTATTTATTTTTGAGACAGAGAGAGACAGAGCATGAACGGGGGAGGGGCAGAGAGAGAGGGAGACACAGAATCTGAAACAGGCTCCAGGCTCTGAGCTGTTGGCAGAGAGCTCGACGCGGGGCTCGAACTCACGGACCGCGAGATCATGACCTGAGCCGAAGTCGGCCACTTAACCGACTGAGCCACCCAGGCGCCCCTATTACAAACATTTTTGTTCGTGCCAATGAAGGGGTTGCAGCCAAATCAAGGTCCCCGGGCCCTTTGGTAGGTGGGGCTCCCAGTCCTTCCCAGAGGTCTCTTCCACTGGGAGAGCTGGGCAAAGGCTGGTGCAGATGTGGGGCAGAGCCAGAAACAGAGCTCCGGTTACTTACTGGGACAGAAACAGGTGCCTGGGAGGGCAGGGGGCGGAGGGCACAGAGCTGTGCTCCTGGCAGTGCGTGTGGTCCCATTCCTCAGGCCCTTGTGCAAACACCTGGCTTTGTCACTGGCTGAATAGGACAGTCAGCCCCAAATTAGCACTAATGTGAGGGCGTTTAACCCTCTGTGAGGCCCTTTGAGAAAACACAAAAGAACTTTTTCAGGGGCTGGGCTGTCCAGCCCAAACAGGTCTGCCGGGCAGGAGTGCCGGGCCCTAGGACACTCAGCAGCTGCTCTCTTTGGGCCAACCCAGCAGGTGGGGTTCTGAGCACAGCCCAGGGTCCCGCAGGGGCCTGGCAGGCTGGGGCCACCACACAAGGGGGCAAGGGGACAGGGTCTCACGGCAGGTTAGCGCCTGGATATCAGGGAGACCCTCGGAGCCTCAGTTCCCTCATCCATAAAATGGGGATGGCGAGTGTAATGACTCCAAGAGCTTGTTAACAAGGTGACGCGAGATGATCCCCGGTCCCCTTCTCCGGGAGGCCTTTCCTGATCACCGCCGTGCAGCAGCTCAGAGATCCCCCGCCCAGCCCCACACTTCTTTCCTATTTTCTTCTCCTTCCACGGCACCGGCCGCCTTCCAACCCGCTGGAAGCCACGCCATGTATCCCATTTACTGTCTGTCCTCTCCAGGCATCGGCTGCGCGAGGGCAGAACTTCTTAGGTCTGGCTCATCTCCTCGCCGTGTCCCAAGGGCCTAACGCAGTGCCTGGCACACAGCGAGCCTTTGACAAAAGCCAGCCTCGGTGGCGGCTACCGTTGGCATGATTCTCACACTCAGTGTAGCTCCCCAGGGCACACAGACGAGCAGCTTCCTGTGGCACCGGGCCATGCTTATCAGGATTACCACCCTCCTCAGCTCGTAAACCCAGGACTGTTTGGGCCCGTGAAAACCCACAGCAGAGGGCTGGGCCCGGCCCCAGTTTTCTGGGCCCCTCCAGTTTTCTCTGAGTGGAGGGTGGGAGCACAGGGGCATCTGTCAGCGTGTGTGTCTACCCGGTGTGTCTTTGGTGTGGGGGGCTCAAGGGGCCACACTGTACCTCAGGGGCTTCCCTTGCCCTCAAAATGGAGACAGGTTGTGACTGTGTGGGGCGAGCAGCCCGCTGCGTCTCACCGGGCGTGTAGCAGCCTGTGTGCGCTCAGCGTGCAGGGCAGCGTGGGCGAGGCCCTGGGTTTGCCCGTCCCGGCGGCCTGCGCTTCAGAGGAGGCCTGCCCGGGCCTGCCCGCCCCTAATCTGACCGCACAATCAGGGAACTGACTGAACCCCGAGTTCTAGGGGGAGCTCGGCCACGGGCCCAGAGCTGCAAGGCACCCCAGCAAACGTCAAGGCTTCTGCCACAGTCCCCTTGGCCTTGGCCCGGCCTTGATCCGCAAGATGCCAAGTCTAAGGGCCTCCCACGTAGGCATGGGAGGCTTTAGAGCCGCCGGCCGCCTCCTGATTCTGAAAGGGATGTTGGTGTTTCCTGAGGGCCAGCAATGGGTCAGACCTGTGTCGAGGAGCCAGGGACCAGGGTGGGGGTGGGGGGGGGGGGGGGGGGCGAGCCACGCAGACCCAGCCTTGCCCCGTGAAGCTCCCGGTCCTGGCCGAGGAGGCAGGCGTTAAAAAGAGTCCAGAGGTACTTAAGCTGAGGCGGGAAGAAGAGCGCAAAAGACTGTGTATTTCTGGGCGCAGGCTAGACTGGGGGTGAAGAAATAACGTGTAAACTATGTCCAAAAGTATCGTTGGTGTCCGTCAGGCGGAGGGGCTGGGACTGGGGTGGAGTGACAAGAACCGTGTCTCCGGAAGAAGGAACAGCCTGTGTGAAGGCCCAGAGGCAAGCTTCCCCACAATGTGATTTCGCTGAAACTGGTAGCACCCCGAGAGGAAGCATCTTATTTTGCAGATGAGGAAACCGGGTCCTCAGGAGGTCCTCAACCTGCTAGGGCTGCACAGTGGCACTCTGAGCCCGCGGGGTCTCCCTGGGGACTCCACCTGAGTCACCCGCCCCTCCGAAAGGCCAGTCCCCTTTTCCTGTGGCAAATGGGCAAAAGGCTCAGGATTTCTGGCGAGGAGCCTCGTCAGGTAGGAGAGAGGGCGAGTGTGAGTGGGAAAGAGGAGAGCCCGCTTCCGAGGTTACCGGGAAGGCAATTCCGGGACTCAAGCATCCGTTCCCAGCCGGCTTCCGCGTTGGGTGCTGCCCTATCTGATCCACCTCTCCTGAAATGAATCACCGTGCAAAGTGGGCCAGATATGTGTAGGGAAGTAAATAAAGTGAACATGTGGCCCAGTTCCCCGCTCCTGGAGGAAGCAGCTCTCTGGAGAGTTTCCAGGTAAAGCTGAGCGTGTCTTGCAATTTTTGTTAATCGCACAGTTGATTTTCCCCACGCGATTGAATGAGGTCAGCTCCAAGAGGTGAGACAGAAGCAGGGGGTGGGGGTGGGGGCGGGGGGCGGTGCACACAGAAGGCGCATCTGACAATGCCTGGGGAAGGCCTAAGGTGGGGGCGGGGGGTCACTCACTGCGGCCTGTTCCACATTTATTTAAATGTTCTGTGAGATGCCCTCCCGTCCCGTGGTCACAGCCATAGCTTGACAACACCCTGGGCTGGAGAAGGCGATGTCACTTTTGAGAAAGTGTTAGATGGCATTCTCCATGCTCCCTGACGGGGACAGGATGACCATGATTGGGGCCCCCAAGTGGTAAGTGAGGTCCCACCTGTCCCCACGTAGCCACACCCACCTGGGTGAGCGTTGAGGAGCCAGGCGGGAGGCATCCGTGTAGGCAACTTGTGCAATCCCCCATCTGCCCAGGTGAATCCACGTCCCCCTGCTTCAAGCGTCAGGGGTGCCAACCTTGCCTGTGGTCCAGGGGCCTTTGAGAAGCGGCTCAGCAGGAATGTCTGGTCCAAAGGGCAAAGGGGACCCCCACCCGGCTTCAGGAGTGGGCTTTCACCCAATCTTCCGTATCCGTTCGGAGGTTGACGGAGGATGGGTGGGGGGGTGGGGGGGGGAGGTGCTGGAGACATTAGAAAACTCACTGCAGAAACAACTGCCCGAGACCTTCTAAAACGGGGCACGTGGCAAGGCTAGGTAACTTGCCCGGGGTCCCACGCGGTCACGCACGGCAGTCAGGACCGGACCCAGGTTTGGGCAGGCTCCCGGACCCCTGGCTAGCCCTGGATCAGTGTGTCTGTGGTTATGTACCTATGGAAGAAAGGGCCAGAAGCATGTACATCAAAGTGACTGCTGTTTACCAGTGGGATGAAAAGGGGACCAGGGAGGGGCTTTTGCTTGCTCTCTTTCGCATTCGTGGCTTGTCTCACTTGTTTTCTTCGCAACTTTTTACCGTCTCATCCTGCTATGTCTGGACATAGGCAAAAGGGTGTTTTTGCATCGTGGCTCCAATCCGGCAACGTTTATCGACGGCTTTAAAACCATCCTAAGGCAACACCACACGTGGTCAAGGACATGAAGGCTGTTGTCTAAGGGTGGTTGCTCCTGAACCCACTGTTGCATCTCTTTGCACATGGATACACGTTCCAGATGCGGCACGACTCTTGCTGGAGCGTCACTCAGCCTTTCAGAGCAGAATCTTCGAAGAATCCGCGAGGACAGGGGAAGGCGCTAATGACGAAGAGTCAATTCTAAGAAAGAGGATATGACGCTGCGGATAGAGTATGATGCCAACTGTGTGTTTAAAAAGATTCTGTAGAAGATGTGCTAGAAAAAATGCAGCAAGCATTAATATTGGTTATCTTTGGCTGCTGGCGAGATCGTGATGACTTCAAACTTCTTTCTACTTTTATTGACTTTCTAACTTTTGTCCAATAAGCACAGACGTAGCTTTTCGGATCGGACGTAAAAATAACAAAAGAACTAACATTTGCTAGTGTCTCCTGGGTGCCAGGCACTGTGCTGAGCATATTTTCTTCTTAATTTTTAAATTTCAGCACTGCACAGTGGCAGTGTCGTAGCCAATGAGGTTTATCTGAGGCACGATTGTTGCTAATTGAAAATTCTCCCCCCCCCCCAGATATTTAAATTTATTTTGAGAGAGAGAGTGCACACAAGCAGGGGAAGGGCAGAGAGAGAGAGAGAGAGAGAGAGAGAGAAGCCCAAGCAGGTTCTGTACCATTAGCACGGAGCCTGATGCGGGCTTGAACTCACCAACCGTGAGATCATGACCTGAACCGAAATCAAGAGTCGGATGCTTAACCGACTGAACGACCTAGGTGCCCCTGTGCTAAGCAGCTCGTGTGTCTCATCTCATTAATCTTCACAACAAACCTGTGAGTAGGTTAGAGAGAACGAGTTATAAACGTTAAGTAATCTGTCTATCATCACCCGGCTGGTGTGTGGTAAGGCCGAGGTGTGAGTCCAGCCGGACTGACTGCAGAGGCCAATCTCAACCACTGTGAATGCTATTTTTCTTTAAAATAAAGATGGCGCTCCAACGGTTGGCTCTTATTCATTGTTCTCATTGGACGGGAAGACCTGAAGCAGGGTTGCCATGTACAGTTGGGCAGGTTGTGGTCTGCACAAGAGAGCATGTACTCTGCTTGCTAGGCTGTGAGCCTGGGCAAGGAGCTGTATCCACCTGAAGGGAGGGATGCCTTTTCATGGAAATGCAAAGTACCTGCCAGAAGCAGTGAAGAGACGCCAACACCAAATGTTGACAAGGCTGTGAAGGAACTGGGTCTCTCATTCATCGCTGGTGATAATATGAATTGATAAAACCCACTTTGGCAAAGAGCCCGTCAGTTTTCTGTAACACAAAACATATACCTACCCTGTGACCCAATACTTAAGACTTCCACGCCTTAGTGCAGGTATTATCAGTACTCTTACTCGAGTAAGAGTACTTGCACAAAGAGGCTTATAGAAGGGTGTTTACAGCGTCTTTTCCGGAAGAAGGAGCCCTGGTGGCCATCACTAGGAGAAGGGTTAAATAAACTGTGGTATAGAAAGAACAAATTACCAGTAGGTATAACAACCTGGATAAATCTCGAAAACATTACACTGAGAGAAAGACGCCTTACACAAACGGGTATAATGTTGCATGATTCCATTTATGTGAAGTTCTAGAACAGGCAAAACTAATATAGCGTAGAAAAATATCAGGACAGTAGTTGCCCACGGGCGCGGGGTGAGGGAGTACTGACTGGGAGGGGGCACGAGGGAAGTTTTGGGGGTGACGGGAATGTTCTATAACCTGACAGGGTTGGGGGTGACCCGTGTGCGTGCGTTTATCACAATTTACTGTGTGCTCAAGATGTGTGCATTTTGTCGTATCTGAATTTTGCACCAGACAACGTGAACAAATATTAAACCCCTTAATAACATGCAAGCTGACGTACTTAGGGGAAGTGGACCGATGTCTGCAATTTACCGATGTACTGCAAATTACTATGCGTAATAAAATAGACATAGTAATGAATGGATAGAGAGATGGCTTGATATGAAAGGAAAGCGAGTGTAATAAAATGTTCACAGTAGGGCCTGGGTAGTAGATTTGTGGGAGTTCACTGGAAAAGTCTTTCAACTTTGCTGTATGTTTGAAAATGTTCCAAAGAAAATGTTGAAGAATACAGTTGCTAGACACAAACATGATGTTGCATGAAAGAAACCAGACACGGAAGAATGCGCGTGATTTCATTCAAAACAAAACAGACGTGACCCGCTGATGAGGAGTCAGGACAGTGGTCAGTGCAGGGGGCACGAGGGGGGGTCGCTGGAGAGGTCCTGCTTCCTCACTGAGGTGCTGATGGCAATGCTCGGTGTGTGAAACTTCACGATTCCTACACTTTTCCGGAATGTTTATTACTTTTTTCTGACTACAGGTATATTACACTTTAATGAGTTTTCGTTTAATTTTTTTTTTTTCATGTTAATTTATCTTTGAAAGAGAGAGCGCGCGCACAAGCGGGGCAGGGGCAGAGAGAAGCAGGCTCTAGGCGCTGAGCTGTCAGCACAGAGCCTGATGCAGGGGCTCGAAGTCACAACCTGAGCGGAAGTCAGAGGCTTAACTGACTGAACCACCCAGGCGCCCCTGTACTTTAAAGAGATTTAAAAAGGCTTGCAATGTTACCAACCTGCCTTAATCAACACAGGGTCGTGATTCCTCCATTTGTCTTGCTTCCTCTGGCCTTCATTCTTCCCCTCTTCCCCGAACCCCTCTCTCCCATCCTCAATCAGTGCCGCCACCATCCCTGACTCTGAAACTCGTTTTCCCGGGGTCTGTGCCACACAGAGGAGCGTGTGAAATGGAAAGGAAAGATCCTGGCTTGGGGGACAGAGAAATTTGGGTCCAAACTCTGATTCTGCCACTTACCAGCTGTGCGCTCTGGGGCAAATAAACTTCATGGGTCTCCGTTTTGCGCGTCTGCAAGAGGCCTAATAATAGGGCGTGAGGTCGGGACCGAGTGAGACAACGCATGCGCATTGCGCACATCACATAGTCCGTCACGCAGTCCGGGCTCGCTAAATGCTGAGTGACGTCAAACAGCGGCTTCAGCACTGTCACTCGTTCCCTTCTGTCCACACCTCCGCGGGGCTCACGCTGGGCAGCCAGAAGGGATTGAGCTGGGCTGGGGACCCTCGGGCCACCCATTATCAACCTCTCGGGAGCCGGTTTCCGATCTACAAAGCGGAGCTAATAATCCCTGCCTGGAAGGGTTGCTGTGAGGAACAGACAAACTTGAAACTCTTAGCCTGGAGACCTCAGGGGATCTGGGGCTTCCCAGCCCCACCGTGGCTCTGGTTCCTCTCTCTCCAGGCCTTCTGGGCCAGCGCACTGGCATCATGGGGGCTGGCCAGCGCAGGGTGGGGAGTGTCCAGAGCTGTGGGGCAGCGGCTGGCTCAGCCCAGCAGAGCCTCCCCAGCTGGTAAGTCGGGGGCAGCCCTTTGGCGGCTAACGTGCCGCCCAGAAGCAGTCATCTGCGCCGTCACCGCACAAAGAAAGCCCTGTGGAGGCCCAGAGCAGGGAATGCTCAGGGCGCCGGCAAGACCGAGGGCTTCCTCTGGGCCGTAGGCCAGGCCCTGCCCCGAAGGTGGGCCTCCGCTTTCTAAACTTGTCTGCCAAACGCGGGATCATCAAGACGTGCTCATTCCCGAGCCCCGAGCCAGATGCCGTTCCACCTGCCCGGCTGGCTTTCCTGGGGACAGTAGGTCGTTCTACTGTACAGCGTTGACAGCCAGGGATCAGGTGGTTTGTCAGCCAAGGACCCTCAGATACAGAATCAGCCCAACCCCTGCCCCCGGGGGCAGGTGCTTAGGACCCAGCGGGCACTCGGTAAACGCGTTGGAGGGTGTAGCACTGAGGGCTTGACTGCAGGGCAATGTGCCAAGGCGTTACATACTTTCTCCCATTTGGTACTATTATGATTCCATTTCTCAGATGAGGAGACTGAGATTGGGAAAACCTGCCCCAGAATCCGGACGCAATGACCCTGGAGAACCTCTACTCTTCCTACCCTTTTCTTAGCACCACAGAGGTGATGATGATGCCTAACATTTACTAAGCACCAAGGATGCGCCCTGTGGAGCACTGTGCATCCGTTATTGTCTTAAGTCACTAGAACTGGGGCGCCTGGGGGGCTCATTCGGTTAAGCGTCTGACTCTTGATTTCGGCTCAAGTCACGATCTCAGGGTCATGGGATGGAACTCCGTGTCCGTCTCCATGCTGAGCATGCAGCCTGCTTAAGATTCTTTCTCTCTTTCTCTCTCTCTCTCTCTCTCTCTCTCTCTCTCTCCCTCTGCCCCTCCCCAGCTAGCTCTCTCTCTGTCAAAAATAAATAAATATTTATTATAAATAAATATTTTTTGGCAGAGAGAGAGACAGAGCACGAGAGGGGGAGGGTCAGAGAGAGAGGGAGACACAGAATCTGAAGCAGGCTCCAGGGTCTGAGCTGTCAGCACAGAGCCGGACGCGGGGCTCGAACTCGCGGACCGTGAGATCATGACCTGAGCCGAAGTCGGACACTCAATCAACTGAGCCACTCAGGTGCCCAAATAAATAAACATTTTTAAAAGGTCACTAGAGCCACCCAATGGAGTAGATATTATGATTATTCCCTGTTTTATGGAGGAGGAAGCCTCCATCATGGCTTCTGGACTGGGCCCCAGAGAACTAGACCTTCTCAATAGAGCCAGGTATTGGGACTGGCAGGTTCACACTGATGATCCCATTAATCTCCACAACCCCAATAAGAGGTAGGTGTGAGTTCTCCCATTTTCTAGATGAGGAAACTGAGGCACAGAGCAACTAAGAAACCTGTTACACAGCTAAAAGTGCTAGGAGGCAGGGTTCAAGCCCTAGGCGATCTGTCCCCCAAACCCATGCCCCTACATCTCACCAACATCGCTTTCTTGTCTATTAAAAATTTTTTTTTAATATTTATTTTTGAGAGAGAGAGACAGAGCGTGAGTATGGGAGGAGCGGAGAGAGAGGGAGACACAGAATCCAAAACAGGCTCCAGGCTCCGAGCGGTCAGCACAGAGCCCGACACGGGGCTCAAACCCATGTACCGTGAGATCATGACCTGAGCGGAAGTTGGACGCTTAACCGACTGAGCCACCCAGGCGCCCCTAAAGTTCACTTATTTATTTTGAGAGAGCAGAAAGGGCAGAGAGAAAGGGAGAGAGAAAGAGAATCCCAAGCAGGCCAGAGCCCGACGCGGAGGTCAAACTCAAGAACCAACCGTGGGATGATGACCTGAACTGAAATCAAGAGTTGGACACTTAATGGACTGACCTACCCAGGCACCCCTAAAAAACGTTTTTAACTTTTTTTTTCAAAATAGAAAGTGTTTTGTAGGTTATTTCTAATTTTAAAATAAAATCATTTTGACTGTAAACAAAAAAACTCAACATTTTGATGTATCCCATGGGGCGCTTGGCTGGCTCAGTTGAAAGAGCACACGACTCCTGATCCTGGGGTCATGATTTCGAGCCCCACATTGGGTGTAGAGATTACTGAAAATTAAATAAATTAATAAATAAACTTACAAAAAATTGATAAATCCCTTATAGATGTGTATATATTCATTTAGGTGTGTAGTGTGTAGTGTGTGTGTGTGTGCTTTTTGAAATAAAATTTTAGAAAAGGGAGATGTCATTCTGTTTTGAAACCCCTCTTTTGCCTTCGCCTACCACAGACATGTTAATATGCTCACCAAACAGTAATAATAACTTCGTTCCTTCAGCAAAATATTTATGGTATCCACAAATATTTTCTAGGTACTTTCTCTAGACACTGAACATACAGAAATGAACAAAAGAGACAAAGTCTCCCCCTCAATGGAGTTTTCAGGCCAAAAATAAAACGTTCACTTCTGATCGTGCTATGAAAAACACAATGCAATATGTCGGGGGGCAACATTTGAGAGGGGTCATAAAAGCCTTCTTTGAGGAGGTAACCCTTGAACTGGGGCCTTCGTGATGAGAACAGGCCACCCTTGGACTAGATCCAGGTAGAGGAAACAGCAGGTGCAAAGGTCCTGGGGTGGAAACAAGTTTGGTCTGTTTTAGGAACAGCAAAGGAGGCTAGTGTGGCTGGCCACGGAGTGAAAGATCAAGCTCTATTTGGAGAGACAGGCAGGAGCCAGATCTTACAGATCACGGGGAGCAGTTTGCATTTTGCTTTCAGTGTCATGATCCGATTTAGCTGTTGGAGAAACAGGATCCGCGTGGCTGCTTGGTGGGGACTAGACTCTGGGGATCCAAGTGTGGAAGAGAGGAAACCAATCGCAGGAATGTAGGTGGCCCGCACCAGCGTTGCAGCAGGAAACGTGGCCGAGCACTGGAGGGGCTCAGACTTAATTCTGAAGGAAGTCGACAGATGTAAGAGGTGGGGAGTGGAGAGCTCTGGGACAGCTCAGAGGCCACTGGTAACAGCAAGTTCTTTACCGAGCACTTACGACTGCCAAGAACTGCTAAGCTTGTTTACAAATTTTTTTTTTAATGTTTATTTTATTTTTGAGAGAGAGAGAGAAAGAGAGAGACAGAGCATGAGCGGGGAGGACCAGAGAGAGAGGGAGACACAGAATCCGAAGCAGGCTCCAGGCTCTGAGCTGTCAGCACAGAGCCCGACGTGGGCCTCGAACCCACGAACCGTGAGATCATGACCCGAGCCGAAGGTTGAGCCACCCAGGCGCCCCTCCTTGTTTACAAATCTGAACTCCATGTTCCCCGAAGCAGTTTTGGGGTCCGCTGCGTCAGACCTGCCCGAGTTGTTTGCCGGAAATACGGGGATTTGGACTTGTGTCCTTATTCTCAGGATTCTCGTTCGACACCAAGCGTAGGGATGCCAGTCCTCATTTACTCATCCACAGGTAGGGCGTTTTAACGTTTGGGAAACGGAGGCCCTGGAAGTGTAAGTGGCTTGAAGAAACTCGCTGGCGCCCCTGACTTCACACCTGAACACTCGAGGACCGCAGCCGAAATGCCTGCAAATAAACACAGCATTTCCCATGGGGTGTGCCAGGGCCGCGAGATCAAAACCACGGGCTACCATTCCAGACGTAGCCAGAGCGAAGTGCTTCCTCAATGGCCGTGAATTATCTTTAACGATCATTGGTAGCACGAACGATCGTGGCTTCCATTTATTGAGTGCTTACTATGGGCCACATCCCCGTGAAGTGCTTTGAATGCATCATCTCCTTCATCCCTCCCAAGTCAGCGTGGGCTGGAGATATTCATGCCACCCTGTCCCCTCCCTTCCTCCCGGGATATCTATGACATCTATCTATCGTGGGGAGGCAGAGATGTTATCAGCTCAGTGCGGTGATGACGGGTTCGCTACTATTTTGATAATGAGGCAGTGGCCTTTGACCCACTTCCTGGCCCAAAGCCAGCCTCAGGGCCTCTCTCCCTCTCTGGGGCTTTGGTGGCTCTGGTAACAGAATCTGATGGGGGGGGGGGGGCTCTCTCCTTATGGCCGAGAATTGGGGTGGGGCAGTGAGTGCCGGTGGAGGGAAAGGGGGAGGAAAGGCTGAAGTGTGAATCAGGCTCTAGTCCCACGCTTAATGGGTACCTGGGAAGTCTGTTCACCGTGGAGGCATCCAACAGGCCGGCATGACTATTGAGGCTGGAATCTGTCGTATCCACCATGATGACACTTTGAAAGAGGCTTGGTGGTCACGTGGGGTGTATTTTTTCCCCCACTTGTCTCCCTCCGTCTTCTGCTCTGAGCCGGGCTGTCCCTGGGGAAGGGGGCAGGGAGCTATTGAAGAGGAATGTTTGGGGTGCAAGCCCTTCATCTGGGGACTCTTTTGTTCATCCGCTCATTGGTTCATCCACCTGTCCATCTGTCCTCCCGTCGGTCCGTCTAGCCACTCATCCATCCACTCGTCTGCTCGTCCGTCAGGAAATGTCTGTTTCCAAGGCACGCGTTGGGAGTATCAGAGATACAAAGAGGAGTAAGACACAGACCCTGCTTCCAGGAATTTACAGGCTCATAAGGCAAACAGAAGTCAACTGACAAGAGCCATACACTTTGAGAGTAGTTTCTAGGGGACCTGCTAACCTGTGCTGAATTACTCAGGGTCAGTGTGACCTCTGAAGGCACATAGTCTGGGTTCAGATCCAGCTCTGCCCATTATCACCGCATGACCTTGGGTAAGTCACTTCCCTTCTCTTGAGCCTCGATCGCCTCATCTGTAAGATGGGGGCAATTATAGTACCTACTTGATCTGGCTGTTGTGAGGAGTAAGGAAACATGTGTAGATAGCATAATGCTGGCAGGCAGTCGACGTGCAATCCTTGCTTATTTCATTTCCCTTAAGATCAAAGTCTGTTGGAGCATCTGGGTGGTTCAGTCGGTTAAGCATCTGACTCCTGGTTTGGGCTCAGGTCATGATCTCATGGTTCGTGAGTTCGAGCCTCCAGTTGGACTCTGCACTGACAGTGTGGAGCCTGCTTAGGATTCTCTCTCTCCCTCTCCCTCTGCCCCTCCTCCATTCTTTTTTTTTTAATTTTTTAAAAATGTTTTTATTTATTTTTGAGACAGAGAGAGACAGAGCATGAGCAGGGGAGGGGCAGAGAGAGAGGGAGACACAGAATCCGAAGCAGGCTCCAGGCTCCGAGCTGTCAGCACGGAGCCCGACGCAGGGCTTGAACCACAAACTGTGAGATCATGACCTGAGCCGAAGTCCGACACTTAACCGACTGAGCCACCCAGTCACCCCACCCCTTCCCCATTCTTGATCATGCTCTCCTTCTGTCTCTCTCTCTCTCTCTCTCTCTCTCTCAAAGAAAAAAAAAAGATCAAGTTCTGTCATAAAGGGACTTAGTGGGGGAGAACGACCATGTGCTTAACCCTTACTATTTTCCAGATGCCGTGAAATACTTATTTTCACATTTAGTTTGTACAAGACTGCAAGAAAGGTTTGATTCCACCACCCCCCCCCCCCCCCCCATGTCAGAGACGAGGAAACTCAGGCCTGGAGAATGAAATGCTTACTCAAGTTTTCACAGCTAGTAACATACTGGGATTTGCACAACTGCACAAGGCAGAAGGTATTAAGTACTCTTACAAAGAAAGGCCCAAGCGTGTTTTTCCAGAAACATAGAATTTCTTTGGAATGCGTGATGAGAGCGGTATTGGAGCCCCGTCTTGTAGGCAACAAATCTAGAACAGTACCACAGAGAAATTGCAGGTGATAACTGTGTGGGCACCCCAGCCAGAGAAAAAGGAACTGCGTTTTTGGAGAGTGACCTCAGAATTATGAGCTGCTACAGCCGGTCTGGAGCTCTTGACCCTGGGCACTGCTATCTGGTTGGCCATCATACAAGGAGAGATGTCTGAGGATCAACAGTTCTGACACGGTGGTTGGATTTTTTAAGTTTAGCCTCCCTCGATTAAACGCTCTCATAGAAGTCTGTGTGTCTTCCTCGGGGACATTTATCACAACCGTACCTTTAAAATTAATTGTGTAAAATTAGTGAATGTCTGCCTCTGTGGTTAGATGGAAGCTCCAGGGCGGCGGGAAGTGGCACCTGTTTTGTTCAACATCATACATCTGGCACCTAGCGAGGGACTGGCATACGAGAGCTTAATCAACGTTTTTTTGAATGAATGAATGTATCAATCAATCAATCAACCCATCAATCAATCACTAAACTCAGCTCTATCGCTTTCTAGATAAGAAAGCCAAACCCAGAGTGATGCAATTCATTCATTCAGTTTGACAAATGTTTCTGGACCACTTACTAGGTACCAGGCAATACAGTGAACGAGACGGTTGAGGTCCCCGTCCTCATGGAGATAAATGAGTGAGCAGACAAAAATGGCAGTTCTGGGGCTCCTGGGTGGCTCAGTCTGTTAAGCGTCTGACTCTTGATTTGGGCTCAGGTCATGATCCAACCATTGGTGGTAAACTTAAAAAAAAAAAGAAGAAGAAGAAGAAGAAGGAGAGGGAGAGGGAGAGGAAGGAGGAGAAGAAGAAGGGGAGAAGAAGGAGAAGAAGAAGGAGGAGAAGAAGGAGGAGGAGAAGAAGGAGAAGGAGGAGGAGAAGGAGGAGAAGGAGGAGGAGAAGGAGGAGAAGAAGGAGGAGAAGGAGGAGAAGAAGGAGGAGAAGAAGGAGGAGAAGGAGGAGAAGAAGGAGAGGGAGAGGGAGAGGAAGGAGAGGGAGAGGAAGGAGAGGAAGGAGGAGAAGAAGGAGGAGAAGAAGAAGGAGAAGAAGAAGGAGAAGAGGAAGAAGAAGAAGGCAGTTCTGTCAGCACAGGGTCCCTGTCTTCACAACAAAGTTTTTCTTGGAAACAGGCAGGATTGGCCAGGAGTGACTCTATTTTCTTACCAATACTTTATCCCTCTACCCCCTCCATACATTTCGGAGGATTTAATTTAAATGAATATGCAACCTCAACTCTCAGGCATTTTCTGAGATCATGTGGGCATGACTGATAGAAAGCCACCAGCAGAGTTTCTGGAACACTCAACTGGGTCAAGGTCCGTAGGGCCAACCAAGAGAGGAAAGCCTGGAGCCCACATCATCTCAAAGGCCGAACTCTACTCGGAGAGGCAAAGACAAACGCAGACATAGTCATTGTTGTTTTAATTTGCATTTCCTTGATTATGAATGAGGTGAAGCATCTTTCCATACATTTCTTGTCCGTGTGGATTTCCTCCTCTGTAAAGTGCTTGCTCATAGCTCTCATTTTTTTCCCCCTGTGGCCCCCTCCTCATTTTGCATTGAAGGAAACTAAGGTTGAAAAAGCCAAATGACTTGCCCAAGGTCAAAGAACGACTTTTACATAAAATTACAAGAAATCGTGTGATATATTACATGCTGTCTGGCTCAAGACAGGTGCTCCAGAGTTGCTCGTTGAACTGAATTTAAGTTAATATAGAGCAACATCACTTGTGATTAAGTTGCGATGGGAAGGTAATTTGGATGGGCTCAGGGTATTCTCAAGGGTTCAGACAAGATTGGCAGAAAGGTCAGAGATGCGTGAAGAGACGTGACCACAGAGCAGAGGTCACAGTGTGCGTTCTGGACGTGGAGGATGAGGCCACCTGCCAGGAGAGCAGCAGCCTCCTGAAGCAAGAAAAGGGAAGGACACAGATTCTCTCTTAGAGCCTTGGAGGGAGCCCACGCTCCCTGCGGACATCGTGACTGAGGCCCAGTGAAACCCGTTTCGGGCTTCTGCTTGCCAGAGCTGTAAGAGGATTCATTTCTGTTGTGTTAAGACGCTGCGTGTGTGGTCATTTGTCACAGCGGCAAAGGAAACTAATTCAGAAGGCATCTTAGAAAAATCAAGTTTTCTGATGGAGGGGAGAGACACGAATTGAGGGTGAAAAGATAGTCATAGCTCCTTTTGTGTGTGTGTGTGTGTGTGTGTGTGTGTGTTTAGTTTGTCCCCAGCAGTGTTTAAAACCCTCGTTTCAAATTATCTCATTTAACCCTCCCACCACCAGATGAGACCCACGATCCCATTTGCCCTCTGAGAAAACAGAGACCCAGCCAATGCGGGTGATGTAGTCTCTTTAAACCAGCGGAGGAGCCAAGATCCAAACTCAAGCCCGCCTGTCACCAAACCACCGGGCTTTTCCCAAAGTGGAAGCGTGGGTCTGCTGTGGCGCAGGCAGAGGCCAGAGAAAGTGGGGGAGTCTTAGAGCTGGTGGGTCTCCACCATTCTAATTCTAATCTCCGCCATTATTTGTGCATCTTCGGTGCAGGCTTTTGCAGGGGGGGACCCACGCTCCGGGGGCAGGCAAGATACAGTGAGACAGTAGACACCTACCCCGCATGATTCTGGAAACGTAAGCATAACCTCATGGGGAAATACCTGGTCGTGCCAGATGCGGCGGAAAGGGACAGAGACAGAGATCGGAGCTAGCAAGGTAAGCTTTTGAAAGCGGAGTGTTGACTGGGCCTTGAAGAAGGGCGGGAGGTGGGCAAGTCCATCCACTCCAGGGCGGGACAGGGCTGGGAAAGGGAAGGGGCACATATCATCCCATGCCGGGTGGGGGGTTACAGGGTGTATCAGAAGTGCAGTCCCAGGAGATCTTAGGTAACTTCGTAAGACAAACTCAGAAGACTCCAAAAGCGAAAGGGACACAGGAAAGGAAAGGCTAGAGAGAGGAATGGACGATTCACAAACATACGGAAGGATGTTCCCTCTCATTAGCCATCAAAGGAATGAAAATTAAAACAATATGTAAATATTTGCCTACTAAATCAGCCCAGATTTGAGAAAATGATAACACTCGGTGTTGCCGAGGGTGTGGTGAAAGAGGCACCCTCATTCATCGCTAGTAGGAGTGGAAATTAATACAACCCTTCTGGAAAACAATTTAGCAATGTCTATCAAAAGCCTTGGAATGTTTATATCCTTTGATCCTGTGCCTTCTCTTCAGGAAGGCTAGCCCAGGGAATCTGAAACAATTTTTAAAAATCTTTACATTTAAACAACTCAAGTTATCTTTGTCTATTCAGGAAAGTAACAATCTAAGTGTCCAAAAGGGGAATATTAAAGTATGGTGTCTCTACCTAGTGAATATTATGTAGCCACTAAAACTAATGGTAATGAAGAGTTTAGATTTCCTTTAATATTTTATATGTTAAGTGAGTATGGCAGGATACAAAACTGCATGAACAGCAGAATAACCAAGTAAAAAGAGAGTATTTTTTTTATTGGGGCAAAAAAAAAAAAACAAAAACAAAAACAAACAAACAAAAAAAAACACACATGGCATAAATTTACCCTCTTGACAATTAAAAAAAAATTGTTTTTATGTTTTTTCATTTTTGAGAGACAGAGCATGAGCAGGGGAGGGGCAGAGAGAGACGGAGACACAGAATCCAAAGCAGGCTCCAGGCTCTGAGCTGTCAGCACACAGCCCGACGCGGGGCTCGAACTCACAAACCGCGAGATCGTGACCTGAGCTGAAGTCGGGCGCTTAACCGAGTGATCCACCCAGGCGCCCCATACCCTCCTACCAATTTTAAGTGTACCGTGCAGTATTGTTAACTGCATGCACATTGTTGTACACCAGATCTCTAGACTTTTCCATCTTGCACAACTGAAACTCCATGCCCATTGAACAACTCCCTGTTTCCCCTCCCTCTGGCCCCTGGCATCCCACTGTTCTATTTTCTGTTTCTATGAGTTTGATTACATTAGGAACCTCATATAAGTGGACTCGTATGGTATTTGCTTTTTGTGATTGACTTATTTATTTCACGTAGTATGATGGCAAATTATTTTTAACATGATATACTACAGTGGGAATGTAAACGGGTGCAGCCACTGTGGAAAACAGTCTGGAGGCTCCTCAAAAAGTTAAAAATAGAAATACCACAGGATCCAGTAATTCTGTTACTGCGTATTTACCCAGAGAAAACAAGACACTAATTCAAAAAGATCTATGCTCCCCACGTTGATTGCAGCAATATTTATAATAGCCCAAGATACATATGGAAGCCACCTAAGTGTCCACTGATACATGAAAGGATAAAGAAGATGTGGCATCTACACACAATGGAATATTCCTCAGCCATACAAAAGAATGAGATCTTGCCCTTTGACACGTGGATGGACCTAGAGGGTATGATGCTAAGTGACATGAGTCAGACTGACAAATACGGTATGATTTTACTTACATGTGGAATCTAAAAAACGAAACGAAGAAACAAAAAGCAGAAACAGACCCATAAATACAGGTTGCCGGCAGGGGGCGGGGGGAAGGGGAGGAAACGGGGGAAGGGGGGTGGGCGATAGGAGACTTCCAGTTACAGAATGAATAAGTCACCTGGATGAAAGAATATGGGGAATATGGTCAATGGCGTTGGAATAGCATTGGATGGTGACAGACGGTAGCTATGCTTGTGGTGAGCATCGTATGACATATAGACCTGTCGAGCCACTGTGTTGTATACTTGAAACTAATGTAACGTCGTGTGTCAATTATACTCCAATAAATGAAAATAATAATAATAATAAAATCTACAAAGATACTTTTAAAAGGACTTAAATAAAATATACCAACATTTGCGGTTGTCTTGGGGTGGTAGGTCTAAATACGGTTTTAAAAAATTCTTTCGACACTCCCCTTTTTCCGAAGTGTTTAGACATGTATTAATTACCTTTCTAATAATAAAATAAGATTCATTTCTTTTTAAGGGCAGCAGAAAAAGAAAGTGGGCCCAACAGGCCCTCGCATTTAATACATCCGATAGAGCGGACAACCTGGGGCAAAGGCAACCCTAGGCTCCATATGAGGTCAAAAGCATCCTGACTTCTGCCAGACATCTTGCCCGCCCTTCAGAAAGGCAGCTGCCTTCGGGGCAGGGCCGGAGGGCAGGGACACGGAAGCCGCCCTGTCCTCTTCTCCAAGAGTCTCCCACTCAGGTACAGATTAGAGACAGGGCAGTTGGCACTCACCACCCAAGACAACCGTGATTCATTCGTCCCTCTTCCAGAGAATGTTAAATAGCTGTCTGCTCTTGGCTCCCTGAACCCACCCAGCCAGACAGCCCTTGGGGACTAAAAGAAGCCGAACTCCACCCACCGTGTGCAGAGTTTGACAAAGGAACTGACACCGATTTAAAAAGAACCCCGGTGTGCGTGAATCAGGAAGTAGGTGGAGGGGACAGAAATACATCCCCCCAGTACGGCTTCCTGGGTCTACTGCTGTAGCAGAAGCTCCTTCGGGCCCAGATCTTTTTCGTCCACCACCTCCGCCCTCCAGCTCTGATTACAGGGTTGTCTGCCTTGTGGAGACTTCATAAATATTCATTCATTGGATGACCCAAGAGCATCCTATCATTTAGGCAAACAGCTTATTTGAGGCGTGGCACGTTAATCTTGGGAAATCACCAAGAGGCTGGAAAGTTACAGCAACAGGCAGAGAACCGGCAGGGAGGAGACCTTAGATGGGGGGGGGATGGAAAGGAGGTAAGATAAGGTGCATCATGAACCCCCCTATATCCTTCCATCCGGCCCCGCTCCCACATTGCTGCCTCTGAGCACTACTCCCCAGCCCGGTGCCCTCTCCTGTCCCCAAGAAGCATGATAGGAACACGGGGAAGTGAAGGGCAGCCTGAATCCCTTTTGCCATCCTATTCCAGTAGGCTGGAACATATAATAAGCATCTACTGGTACCGTCCCAAAGTGAGCCCAGCTCTGCCACTCACAAGCTGAGCGACCTGGGGTAAGCCATTTATCCAGTGGACAGCAGACTACGGGATAATTATATAGGGAATATGCAACTTCTAAAAATTCAGTTTTTGAGTTCTTCCAAATCCGACGTAAGTCATCTAACGCTCACAACCCCCTGTGATGAAGGCACTACACTTATCCCCATTTTACAGACAGAGGAAGCCCAGATTCAGAGACGTTTAGGACAGTTCCTGAAGTCAAAGGTTAGTGAGTGGTGGAACTGGGATCTGAACCAGATCTGACGACAACCCGGGTTCTGTCACCGTGCCAAGCTGCCTTCTGTCCACACCTACCTGCGAGGTATGGCTGAGGGGCCCAAGAATGGGCTCATGTATGTGAAAGCGTGCTGGGAACTCCAACGCATAGCATTTGGTAGGCTGGCTGTGAAGACAGTCACAGGACCAGGAGAAGGGAAGGGACTGGAAAATTTCACGGCCACCTACCACGCCCGCATCTGTCCCATAACCTCCTCAACTCCTAGGAGGGTGTTTGGCCCTCGGGCGGCCCAGCCCTCCGGAGGTGGGCAGGAAGGAATCTTCCCTGCTTCGGAACCAAGAGCAGTTTCACAACAAGGGCCGTGTCTCACGGGCCCTCTGTGTCACCCAACCCATCTATCCATCTGCTGACAAGGTCGTGCGCCCGGCACAGTGGCAAGCCCCTGCCGCCACTGGGGGTCTAGGTTGGGCCAGAGGATGTGGTCTTCACCCCGTGAAGGCCGCCTGACTGCAGGGCCCTCAGGAAAGACGGTGTGACTAGAGAAAGGGCTCTTCAGATACCACTGGACATAAGTAGGCACGGGTGACAGGTCACATGCCACACGGGCTGCTGCCTGACTCCCCTGCACAGCTCACCACCCATTCATCGTGGCTACCGAACACCTGCTCGCAGGGCCGGGCGGCACAACATGGGTCAGCCAACACGAGCTCCAGAAGCAGACAGACCTGGGTTGGAGACTGGGGCCGCTTCTTCCTTATTGGGTAACTTTAATCGAATCACTTCAACCTTCTGAGTCTCAGCGGTCACATCCGTCGGTTGTCAAATGGGGCTGATGTGACCCAGTCGCAGGATTTCTGTGAGAAGCAGAGGGGTGATGGCGTGAGGGCTTCAGCACAGTTCCCGACACCTAGGAGGTACTCAGTAAATGTGCCTGTGCCGGTGCTACTGGGCTGGGGGCAGTCTCCAGGATGAGGAACAACACGCTTTGCTTTGCGTACGAACTTGCGTACAAATGTATAAATTTGTTATGCATCCGGTAGCAGAGGCAGGAAGAGTACGGAGCCAAGCTGTAACGATGATCGCGTCTAACATACAGTTAGATCAGTTAGTGCTTGCCCAAGATGGGGAAACAAAAAAGTTGCAGGGGCAGGATTTGAACCCAGGTCTGGCTTACTAAAAAAGAAAGTGTACGTGTGTGTGTGTGTGAGAGAGCGAGAGAGAAATTGAGAACAGGAGAGATTGATTTATTTGGAGAAAAAGGACTGGATCCAGAGTCAGGAGACACAGGAATGAATCTCTCTTTTGGATCAGTTTCCCTAGTGGTTATGTGTTAGCAAACACACAAACAAAAAGCATCTGGAAACTAATGTGTTGACGCGTTGGGCGCTTGTCAGGTTGATAATTATTACATACAGTGGAGGAAACTGAAACCAGACATGGTCTTATAGATAGTAAATTACCCAAGATTTGAAACTTGGTCTGTTTTTTTTTTTTTTTTTTTTGGGGGGGGGGTCTGATTTTATTCTTTCAATGAGAATTGTGTATATATAAGTATTATGGCATGATATGTTTACATACACAGTGAAACGACGACTACAGTCAACCTGATTAGCATATCCGTCTCCTCCCATAGTAATTTTGGTGTGTGTGCTGAGAGCACCTGAGATCTACTCTTAGCAAATTTCCAGTATACAACACCATATTAGTAAGCATAAATCACCTTGCTGTCCCTGAGATCTCTAGAACTTGTCTTATCTAACTGCAACGCTCAATGTCCCTCGTCTCCCCACCCCTAGTAACTGCTGTCCTACTCTCTGCTCCTATGAATTCAGCTTTTTCAGATGCCACATATGAGTGAGATCATGCAGTATTTTTCTTTATGTGTGTGGCTTATTTCACTTAGCATAACGCCCTCCGTGTTCAACCGTGCTGTTATAAATGGCAGGTTTCCCTCTTCTTAAAGGCTGATTAATATTCAAATATATATATATATATATATATATATATATATATATATATGTATGTATATATGACAATTACTTGATTCATTTATCTGCCAACCCACGCTTAGGTTATTTCCATATCTTGGCGATTGTGAATCGTGCCGCAAGGAACATGGGAAGGCAGACAGCCCTTCACGGTACTGATTTCCTCTCCTTTGTGTATCTAACCCTCAAGTGGTAGTTCCCCTTTTAATTTGTGAAGGAACCTCCATATTGTTTTTTCATAATGGCTGTGAACCTGTTTACATTCCCACCAGTAGTGTACAAAGTTTCTCTTTTCTCTACATCCTCAGCAAAACTTATTCTTATCTTTTTGATAACAGCCATCCTAACCAAAACTCACTGTGGTTTTGATTTGCCTTTCTCCAACAATCAGTGATGTTGAGCACTTTTTTTTTTTTTTTTTTTTTTGGCCATCTGTATGCCTCCTTTGTATCAATGTCTACTTAGATTCCTTTGCCCATTTAAAATCTGAGTTTGTTCTGTGTTTATGAGCTCTTTATATATGCTTTATATTAATCCCTTGTCAGAGATCTGGTCTGCAAATATTTTCTCCCGATCTGTAAGTTGCCTTTTCATTTTGTTGATTGCTTCCTTTGCTGTGCAGAAGCTTGTTAGTCTGATGTAGTTCCCCTGGTTTAGTGTTGCTTTTTGGCCTGTGCCAGTCTGACCTCTGAGCCAGTCCTCTCTCCCATGGGCTGTGCCATGCTGCCAGCCTTGAAGGATGGGAAACTCACCACAGGTCTGCCAGTGAAACAGGCTGACCAATCATTTATTGTTCCTCACTCCTTTTGAGGAATTGACGGATGCCTGCAAGGGTGGCGATGTCTCCTGAGTGACCTCCTCAGGGCAGTAAGCGGTGAAGCAGAGTCGAGAGAAAATGCGTTCACCCAGCCAGCACATATATATGACCTACGTGTGCTCAGCCCTATGCTAAACCCTCAGCGCGCAGACAGCATGCCCTTCCTACACTGCTAGGCAGTGAAGGAAACAGCCAACAACACAAGACTCCAGTCAGAAGCTGACTTTTACTTGGAACTCTAATTACGGAGATCTGGGAACCAGGGGCACCTGCTGGCTCAAAAGAGCATGCAGACTCTTGGTTAGGGTCATGAGTTCGAGCCCCACATTGGATGTAGCGATTACTAAAAAACAAATAAACTTAAAAAAAAAAAAAAATCTTGGAATCACGCAGAGCTGGGTTCAAAACTGGGTCCTGATAGTTCCATGGTGCCATTTTGAGCAAGCCACTTTACCCCTCTAAGCCTGGGAGGTGGGGGTAGGAGGAAACTACTCAAGCGATGATGGCTGATACTGGCTGCTGGCAGGTTGTGCAAGACAGCATGGGTTTCAGGACCACTTAACGGAAACGCTACAGCCTTGTGGTTAAGAGCAGGCTAGGGTAGCACATCAAAGACGGAACGCTAACTCTTCCATCCCAGCTGTGGGACCGAAGATCCCGAGATCTTCCGCCAGACGAACAAAGAGGATCCGAGGCACGCCAGGGCCCTCTCCACAACCTGGTTGCGCCTCTTCCCCCAGAAACAAAGATGGAGGCCTAGAAGAACCACGTGTTTCTGGGCCCCGGATGGTGAATTTCCGGTCCCAGAGTGCACCGCGTGGCCACGGGAGGCTCTGATTGGGTTACCGTCCAGCACTGAGCTCTCCTATTGGGCAGAGCCTCGTGCCAACAGCCTCCCCGCTCCAATCCGCCGAGGCAGGGCTGCGGGTTTCCCAGTGCACAGGTCTGACCCTGGACGCACCCCACAAGGAGCCGTTTCCTAGAACCTTCTGGGCTGCGGGAGCTCACAGGTCGGGCTGGCTCATATCCCTGCCTTAACATGCCACTTCCTCAGGGACGTTTGATCCTCAGATGGACTCGAGTCTGCCCTTCGTGCCCATATTTATGAGGCACCGGCCCGAGTGGCATCGTCCACGGCCCTGGGACAGTATTTGTGTGCCCGGCAGCATGACCCGCCGTGAGACCAAGATGGGGAAATTACTTTCTTCGCTCGTGAATTAGAAGCCCAGACAGGACTTTATTGACGCCTGCCATGGCTTAGGCCCCAGGAGGAACACCCAGACGATGCACATGAGGCCCATGTCCTACAAAGAGCGTCTGCTGTCTTGGAGAAAGAAGTGCATGTACAGAAACATAATGCAAAGCAGAAAGGACCTGTGACTCAAAAGGGATGAAGGGAGGGTGCTCGGGTGCTCTGGGAGGGCCTCACGGAGTCGCACTGGAGCTCTGGAGCAGGCAGGAAGGAACAGATGGCTGCTAGGATGATGCCACTCTGGCCATCGCCGAGTGCCGGGACGGTCTCTCTCTCTCTCTCTCTCTCTCTCTCTCTCTCTCTCTCTCTTTCTCAGCAGGAGGCAGGGGGTCATAACGGTTAGAAACACAGGTCCTGGAGTCAGTCCACTCGGTTTCAAGTTCCTGTTCTTCAGTGTCCTAGCTCTGTGACCTTACCACCTCCCGGGGTTACAAGGTTTAAGTGAGAATGTTGTTATGAATTCTCAAGTGGACAATCACATGCTCATAGATCAGCACGGCACAAAACTAAAGAAGCCACAAGGTCAGCGCTGGAACCCGTGGCTGCTTCAGTTTCCCAGACACCATCCCGTTCCCCGGGGGCCTACGATGCTCCAATGATAAGGAGAGACGGTGAAGCAGAGGGCACAGGCATTTACTCAACCTCATGCCTGCTCACGGGTGGCCCTACGTGACACAGAGCAGGCGCACGGGAATCCCTGACGCGTTTCCCTTCTTGTGCGGACATCCGCCGGGTTTCTGATGCCGTTGCTGAATGTGTCCCCATCTTTCTGCAGGCCTCGATCTGGAGCTGGCCTTTCACGGGGTAAGACGGACCTTTCAGTGGTTGAGGAAGAGAGAGGCTGAGCCCTGCCTTCTTTGGCCTGTTACAAAGAGGGCTCAGTATCGGGACGCCTGGGTGGCTCAGTCGGTTGAGCGTCTGGCCTTGGCTCGGATCATGATCTCAGGGTTTGTGAGTTCGAGCCCCACGTTGGGCTCTGTGCAGACAGCGTGGAGCCTGGAGCCCGTTTCCGAGTCTGTGTCTCCCTCCTTCTCAGCCCCTCCCCTGCTCATGCTCTGTCTCTTTCTCTCTTGGCAATAAACGTTAAAAAAAAAAAGAATCAATTAAGAGGGGTCAGTATCTAGGGACACGCAAAGGTTTCCACCCTTAAATTCTTGCTGGTTCTTAATTCCTTCTTCCCCATACCATCCCCCAGTCATCTTAGGAGCTGGAGAGGCCTCTAGTATGACTCTGGCCCTTTCCCGAGTTAAGATCAAGCTTCATCATTGGTTGGCAGGCCCCTTCTAGCTGTTGTCGGTCACCGTACTCTCATCAGTAAGAGAAATATTTTAAAGCCCCAGCAAGGCAAGGATTGTTGGGCCTCGCTCTGTATTTTCTGATTGCCTTTGTTTAACTACTAACCCTGAAGTGATCATCTCTGCCATTGCCCTGTATGCTCCTTAAGGGCCAGCCTGTGTCTGGTTCATCTCTGAACCAGAATTGAGCACAAGGCCAGGTACGGAGCAGATGCCCTGCGAACATCTGAGAAGTGTATGGACAGACGACACATTCATTTGGGCCCAGACCCTGGGGAGCCCACTTCCCAACAGGAACCCATCCCAGTAAGATTCCAGCCTCTGACCGGATCTAGGTGGTTGGCTGAAATTCCCCCATTTGATCATTCCTCTTTTGGGGTTTACTGTTGCTTTCTCTGGCTCCCTGGAGTTTGAATTCTCTTTTAAAATCAGTCAGTCCGGGGTTCTTCACCTGGGATCGGGACGGTTTCAAGAGGTTCACAGATGCCCTGTATCAGAATTTTCAAAAGCGAGAGGGTACAGTTTTCTGGTGGTGAGGGTTACCACTGGCTTTCATCAGATTTCAAGAGACAGTGAGGGGACATTTTTAATTTGTTGAATATTTATTTATTTTTGGAAGACAGAAACAGACAGAGCACCATTGGGGAGGGGGAGAGAGAGAGGGAGACACAGAATCCAAAGCAGGCTTCAGGCTCTGAGCTGTCAGCACAGAGCCCCACGTGGGGCTCGAACTCACGAAACGTGAGATCGTGACCTGAGCCGAAGTCGGATGCCTAACCAACTGAGCCACTGAGGCACCCCTCTCTAATGCCTTTTTATTGTTTCTATAGGGTTCTCCAGGAGGGCTTGTTCACAAGGATGGTGTGGGGTGGTCGTTCTGGGGGTGGATTCTGCAATCACACTGCCTAAGTTCAAATTCTGGCTCTGCCACGTACTATATGGCCTCAAGTAGGTTATTTGTGGGTCTCGTAACTGAACACTAGGGGCTGGTTCTGTAGCAGAACACCTCTCTCTCTCTCTCTCTCTCTCTCTCTCTCTCCCTCTCTCTCTCTCAGCTGTGATGACAAGGTTGACATCGCCTAAGTCTCCTCAGGATGACTGCCTTCTGAATTTCGTGCTTCCTCTGGCTACATGCTCCCTTTTTCACAACTAGGGGAAGAGAGAGAACCTCTTCCCAAACAGAATTCTTTCTTTCAGTCTGACTAGGACAACGTGGGTCACTTCCCCATCCCCGAACCAATAACTGTTGCCAGAAGAATGCCATCCTCTGCTTGGCTTAAGCCTGGGTTTCTGAACCAGTCACTGGAGATGGGGGTCACCAGGAATGTCTTGAACTAAATTGGGCTGAGATAAACTTCCCTGACTACATTATCGCTGCTGTGAGAGAGACAACCCCAATGTTCTTCATCACCATCATGACTATTGTCTTCATGGTAACAGAGATTCTGGGGGTGACACCAAGTTCATTTCCTTTTCCTTCTGAGCACACAGCTGGACTACATATCCCAGACTCCCTTGCAGCCAGATAAGGCCATGTGACAGTTCTGGCCAATAGGATGTGGGCGGAAGCGATGTGGCCCACTTAGCTGTCTGGAATGGGAAATGTTTCTAAGCCAAAGGTTGGCAGACTTTTTTGGTAAAGGGCCAGATAATAAATATTTTAGGCTTTGCATGCCGTATACAGTCTCTGTTGCATATTCTTCTTCCTCCTTCCTCTTTTTCCCACCCTCCCCTCGTTTCCTTCCTTCTTTTTTCTTCTTCCCTTCCCCTTCTCCTCCTCTTGTTCTTCACAGTGTTTTGGAAATGTAAATCCATTCTTAGATTTAAGCCTATACAAAAGCAGACTGCTAGCTGTGTTTCGTTCACAGGGTTAGCTTACAACCTCTATTCTAGGGTGACACTGGGACCCACACACTGAAGATGACAGAGGCACAAGGAGGAGGAAGCCTGGATCCCTAAATCACTGCATGGAGGAGAATCCCCAAATAGGAGCACCCTCATTGACTATAACTGGAATAAAGATAAAACTTTTATTTTTTTTAACATTTTATTAAGGTAAAATAAGCATAACACAAAACTTGCCTTTTAACTACTTTCTATGTTCATTTGTTTTTTAGAAAGTGTGAGAGAGAGCGAGAGAGCACGCAAGCAGGCTCCTCACCGTCAGCACGGAGCCCAATGCGGGGCTCAGACCCGCCAACCGTGAGATCATGACCTGAGCCGAAACCAAGATTCAGACCCTTAACCGACTGAGCCACCCAGGCACCCCACATGTTAACCTTTTTTTTTTTTAATTAAAAAAAAATTTTTTTTTTAACGTTTATTTATTTTTGAGACAGAGAGAGACAGAGCATGAATGGGGGAGGGTCAGAGAGAGAGGGAGACACGGAATCTGAAGCAGCCTCCAGGCTCTGAGCTGTCAGCACAGAGCCTGACGCGGGGCTTGAACTTGGGGCGTGAGATCGTGACCTGAGCCGAAGCCGGACGCTTAACCGACTGAGCCCCCCAGGCGCCCCACATTTTAACCATTTTTAAGCCTACAGTTCAGTGGCAATAAGTACACTCACACCGTTGTGCAACCACCATCATTCCTCTGTCCCCAGACCTCTTTTCATCTTGTAAAACTGAAACTCTGTTCCCTTTAAATAATCATTGGCCATTCCAGCTCCCCCAGTCCCTGGCAACCACCAGGCTACATTCTGTCTCTGAGAATTTGACTCCTCTGGGTACTGCATGCAAATGGAATCGGACGGCATTTGTGTTTTTGTGTCTGGGCTATTTCACTTAGCACAATGTTTTCAAGGTTCATTCATGTCGTGGCGTATGTCAGAATTTCCTTCCTTTTTAAGGCCGCATATACCCCATCGTATGGATGCACCACATCGTGCTTATCCATTCTTCTGTCAGTGGGCGTTTGGGTTGTTTCTGTTTTGTGCCTGTTGTGAATAACGCTGGTGTACAAATATCTGTTAAAGAGTTCCTGCTTTTGATTCTTTGGGGTATATTCCCCAAAGCAGAATAACTTGTATTGTTCTAACCCCCTGAAATTTCTCGAGTTTACTGGTTGTAGCAAGTCTGACAAATGCAGTTGCCATTATCGTCATCAATCATCATCATCTAAACCATCTCTTGAGCACCTACTGTGTGCCAAGCACTGAATGATGGACGTTGTATGAATTTTGTTTGGTTATCTGACTTAATCCACACAGCACCCCAGTAAAGAAACCGAGGCTTGGGGAAGTTAAATGAATTGTCTGAAATGACATAACACAGAAGCCATAATCTCTGCACTTGAGTCGCTCGCAGTCTACTGGGGGAGACGGACAACAAACAGATCGTCTGAAGACAGCATGACGTATGTGTGCTGGGCAAAAACCAAAATGTTTTGAAGGTCTTTAGCTCAGGGCAAAAGGGGGTAGGCAGTGGTCAGAAAAGGCTTCCCAGAGGAGGTGATGTCTAAACTGAGTCCCAAGAAAGGAGGAGGCATTGGTCTGATGAAAGGTTGAGGGAGAGGGCTTAGGCAGCCACATCATCATGTGCAAAGGCCCAGAGGTCAGTGAGAAAGCACATGACTTATCTGCAAAACTGCCAGAATAGGTCAGATTTCAACCCACGACTGTGATCTCTGAAGCCTGCGTTTACCCATAGTGCTGCTGTCTTGTCTCCCCTGAATGGGGAAGGGGGAAGGGAGTAAGAGTGAACCACAGCCTCTGAGATCCCTCCTAAACCTGAAGCTATAGTTTCATGATGGCCTGAACCAACCCCTTCAAATACCTTCTCCGTCATTCTCGGAAAACAGGCAAGAGGGGATCCCCACAGCACATAGTCCCGTCTTTACGTTGTGAGTGTTCTGTGAGTTCACGTGGGCACACGAGCTCACCCCATCTGTGAGAACCTACCTGTGAGTATGAGTGTGTCTGGGCATGTAATTTTTCCTCGCCTTTGGAACGTTCCACAGAGCAGCAAGGGGTCAGACTAGGGCTTGATCCTTGTTTGTGGAGCCTGGGCCAGGCGGGTACCCTCCTGGCCTCTTGCCTTGGTTGCATCTGTTTGGCCCATTCTCATTTCTGCTCAGCCTCACCTTGGCTCGGCACACAGGCTCCCCTGCCCTTCTACGGGCAGGTGTGCGGGAGCTCCCATCAGACTGTCCCAGCTTCCCTGCCCCAGAAGGATAACCGCCGAGACTCATTGAGGGCTTGCTACTCTCAGCCACTGTTCTGATGAGGGCTGGTCCACATGTCAGCTCTTTTAATCTCACAGCCAGGCATTGTTAGTGTCACGGTTCCTGTTTTAGAGATGAGGAAACTCGGGCACATGAAGGACAGCTGACTTGTCCCAGGTGGGGTTCAAACCAGGCTTCCAGCTTGAGTTTGGGTTCTGAACCAATCTGCAGGGTCCCTTGGACGGCAGCGGGGCCAGAGAAGGAATATTTAAGACAAAAGGAAGCTTTGGAGTTTGGCAGTCATGAATTAGAGCTCGTTCTCCTCCATGAGCCTGTAGCACTTAAGCTCTCTGGGCCTCAGTTTCCTGATCTGTAGAATAGAGACCATAATGAACTTCGCAAAGGCTGCTGTGAGCATGAAATGAAATGTTGGGTGCAAATCCCTGGCACAAGGCGGGCGCTCAGCACGTGGTAGCCCTTCCAAAGGGGTTTGACACACGTTCGCCCAGTCGGGACTTTCACAAGATGGCATCGCTCCTGGCAAACAGTCTTGGGGACAGGAGCCAGCGTGGTATTCTGGGAAGTGCGCTGGACAAAGGATCAGAGGCCCTGAGTTTAAGCTTCGGCTCTGTCACCTATGCTCTGGGCAAATACTCCTTGTCCCGAAGCTGGAGTATTCCTCCCCGTAACATGGGGGTAAGGGGTCTCATCTGGACTAGATAATCTGAGATCAGCCGCAGCTCTGACATTCAGGGGTTCCTTGAGGCGGGACAGATTCATTTCGTCATTCAACAAGGGCTCACTAAGTGCCCTCAGTGGAGGCAGCACTGTGGGAAAGACATCATCTAGGGTAGGACTTGTCTTCAGGAAGGGCGGGGAGGAGATTTGCTGGGCAATGGTTACCTTTCACCATTAACATCAGCATCCAAGTGGATAACCGTATGCAAAAACACAAAGAAGACCAAAAAACTTCCATCCACACCTCACCCCGTATGTGTAAAACTTAACTCCTGTCGGAAAGAGCAGACATCCGGCTTGCGAGCGGGCACCTTTGTTTCCTGTACCATGAAAGAGTGTTTTAAACACGAATGATGCCGAGAAGGGCAAGGTTGTTGGTCAGAAGCGTGCCTGTTGCCATGCGGCAGCAAAGAGAAGCAAACAGGAGACTGGGCCAAATCTCGGTGGTCTATTTGGCGAAAGGCGGGTCAGGTCCCTGGATTTTCTAACGTGGATGTCAACGTGAACAAAGGCCTCACCTGGGGAGGGGAGACACTGATGGAGTATTTGGAGAATCCCAAGAAGTACATCCTTGGAGCAAAAATGATCTTCACAGGCATTAGGAAGACAGGGGAGGGGCGCCTGGGAGACTCAGCAGGTTAAGCATCCCACTCTTGATTTTGGTTCAGGTCATGATCTCACAGTTCATGAGATCGAACCCCACATCGAATCCTGGCGTTGGGATTCTCTCTCCCTCTCCCTTTGCCCCTCCCCCACTTGTCCTAGCGCCTTTGTGCCTTCTCTCTCTCTCTCTCAAAATAAGCAAACATTAAAAAAAATAAGACAGGGGAAAGCACAGGCTTAACAACGTATTTCACAAAAACTACTAAGGAGTGATGGTTGGCCACGGTCTTATTTATACAAAACAAAAATGTCTCCTGACTTTTTTTTACGTGTACCGTGTTTGAATTGATCTCATACACCAGAACTCAGATGACAAATGGCTGATCGGACATTTCTTTTGGATGGTCCTGATTGCAATAAGATTGGCTTGTGGTTAAATGCATGTGATCAGCTTTCTGAACTTTGCCGATAATTCTGGTTCAGCAAGTGCTGTCATTTCTCCCCTTCCGAAGATACGATTGGAAACAATTCGTGATGTGAAGCTTTTTCACAGAGGTGGTAAATGCCATTTCTAAACCTGGCTTTATATTTAGATTTATATAACTGGTTATATCAATTGTATTTAAATACTGAGAGAATCCCTTCACCATCTCTTAGTAACAGCAAGATTCAGCTGTGTTTCAAGTCATGTTCCTTGGCCTGGGAAAGGCAAGGGGTGAAGATAGGCTGGCAATGTCCACTTTCTCTTTTTGGACTTAACTATGCCAGTTTAATTAAAACTCTCTGCGTCCAAAATGTTGCCTTTTGCTTCATGAAAGGCATGAAAAAAATTTTGTTAACATTTATTTACTTTTGAGAGACAGAGCACAAGACGGGGAGAGGCAGAGAGAGAGAGAGAGAGAGAGGGCTCCAGAATCTGGAAGCAGGCTCCAGGCTCTGAGCAGTCAGCACAGAGCCCAACGCGGGGCTCGAACCCATGAACCGTGAGGTCATGACCTGAGCCAAAGTCAGACACTTAACCGACTGAGCCACCCAGGCACCCCTCATGAAGACCATTTTAGTGTGGCTTACGTATATAACACTTCTCACATTTTGTAGACAGTCTATAAGGTCAGATGCTTTTAAAATTCAGGGCGACAAGGTAAAGGAGCAAACTTGGCTTGTGAATTCTTTACCAAGAACAAGTTGTAATTCAGGATTGTCTTCTAAACGGCTATTCAAAAACGCAGTTGTAGAATTACCGTGTACGTGTGATTGGTAATGGTGCTTCTGCCAACTCGTTAGAAGGATTAAAATAGAGGAGATATATCATCAGCACAAATTTGTAGATTATATGATAAGGCTTAAGATAATTAAAAACAAAATCACAGATCAAACAAAAAAAATTAATTCGTTTTGGATCGTAGACCTAAGTGTAAAATTTAAACCTGTAAGACTTCTTGGGGTGCCTGGGTGTCTCACTCGGTTAAACGACTGACTTCGGCTCAGGTCATGATCTCAAGGTTCATGGGTTCGAGCCCCGTGTCACGCTCTGTGCTGACAGCTTGGAGCCTGGAGCCTGCTTTGGATTCTGGGTCTCCCTCTCTCTCTGCCCTTCCCTCACTCACAATCTATGTCTCTCTCTCTCTCTCAAAAATAAACATTAATTTTTTTTTTTTATAAAGTGTAAGCCTTCTTGAAGAAAACATTAGAAAAAACCTTTTGTAATCTTGGATTAGAGTTAGATCTTAGATACCAAAATTCCATACAGGAAAAACTGATCACTTGGATTACATTAATATTAAAGACTTCTGCTCTTCAAAAAACACCATCAAGAGAGTGAAAAAGACAAGCCCAAAAGTAAATAAAATGTTTGCAAATAATAACAAAAATTAAATTGTTAAGACTAATAGAATAAAGGAAATATAACGAAAGTAAATAAGACCAAAAATGATAAAATATTAAAAAATAAAATACAAGCAATAAAATGTTTGCAAACCCGATAAGGAACTTTTTGTTGTGAGAATTTATAAGCACTCAACACTCAATAATAAGAAAATAGCCACCCCAATTTACAAATGGGCAGAAGATTCAAACTGACACTTCACCAAATAAGACGCATAGATGGAAAGTAAGCATGTGAAAAAATGTCCAGCATAAAAGTATAAAAATGAAAAAGCCCAGCCATATCATGTTGATGAATACTTGGAACAAATAGAATTCTTGGACACTGTTGGTAGGAATGTAAAATAGTACAACCACTCTGGAAAAGTTTGTCATGTGCTTAAAAAGCTGAACATACACCAGCCATGTAATCTAGTCATTTCACTCTTAGGTTTTCACCCAAGAAAAATGAAAGCCTAGATCCGTACAAAGGTTTACGCATGAATGTCCACACCAGTATTATTTGTCATAGCTCCATACAGGAAACGACCCAAATGTCCATTAACAGACGAGTGGAGGGGCATCTGGGTGGCTCCGTCGGTTAAGCATCCGACTTCGACTCAGGTCATGATCTCGGGGTTCGTGGGTTCGAGCGCCGTGTGGGGCTCTGCGCTGACAGCTCAGAGCCCAGAACCTGCTTCGGATTCTGTGTCTCTTTCTCTCTCTGCCGCTCCCCCACTCGTGCTCTGGCTCTGTCTCTCAAAAATGAATAAATGTTAAAGAAATAAAAAAACAACACCAACAGGTGAGTGGATACACAACCCTGGTACACCCATACAACGAAACACTACTTAGCAATACAAATGATAGATGAATCTCAAAATAATTTTGCTGAGTGAAAGAAGTTAGACAAAAGACCGTATGTGTAATTCCGCTTTTTTTTTTTTTTTTTTTTACAATTCTAGGAAGCATAAACTAATCTACAGTGAAAAAAGCAAAGCAGTGGTTGCCTGGGGATCGAGGCACAAAGGGATAGGAAGGGGCTTTGGGGTGTGATGGATATGTTTTATCTTCTTTATTTTGACTATTGTTTACTTATTTTTGGTTGTACTTATCTTCTTGATTTTGGTTATGGTTTCAACAGTGTAACCATGTGTCACAGCGTATGATGTTTTACATTTTTTATGAGTCCGTTTATGGGTTTATCTATTTTTTATTGAGATGTAATTGATGTGTAATGTATTGATTTCAGGTGTACAGCATAATGACCCGAGATTTGTAAGAAGTTGTACATTATTTAAATAGGTATAATTTACGCTTCACCAGTCCAGGGTGAGAATTTTCTTTTTCTTTTCTTTATTTATTGTTGTTTGAGAGAGAGAGAGAGAGAGAGAGCGTGCCAGTGGGGGAGAAGGGCAGAGAGAGAATCCTCAGCAGGCTCCACACGCAGCACAGAGCCCAACGCAGGGATTGATCCCACAACTCCCGGGAACCACAACCCGAACTGAAATCAAGAGTTGGACGCTCAAACGACTGAGCCACCCAGGCACCCCAGGGTGATAACTTTCTAATAAGCCTTTTCTGTTGCCAAAAAAAAAAAAATAATAAAACTAAAATGTATAGTTTATTGGATGTCAGTTATACCGCAAAAAATGTTTTAAAAATCAGGGTGCAGGGGTGCCTGGGTGGCTCGGTCTGTTAAGCATCTGACTCTTGATTTCGTTCGGGTCATCATCTCACGGTTCATGGGTTTGAGCCCCGTGTGGGACTCTGCACTGACGGTGTGGAGCCTGCTTGGGATTCTCTCTCCCTGTCTCTCTCTCTGCCCCTCCCCCACTCTCTCTCTCTCTCTAAATGAATGAATAAACTTAAAATAAAATAAAAAATCAAGGTGAAAACATAGAATTGGTAGTGACAAGAAAGGCAGTCAAAATATGTTAGGACTGAAATATGTTATAGTTTATATAAACATGTTATAGCATATAACTATGTTATAACAAATATCCCAATTTTGGAAGCATACATACATGCGCACACACACACACACACACACACACACACACACATCTGGCAGAATCTTTTACAGTTAAAAATGCACACCCTTTGGGGTGCCTGGGTGGCTCAGTCAGTTAAGCCTCTGACTTCAGCTCAGGTCATGATCTCACAGCTCGTGAGTTTGAGCCCCGCATCAGACTCTGCACTGACAGCTCGGAGCCTGGAGCCTGCTTTGGATTCTGTGTCTCCCTCTCTCTCTCCCCCTCCCCACTCACACTCTGTCTCTCTCTCTCTCAAAAATAAACACTTAAAAAAGTTCTTAAAATGCCCACCCTTTATCTGAGCAGTCTTACTTTTAGAGATCCATCTTACATGGGAAAAGATAAGGTGCAAAGTGAGACTACCATATATAGATGTGCAGGTTGTTCACTGCACAAGGACATCGGGCTGAGGGGCATGTGGGGCTGGAATCGGTATACCCTCTACTTGCCAAGCCAAGTCAGTACCTTGTTACTGGCCCATGTCTACCTGGATGGGCACCTTTCGCTCATGTGCACAGAAGTTTTATACGGTTGAGGTTAAAGACATATCATCTTGATTATTACATCAGAATGAGTATCCACTGCAGCAAATCAGAAACAACCTGGATGTCTACCTATAGGGAAGGGCTGAAGAAAGTACCACCCAGCACCGTAAGGAAAAAGTATGAAACACTAACAAGAGTGAAGTCGCCCTAGAGGGTGTCAGAAAGAAGGTTAAATGAGAAGTGAATTGTGGAGAGCTGAGCTGCAGACTCCCCATGCACGCTCCTTGAAGGCTGCCCGAACATCCCTTGGATTTTCTCCCTTTATTGTCATTTTCCCTCCTGATTTCCTGAGCATTTTCCCTGCCGGTGGTTGGAAGTCAGCAAGCCAGCCCCAGACAGCTATATTTAGTGTCTTTGCTTGTAAGCAATCTCTATATGCAACATGGGGCTCAAACTCACCCCGCCCCCCTGAGGTCAAGAGTCTCGTGCTCTACCGGCTGAGCCAGCCGAGCGCCCCTGTATTTAGTTTCAATTAATAGAAAACGTAAATCTCAGATATAGAGACTATTCTGTATATATAAGGGCTTTTTTGCTTTTTAAGCAAGGGAAGATATTCATGTAAATACACACATATGTATGTTCCCAGGGGCTCAGAGAAGGTTTACGTTCTCTGCGTTGGCAGGGGAAATGGAAGCCTATTAACTTTTTTTTTTTTTTTCACTTTTGTGTATTTATTTTGCGAGAGAGAATCCCAAGCAGGTTCTGCGCCATCAGCACAGAGCCCCACTTGTGGTTTGAACTCAGGAACCACGAGATCATGATCTGAGCTGAAGCCAAGAGGAGGACGCCTAATCACCTGAGCCACCCAGGTGCCCGCTCCCCACCTCCGCACCCCCTCCTCCCACACCTACTAACTATTTTCACACGCTTCTTTCCCAAAGAATGAAATACTAACAGTAGAAACCCCTTCCTACTCTGCCAAGTAAACTGAACTCCCCCCCCCCCCAAAAAAAATATTCAGGTGAAAAAGGGGAGGGGGGTAGCTGGGGCACTGGGTGTGACTTTCCCTCTTGACCCTGGATAAGAAGCCCTTCTCACTTGATAATTCAGGAACAGAGGAGTTGGAGACTGGGGCCCATGGCTCCTATGCCGGGGCTTCAGGGAGCCTGTGGACCCCCTGACATTTTAGGAAAACGTTTACGTGTGCATTCTTGTGTGTCTGTAGCTCTTATCGGATCCTCAAGAAGGTCTGTAATGTAAAAGAGGTTAAAATCCACTCCTTTGTTTTGTCTTTAACTTCTGTTTGTTTGGAGAAACGCTTACATGCCCAAAACCCTAGCAGGCAGGAGTAGCATGATGATTTATATTAATATATTCATTATAACCCAATTCACAAGAAAACGGAGAAAAACCTAGGAAGTCATACTACCTGAGATCATCATTTTTCACTTCCTTTTTTTTTTAAATTTTTAAAATTTGTATTTATTTTTGAGGCAGAGAGCAACAGAGCATGAGCAGGGGAGGGACAGAGAGAGGGAGACACAGACTCCGAAGCAGGCTCCAGGCTCCGAGCTGTCAGCACAGAGCCAGATGCGGGCCTCGAACTCACAGACCGCGAGATCGTGACCTGAGCCGAAGACGGACGCTTAACTGACTGAGCCATCCAGGTGCCCCTTTACTTCCTTCCTTCTCTTTTCATTTCTACTCTCTAAATGTTCTACGGTGAAGACACATTGTTTTGGCAATAATAAAATGTTATTGTGAATACATTTATTATTACAAATATAAATATGTATATAGATAGGTGCATACACAAAGCACTGGGAAGAAGCACACCCAAACACAAACAGTGTTTATGCCTGAGTGATGGGATCGTGGGTTTTACGCTTTTTTCTTTGGGTTTATCAGGACTTCCTATTCTGAAGTTATTTTGAAGCAAGTAATCACTTCCCTCCCAGGGATCAGTCTTAAGATCTTTTTATTCCAACCCTGCAACAGTCACCCCGCCCTCCTTACAGCCCCTCTCGGCCCCAAGTGGCCCCACACTCATCGCCTTGTTTGGGGAAAGGGGGGGAACCAGGACAGGGGGCTTGCCCAGACATGCCAGGCTGACTTTCTTTCAGGGCCCAGCCCCTGAGTCACTTGGGAAAACCTTAAACACACACTCCAGACGCTTTATTCTCTCTCCTTCCCTGTGCTCCCCTGGTGGGAGAGAAAGGGTTGAAAGAGCCATCCAGAGTTAGGCTAGGGGAGGCTCAGACGGGCGATAGGGAGGAGGGGACCTTCCCAGATTCACGGATTTTTCTGGCATCAGAGAAGCAGGGTGAGGATCCAAGAGTTTGGACACCAGTTGTCTGAGCTCCAGTTCCAGCCCCCCTATTTCCCCCAAGCTGGTGCCTTCACTCCTCAGAGTCCCCTTTCCCTCGTCTGCAAAGTGCACAGTGATGGTACCAGCGAGGAGGTTGTGTGATAGAAAGTCATATTAAATTTTTTTTAACGTTTATTTATTCTTGGGGCTGGGGAGGGACAGAGAGAGGGGGAGACACAGAATCGGAAGCAGGCTCCAGGCTCTGAGCTGTCAGCACAGAGCCCGACGTGGGGCTCGAACTCACGAACCACGAATCATTTCACAGGAGGCCAAGCAAGGAAATGGTCACTTCTGCTGGGCCGGCCGCAGCCACACAAGACCCCTTTGTCAGGATTGGGCTTGTACCTTGTGGGTGTGGATTTGTGTACGGCCTTCAGTGAAAGGATTCTCACATAAAACAAATTCATCCCGAATTTCACAGGACTGTAAAACTCCAGTCAGGTACTTTATGGCCGGTGCCCAGGTTTATGCCCAGCATGAAAAATGTACTCAGCATGCAAATACCTATTTCTAAGAGCAGCTGGACCTCCTGCCCCGCCCCCTCCCCACCCACACCACTGGGCCTGGAGCCACCCTGAGTCCCCATCCGCCACCACTGTCCCCAGCTTCCATACAGGGGAAGGGACTGCTGCAGTTCCCCCGTAAGGGCCCCAGCTGACCCTCTCCCAGAAGTAGAATACAAACAGGGTGGGGGGCTGGTGGTAGAAATCCCGGATCTCCAGGGTCGCTGAGTGTGTGCCACTAAAGCGTCATTCCCCCACTGCGGTGCTCTTTCTCGTCCTTGCGTGGTGACCTCCAGCTTGTCTCTAGCTTATGTGTTACCTCCTCCAGGAAGCCGGCCTTGTCCACTCTCTCCCCAGGCTGAGTCGGGGGCCTCCTCGACTCCCGAGCACCCTGCTTACCTCACCACAGCACTCGACACAACCCAGTAGCATCACCTGTTTTCCTCGCTCAACCCTCTCCTCCCCTGCCCCTTCCCACCAAGTAGAGAGCTGGGAGGAAGGCGGGAAGCGTGTTTCACTGCCCGTATCTGGCACTCCCAGCACGGGGCTCAGAGTGGGCCCTTGTGACCCGGTGCATTCGTAAATGCCTGAGTCTCAGCACAACAATTTACAGGAGAAAACGTTGTGAGTCTGGGCTGTGGATCCCGACAAACTGAGATCCAATCCTGGCTCCAGTCTCCCCGGACCACGGATAAGTAATTTCTTCCTGGGGTCTTGCTGTCTCCGTGGATAGAAGGGGAATAATGACGATTTCCAGTGCGCGGGCTGTGGTGAGGGTAAATGCAAAACGCACCAGAAGGAATGAGCTCAGAGCCTGCCGCCCACAGCAGGTGCTCCATAAATGCCCTCCAGTGCTCCTGTTTCCTCAGCCTCCATAGAGTGGCAGCTGAACTCTCCACCCCCTCAGGGGCGTGGGCACATTGAAGGGCTGGCCCAGAGGGGACCCAGGGAGCCAGGCCTCCTGAGTGGCAGGCTTCCTGACCTGGATTCATGGCTCCTTTTGAGAAAAGAGGTGACACCCTGGCTCACCCCTCCTGGGCCCCAAAGGCTGGGGCTCCCTCTCTCCTTGCCAAAATTAGCCTATCTCACCCTTCGAAACTCAGGTGGGTGACTCAGAGACAAGGCAGGGCACCTCGCTTGCGGCTGCCAGGGCCAGGCTCATGGGCAAGGCCAAGGCGTGGGCCGTCTGCACACCCCGCCCCCAGCCGCTGGGACCCCAAAGCAGCTGGGGGCACCCCTTCCTCCCTCTCAGAACAGCCAGGGAAGCCCGCCTCTCTCACCCTTTCCCCTCTTTCTTTTTATTCCCACTTGTCTGGCCTGTTTTCTCACGGAGGTGAAACGTGAGATTTGTCCTTAGAAATTGTCATGTTTTTCTAGCGGCTGACAAGTGATAGAAGCAGAGGTGAAGAGAAGGGGGCTTGTGTGTGTGTGTGTGTGTGTGGACACACATTTGGCTTTTCACCAATCCCTTCCCCCCCCACCCTCCCACTGCCCTCCCACGGGGCCAGCGGGGCCAGATGTGTTCACACCCAGAACACAACCATTGTTTCTGGAAGTAGTTTCTGGAAGGGTCTTCCTATAGCAGCCATTCTTTAAAGGTGGTCTCTGGATTCCTTGGGGTCCCGGAGACCCTTTGGGGGGCCCACAGGTCAAAGCAATGATCATAATTAGTGTTGAGACGTTCTTTGTCATTTTCACTCTTGTACTCTAACAAAAAGCATTCTCTGGAATGTTCCAGAAGGCACGTGACTTGTGATATTGCAACAGATTGAACGCAGTGGTGGCCGCAAGAAAACAGGCATTGAGGAGGACTGTAAGGGGCGCCTGGGTGGCTCAGTCAGATAAGCGTCCGACTCTTGATTTCGGCTCAGGTCATGATCTCATAGTTTGTGGGATTGAGCCCCACATCGGGCTCTGGGCTAACAGCTCAGAGCCTGGAACCTGCTTCGGATCCTGTGTCTCCCTCTCTCTCTGCCCCTCCCCTGCTCATGCTCTGTCTCTCTCTGTCCCAAAATTAAAAAAATAAAAATAAAAATAAAAATAAATAAATAGAACATCAAAATATGTTTTCATGTCAGTGTGTAGTGAGTTCTTTATCCTTACTTTAAATCAGGGTTTCTTAACCCTGGCACTATTGACATTTTGGACCAGGTAGTTCTCCGTGGGGGGTGGGGGCTGGCCTGTGTGTTGAAGGGTATTATAGCAGCATTGCTGGCCTCTGCCCGCCAGTCACCAGTCACATCCTCTAACCCCCAGTTGGGATGAAGAAAAATGTCTCCAGACATTGCCAGGTGTCCTCTGGAAAGCAAAATTGTCCCCAACTGACGATCACTGCTTGTAGTGAATTAGTAAATGAATATTACTAACATTTCTCAGGTTTCATTTCTTTTTTTTTTTTTAATGTTTATTTATTCTTGAGAGAGAGAGAGAGAAAGAGAGACAGAGCATGAGCGCGGGAGGGACACAGAGAGAGGGAGACACAGGATCGGAAGCAGGCTCCAGGCTCCTGAGCTGTCAGCACAGAGCCCGACGCGGGGCTCGAACTCACGGACTGTGAGATCGTGACCTGAGCCAAAGTCGGACGCTTAACCGACTGAGCCACCCAGGCGCCCCTCAGGTTTCATTTCTAATGTGAAAATTAGCAACAGATATAACCTACAAGAACTCTCAATGATTTTTAAGAATGTCAAGTGACCCCAAGACTAAGAAAGTTGAGAACCACTACCCTAAACAAACGCACAAGCCATGGTGGGCTTGCAGAGAAGGCAGGGGGGGTGTCGAGGGCCTGTTCCCACGGAGGGAGGGGAGGGATACGAGGCCTTCTCACCGGATGCGGGGGGAGATGTGAGTCAGCCTCCCCAGGGGGAGGGGTCTATGTTTTCCCTTTTAAATAACGTTTATTTTGTTTTTTCAAAAAAACAGAAAACCCGGGCATACTCAGGGTGGAAAGCACGCAAAAACGCAGGAGCGAGAAAGAATCCCCAATTATTCCACCACCCGAGAAATACGTTCGCGTCACATTGCGGTGTTTGTCCCCACGCTTAGGGAACGGAGTCTCTGCAAAGTCGCGGCCCCACCCTTGTGTCAGTGGGCCCTGTGCGATGGCTTTCTCCCTCACCTCAGCCCAGGAGGCTCCTCCGGAGATTTTTCCAAAGTAATTTGAGGCCCTGCCTGCGGACCAGGCGCTGGGGGACCGGCCACGTGGCGAGACTTCTGAAATGACCACAAAGCCAGCTGCCTCTGGGATTCGCGGCTGCCCCGCAGCCTCCCGGCCACTGCCGGCCAGTGCCCCAAAGCGCACCGTCTGAGTGGCATTTTCCTTTAATTTAGGGCTCTGCTCCCTAGTGGGCCTCCTAGAGGTATTCGCAGTCCAGCTTAAAACGCTTAGCTCCCCACTCTCTGCGAGTCTGCACGATTTACTAACACTTCGCAACTACGCCCGGTGCTAGGTGCCTTGCGAATCCTAACTCATTTAACCTCCCGACCTACCATAAGGTAGGCATTATTACCTCATTTTACAGATGAAGAAAACAAGGCACAGAGAGGCTAACTTGCCGAAAGCCACACAGCCAGCAGCAGGAGGTCCGAACCCACCTCTGACGACCCCACAGCCCGTGTTCCTAGACGTCACGCCGTACGTGCACCCGTGTCCCTCCCAGACCCCTACCTGCTCCTTCAGCTTCTTCTCCCAGAAACACCAACAGCAAGGGCTCTGGCCACAAATGGATCCCAACCTTGACTTCATCTTAAAATAGCTGTGTGACTTGGGGAAAGTCAGGCAGCCTCTCTGAGCCTCGGTTGCCTCACCTACAAAATGGGAGTGGTAATAACACTGATCTGCTAGGGTTGCTGTGAGGGCTCAGTGATGCAAAGCCTGTTAAACCCTTAGCACTGAGCCCGGCCGCTAGTAACTGTTCAAGAAAAGAAAAGAAAAAGATCCTTGACCCGACCACGCCAAGATCTTTGCGGAAGCCCTTCGGCCTTTGTACGCATTGGTCCCCGCACTCAGAATGTCCCCCGCTCCTTCGCTTTGACCTCCTATTCGTTCTTCAAGACCTCCAAAGTCTTCCTGCACACACCCCCCCCCGCCTCCACCCAGCCTAAGCCCTCCTTCCCCCGACACCTACAGCTGTGGTCTCAGAACTAGAGGCCTCTTGTTAAATTTCTGTATGTCCAGGCCCCCCCTTCCACCAGCTCCGTCAACTGCCAGGGTGGGGCCCGGAACCCGTGTCATGAGAGGCTTCCCTGTCGACAAGGACACACAGCCAACATACAAGCTCTCTGCCTCGTCATCCTATAATTACTTGTTTCCAGGACACCCAGCATGGTCTCCCACAGAGGGTGGAGAGGATCTTGACGCCCAGAAGGGGCCTCCTTGCTTACGGACCTTCGAGCTGCTCCAACATCTGCTGAGAGCCTACTCTCTAGCAGGCGTTGTTGCCCTAAGGCCCCCGGCAGCCGAGCTTTGAAATCCATCCCCAAGGGACGGCTCCGTGAAAGACTGGGATGCGACCACAGACTTGGTCCCTGGAGCCCGAAACTCCTTTGTTGATCAGTTCTGCTTCAAGGATTCTCAGGTGGCTTTGCCAAAACTTTCTTAGATGCTCCCTCTCCTACCCCCCAACCTTCTCTCCATCTCTCCCTCACCTGGAGTCAGACTTGCTTTGCAATCTCCCAGCCTCGCCCCCCCCCCCCCCCCAGCTCCCTTCCCCTTTTCTCCGCCTCGGGCACTTCCCCTAATAAGATCCTTGCATGTTTAATTCTGTCCCTACATCTGCACCCAGAGGACTCAGACTATCTCATCTTTGGTGAGAAGGTTAGAAAGCGAAAAACTACATTTCCCAGACTCCCTTGCACCTAGGGTTCTGGCTAGGAATTAGATTCTGCCCATTAGATGCTCTAATGAGGTGTTTGTAGGCAGAGGAGCGGCAGAACCCCTTTCCTCTCTTTTTAGTTGTTTCTGCTGCCCAGCAAAGGTGAGGAAATGAGACATTTTTCTGCAGCAGATTCCGGTACCCCGTAAACACAGGTAGCCAAGAGGCAGTTGCGATGGTGAGTTCTAAATTTTTTTTAAAATGTTTTTATTTTTGAGAGACAGACAGAGACACAGAGAGAGAGAGAGAGAGAGAGACAGAATCCGAGGCAGGCTCCAGGCTCTGAGCTGTCAGCACAGAGCCCGATGTGGGGCTCGAACTCATGAACTGCAACCCGTGATGGTGGCTTCTAAATCTGCCTTCCTGACCCGTGACTGGCAGTTAGGGGTATATCTCGAGCGTGACCTCAGAGTTGTAGCTCCCCTAGGGGGTCAGTTCTGGGTATGGTTCCCAGGGGCTCATATGGTTCCAGTGATTCTGTAAGCTTCTAATTCCCCGTGTTAAATCTCTCTTGTTCAACGTACCTGGAATGTCTTCTGTTTCCCGCACTCACATTGGCATCATCATTATTTCCTTTTTATAGATGAGAAAGCTGAGCCCAGGTGGTTAAGAGACCTAGCTTGGGGACAGAGTGGGAAGGGGCAATGGCACCCGGCAGTCACCCTCCAGTAATGCCCTTAGCCACTGTATCCCACTGTCACCAGCATCCTGCACCCTGCTCAGTGCTCCTTACACTGGGAGTACCTACAATAATCAGAGCGGAAGACGGCATATTCTACTTTGTGTTTTCAACACGGTGATTTTTTTTTACCCAATTCATTCCATAAAAGATCTCAAGTGCTTTTCACTTACAGGAAAGGTCTTCCAAAAGACAAATCCAATCTCATTTTGTGATGTGCTTAAGAATTGCCTTAAGGGGCGCCTGGGTGGCTCAGTCGGTTGAGTGGCCGACCTTGGCTCAGGTCATGATCTCGCGGTCCGTGAGTTCGAGCCCCGCGTCGGGCTCTGTGCTGACAGCTCAGAGCCTGGAGCCTGCTTCAGATTCTGTGTCTCCCTCTCTCTGACCCTCCCCTGTTCATGCTCTGTCTCTCTCTCTCTCAAAAATAAATAAACGTTAAAAAAAATTAAAAAGAAAAAAGAATTGCCTTAAATTACAGGGTGGGGGAATGCAAAACTTAGCAAAAGTGCATACATTTTTTTAAACTTAAAAGATATTTGGCCTTTTTCTTATTCTAAAAGCAATATATATTCATTGTATTAACAAGCAAACACACAAACATACAACAAAAAAGTAAAGACAAATTACTTAAAATTCTATGCCCCAGAGAAAACCACTGTTAACGGTGTATGGCATGGCCTCTAGACGGAGAGGAAAATTCAAATTCTTTACCAAGCCCTGTAGACCCTACATGGCCTGGGCCCGTCACCTCTTGGCCCCCCTTTCCTTCCACTCTCCCCCTCACTCACTGGTCCGGCTCCTGGATGTTCCCGGGAATAGGCAGGCACACCCCCACCTCAGGGCCTTTGCACTTTCTGTTTCCTCAGCCTGGAATGTTCTTCCCTGACTGTCCTTGGCTAGCAGCCTCATTTCCTTCAGCATTGTACTCCACAATCACCTTCTCATCTCCCCTGGCCATCCTATTTAAAATTTTACTTCTCCCTCCCCTTTTCTTCCCCGCTTTATTTCTTCTTCACACTGAGCCTGGTGTAACGTGTCCTCCGCTTTACTTTCTTGCTTGTCATTGTCTGTCCCTCTCACCAGAGTGTCACCTACACGAGGGCAGGAATTTTTGTCCGTTCTGCTCACCACTCTGCCTAATACTATGCCGGTCACACAGATGTGCTCAATAAATACTTATTGAATGAATTAATTCACATCACGAAAGGTTCATGCTTTCGACAGTTTTGAGACTTTTATGATCTCACAGTCTGGAATAAAAGATCTGATGATTTGAAAGCAGCTGCTGTGAAAATCCAGGGCCCATGATCCCCTTACCCACGAGAAATTAAGTGCTCACCAAAAGGCTGGGACATGTGTATGCGGCCATCCTTTTGAATACTGAGAGATTGTCTCAGATTCTTCCCAGATCCCTGGGTCTGAACTGGGCCCTAACCTTGGGGAGGGTGGTGTTTTATAAGGAATCTGTCGTCCAAAGCCACATCCTCGAAGCCGGGCAGCAAAGTGGGGCGGCCCCAAGTCCTGTCCTTCGAGATTCCCCTTCTCTTTGGGGGCCTCTCGCTGATCCCTCCCGTCTTGGGGAGACACACAGTGCTCTCTTTGGTGGTCTGCTTCCAGTGTGGCCTTGGGGTTTTTAACCTTCGTTCCCCACAGCACAGCCGAGACCCTTTAAACAAGATGCCACTACGGCCAGGGAGGACACGAGGAACATAAGCACAGAGGGCATCAGGCAGCTAGGTTCTCTGTGTCACAGGCCACCCACCCTCAGTGCTGGATCCAGCGAGCTTAGGAAATGCCCAGTTCCCTGTCTACCTCTGTGTGCAAGGAGTGCCCTCTCCACCCTCCAAGAGAACCCTCCGCCTAGAACACCCAGACTCGTCCACAACCAGATCACAGGGAGTGAGGCCTGGGGGAAATACAGACACTCGGTCCCTTTGTCAAAGGCCTGTCTTCTAAAGCCCATCTTCCTGGTCCAGGACCTACCTGGGAGAACCAGCTCCCTCTAACCCTAAGGCGGGGACAGAAAGTAACTCAGGACACTCCCACTTCTTGTGCCCACAAACCAGCACAAGCCTCTTCCCCACTAAGCCCAGATATGACCTCAGAATCCTTCTCAACATGGTGCCCCCCAAATTCATCGGGGTCGTTGCGTCCCATCCAACCTAACTGCCATCGTTGACTTGTGTCCTCAACAGGGCAACCAGCTGACGTATCAACCCTATAAACCTAGATTGGGAGCAAGGAGGGACAGTGTCGTTTCCTCCTAGGAGATCACTCTTTGAAGAAACAAGGAGCCCATCAAAAATGGAGTACAAGAGTCCCACATATGGCCATTCCTTGCTACCTCCATCTTGTGGAGAGGAAACCTAGAGGAAACCCTCAGGGAAAGGCAGAAGAGGAAAGGGTCAGGGAGGCCAAGGGTGCAGTTCATGGGAAGTTGTCCCCAAGAACAAAGGTCATCCCCAAGGGGCCCAGCTTGATCACTAATGGTTTAAGAACAGCAAGGTGTGACCTTTATTCCAAAATATAATCCCATCTGAGCCTTATAACAGTCTTTGTGGGGTAACCTGGACATCATTTTAGGAGCTCAGAGCTTACGCTATGGTGGCCCACGGACTTGGGAGCAAATCCCAGCTCCGCGCTCCCGAGTTTATGATTTCGGGCAACCCTCACCATCTCTGAGTCTCAGTTTCTACGCCTCTAACAGAGATCCTCAGTTGGGGGTGACTCAGTTCTAGGGGTATTTGGCATTGTCCAGAGACATCTTTGGCTGTCACAACATGGCGGACGGGGGTGTCCCCGGCATCTAGTGGTTTAAGAGCCAGGGATCCTGTTCACGCGCTACAAGGCGCGAGAATGATCCGCCCCCACATGTAAACAGTGCCAAGGCTGAGAAGCCCTCCTGTCTAATAAGGGGGTAATAACACCCATCTCATGGGCTGGTTGTGGGGATTAAATGAGCAAGTGTACATAAAACACCCGGCATACATGAAGTCCTCAGTAAGTGAGCACTTACTGAGAAGCCTCGAGAAAACCGCCATAACATTGGAAGCGGAGCCCAAAGATTCCAATCACGTATAATGCAAGACTGTGCGTTGCAACGTTAGAGCAGCCTGCGTAGCCAGCTGGTCAAAACTTCCAGGGGACCAGGGGCCAGTTGCCAATCCTGGTTTACAAGAACTTGCGTTATTACGGGGTTTTACTGAATTTTGTTATCATTCTTACTTCATGGCTTCAAAGCCCAGTTTCCCGTTGGAATCATTTCTGCCCGAGCACTTCTTCTCCGTCTTCGAGGGCTTCTTCTAATCTGGGGGTGGGCTTTAAAATCACCATGTAATGCTTGTCGGATTTGTTTGTAAACCAAGAGTGACTAGGTTAAAAATGAGGATCGGAGGGTACTTCCAGGAGAAAAGTCATAAGTATCGGTGCATGAACTTTATATGGCCTGTTCTGTGTGTTCGGAGGCCTTTTTTTTTGCTTACTTCCTGGTTCACAGATAAGGCTGCCTGATATGGGCTCTGAAGAACGCAAGTATTATCATCACCTGAATACATTCTGTCCGCTTTGGAATGTATTCTACAAATTTTTTTTTTTTTTAATTGTATCTGCAAATGACTACCTTCAGCTGGACTTAGAAGAATTTTTTTCAGCAAATCCCTATCAGGCGCCTACTCGGTGAGCACAGAGAGCGAGCCGGCCAGCATGGGATCCAGACCTGCGAACGCACCTCGGCATAGTAAAGAGGTCTCCAGCATTTCATTCATTCATCAAGGGATATTTAATAGGCACCAATGCGTGCCACGCATTGTTCTAGGAATTCGCTGACATTAAATCCTTTTATCTTCAAAATTATCATGCCAAGGGAGGTCTAATATTCCTCCCCTGACAGATGAAAAAACTGAGGGTCAGAGTGGCGAAGTCACTTGTTCAAGATCACACTTCCAGGAAGGGGTGGAGCTGGGCCTGAGCTGGCAGCCCGTGGTCCTCCCTCTCCCACCCCGGGCTTCCGACCCCCTCCCCTCCCCTGCCCCGAGAAAGGTTGGCCTAACTGCTCTCTAAGAACCTCGCACGGGGTGCTTGGCTTTGCCCGGCTCCTGGAGCCGTGAAGCGGGTATTTTGTTAAGCTCTTTACAAACCTGCCTGGCTCCGCCCTTGAGCGATACCTAAGCGCCAGCCTCCCATGACAGAAGGGGAAACCCAGCAGTTCTGGGGCCCTGGCGAGGCTGGCCTAGTGCCAGCTGTCTCCAGCCCCAGAGTGAAGGCCTGGTCGTGAGCTCTGGAGGGTTGGCGGGCGGAAGGCAGGGCAAGAGGTCAACAATCAATCCGGACACAGGGGAGGCTCGCCCGTGGGGAAACGACTGTGTTCTCCCCTTGTTCAGTGGGAAAAGTGGGGGCTTTGGAGCCACAGAACCCATTCTGCCCCCATTAGCTGAGCAACCGTGGGCAAGCTTTGTAATCTCTCTGTTCCTCAGTCTTCTCATTTATAAAATGGGAATGATAAGCCCTACCCGTGAGAACTAACTAAATAAAACCATGACCTGCTGTATTCGGCACAATTTTCCGGGAATATGAAAAGTGCAGCCGCGTCTTCCCTCCTGCATCCCCGGCAGACATCACTAATTGATCACAGAGGCTTCCCCACCAGTCACAGCTTCAGACTCCTGCTCGTTCAGCTGCCTCCAACTGAGTTGACATGTGTCCTGATAACCTATCACAAAGCTGGTGATTTAAAACAAACATTTCAGTACGTCTCATGCTTTTGTGGGCTAAGCACTCAGGCAGAGGTCAGCAGGGCAATAATTAGGCTCCAGATGGCCTGACTGAGGTTGCTCGATTCGGCTGGCAGCCGGGCTCCTCCGAAGCATCACTCGCACTCTTGGAAGCTTGGTGGGGACAGCTGTGAGGCCGGGCTCAGCCAGGCTGTGTCCCCTCTCCACACCATCTAGGGGGTTCCGTGCCGGATTTCGCCAGCCAAGGCAGTGAGCGCTGTCCACGGGGCAGCTCGAGGCTCCTCATGACAGCGAGGAGAAGCTACCGGTCTCTCAGGGCCTGACCCCGGACCTGGAAGGACATCCCTTCGGCTGTATTCTCTTGGTCAGAGCAGTCATGGGCCCACCATGGTTTAAGGGGACTTAAGCCCTGCCTTTCTGTAAGACGAATGTCAAAGACTTTGCAGCCATCTTTAATCTGCTCTAGCAGGGGAGATGAAATTTGTCTGCCAAGCTTCTGGAACAATCAGCAAACGGCAGCGCCCTTCTCATGCCTCCTTGGGCGCCCACTGTCCCTATCCGCATTTATGCTGAGGTTTCTTTGTGCCATGCTGTGTGCAGAATACAGAAATAAGCAGGGAATACAGAAATAAGCAGGGAATCCCATGCTCTGTGCAGATTACAGAAATAAGCAGGGAAAATAAGCAGCTCCCTCCAGGAGCTCATTGCGAATCTGGGAAAATGGGCCACGTTCCATAAGGAGCAGAGCCAAAGGACCAAGTAACTCGCGAAGGGAGAGAGATACAGATAATTCGGAGGCCCAGAGAAGAGAAATGTGGCTTCCACTTGGGGAGCAAGATGACGTTTGGACTGTCCAAGATGGACGACACTTTACAGCTGGACTCACGTCTTCACCCAGCACTTACTGGATGCCTGTCTTTGGCCCCGGGGCTGCAGCCGTGGGCGGGACAGGGCCCCTCTCCCAGGAAGCTGACCATTCTGGTTGGGGAAGAACTCTGAATAGGCAAGGTTGTAAATAAATAAAGGACATAGTTTCGATCATGATAAAGCCCATGAAGAGATTAAAGTGGGCTAAAGGCACGGAGAGTACCTGGGGCGGGGGGAGGGGGGAGGCAGATGCCGTAGGTGGGGAGTCGGGCGAACCCCTGCCGGCGCCCCCCGACGGCCCCGGAGCCGGAGTGTGACAGGTGCGGAGGCACCAGCCAGGTGGGCACCGAGGCCCCGGTGTGCCGGGCGGGGCCTCTGCCCGTGTCAAGGCCGCGACACAGCCATGGCCACAATTCCATCCGAGGACGCGGCCTGTGTGGATGGTGCCCGCTAGGCCAGGGGAGGGCCAGGGAGCACCAGGGTGTTGAGGCTGCAGGAGCCCTGGTCTACAGTTTGTATCTCTGCCTCCCTCTCTCTCTGCCCCTCCCCCACGCGTGTTGCCCTCTCCCTCCCTCTCTCTCAAAATAAAGAAATGAACGTTAACAATAAGTAAATAGCATGGCATCTGTGGGACAGACTTTCTTGTGCCCACTCTGCAGCTGGGCACACTGAGGCTCAAATAGCTCTCGCCCCGCCCCCCAGTCAGCGGGAGCAGAGCCAGGGTGGGAACCCAACCCAGGCCCAGCCAAGTCCCCGCTCCTTGCTTATACACCAGTGGTTCTCAACCCCACCACACCCTGGGGGACATCTGGTGACGCCTAGAGGCATTTGGGGATGCCACACCTGGAGAGGTGCAACTGGCTTCTAGTGAGGAGAAGCTGGCAATGCTGAGAAACATCCTACAGTGCTCAGGACCGTCTCCACAACAAAGAAATATTCTGTCCCCCCCCCCTCCCCCGCCATGTCAGGAGTGCCAAGGCTCAGAAACCTTGACGTAGACCATCTAAGAGAGGCGAAGAGCAGCGTGAGCACGGACGGGGGAAAGGGATGTGATTTTGGTGACGGGACTAGAATGAGCAAAGGCACTGGGGCCAGAAAGGCCAAGAAGTCCAGACTGGCCTAGGGGCCGCGCAGGACGTGTATGGTGAGAGGTGGGTTGGGCAGGGCTGGCAGGCCAGGGAGAGGAGCCTGAGCCCCTCGCAGCAGGCAAGGGGAGGGCCTGAGGCTCTAAGCCCGGAGGAGAGGCATGACGGGAGTGCACGTTTCCCTTCCCACATCCCTCTCAGGAAAACAGCTGACAAATACCTTCACACTGAGGTCTTCGCGTGACAGAAGACCAAATTCTCACCCTTTCCTGCGCTAGCTGTGTTTTAATGGTGGCAAAGTGTTAAGCCAAAGAAGTGAGGCGGTAACGGTGGAATTTCGGGAAGTCTGCCCATGAGTGAATCTCAGCCTGGGCTGCGGAGGTCAGGGGCCTGGGCCGAATTTGGGAAGCCCAGGTAAGCAAGGGCACTGCTTTCCTACCAGTCAGCGTCCACGGAGCACGCAGGACCCCGTGCCGGGCACCGGTAAGTGCTTCGCCTGTCACATCTCCACAAGCTCTACCAGCTCGTGAGGGCAGCCCTCTGCTAGAGAGGAGGAGCCCAGGGCACCTAGGGGTTAAGTGGTAAGTCGTGGAGCCGGTACTTGAACTCAGGCAGTGCCCCTCTGGGGCCTGTGTTCTTTATCTTGACCAAGCCCAGGGAAATCATAATAATCAATATCACCTATTGGCACTTACTACTTCCAAGCACCCTTCTAAGCCTTATACACATTAATAACTCCTCTCCTCACCACAAACCTGTCAGGGAGTGCTATCATCATCCCATTTTACAGACTAGGATACTGAGGCACAGAGAGGGAAGTGACTCGCCTAAGGTCACACAGCTGCCACGCTAGGACTTCCAATCCTGGCAGTTCCTCTCCAGAGCCCACACTCTTTCCCACCATTCCACTGGAAGCCCAGGGCTTTGTGGGAGGGAGGAGGATGGCCCAGGCCAGCTGTGCACCCCCAGGCCATTTCTGAGGTCTCCCACTCCTGTGATGGGAGATTAACACTCTGGGAACTGCAGACACCAGGGATGGGGTGGGCGGTGGGGAGGGACCAAGGAAGAAAATACAGGACACATTCTTGGCTTGAGGCCAGTTGGGAAAGTTAAAGGCAAGACCAAGAAAATCTCCTTTGGGGGCCTGGTGCTATTTTGCAAGGTGTTGCCTTTCTCCTCGGCTATATTTGCTTTGCCAAACTGGAACGCTTTTCTGAAATACAGCAGCCTAGGAGGCCTGGGGCTGTTTGCCAAGGGAACAGGGCCAGGGTAGGCGGGGAAAGCAGAGGGCAGGGCTCTCCATCACCCCAGAGGCCTCTCTCTGCTACCTGCCTCCCGGAGGAGAGCTGAGACAGCAAGAAAGGGCCAGGCAGAGAGACAGACGGTGGAAAGAGCACCGGAGACAGGAGGCAGGTGACCTCCCTGGTTCCATTTCTACCCTGATGCCCCCCACCCCAGGCTGGATTCATAAATCCACCTGCCCACTCCATTGGGCCACTGGTATGTCTCCTTAACATCTCAAACTTAATATGTCCCCCAGACTTAATTCTGATCGCCACTCCTCCCCGATCCTGGCTCACCCCCAGGGTCCCCAGCCCATTAAAAGTTGCTCAGATCCAAAACCCAGGAGCCGTCCTGGATCACTGTTTCTCTCATACCCCACCTCCTATTCGTCAGCACCTCTTGTGGGTCAAGATATACCCCATCTGACCGCTTCTCTCTCACCTCCCTGCAGCCTGGCCCACATGACCAGTCACTTCTAACCGGTCGTCCTATCCACCCTTCCACCGTCCGTCTGCATGTGGTGGTCGGAGTGGTATTTTACGACTGTACATCAGACTGCAGGACTCTCCTGCTCAGACCTTCCAGCCGGCTTCCTATCACACCAGGGCTAAAAGCCACTCTTCTCACCATGACCTCAAGATCCTGTCGGATTGGTCGCTGCCCACCTCTCCTTCCACACCAGCCCCTATTCTCACCCTTGCTCGCTGTGCACAAGGCACCTGGGCCTTCTGCATTGTCTCCTCTTTCTGGAATGCTCTCCCCCCACCCCAGAACTTCCCGTGGCTCCCTCTTTCCCATCATTCAGGTCTTAGTTCAAATGTCATCCCCTTAGAAATGCCCTCCACGGCCACCATGGATAAGCACTCCCGGTCCCGTTTTTCGGTGAAATTTTTTTTCCTGACAAAACATATCATATTCTGAAATTCTCAGATGTGTTTGTTGTCTTTCCCCTGTAGAAGAGCAGCAGCTTGAGATCAAGGACTGAGTCTGTCTTGTTCCTTTGCTGCATCCTCAGAACTAGGAACAGTGGCCAACACACGGCTGATGCTCAGTGCACCTTTGTTCACTAGGTGACTGAGTGTGTTTTCCGGGGGGCAGACTCTGTACCCTGGTTCCGTCCGGTGTAAACGAGGCACCTGACCTTTACCTGCAAGGTTCTGTCCACCTCTAACTTTGCCTGAACCATAAAAGTCCAGATAGAAGATTTAGTAGTCGATGCAAAAGAAAAAAATGATAATTTTCTGCATAAAGATGCAATTTTCTGCATAAAGTGCATAAAGTGATAGATTTATCACTTTACACCCGTCAGAATGGCTATCATCAAAAAGACAAGTAGCAAGGGTTGGGGTCCTGGAAGAAAGAGTTCAGGGGTGAGAAGCGTCGGTGGGAGAGTTGGGTTCGAATCCTACACCCTGGCCCTTTACCTGCTCAGTAATCTTAGACAAAGCAATGCGTTCCTCCATTTCCTCCTCTGTGAAAGGGTCGTGATCCTCCAAGCCCCGCTTACTTTGCAAGGTCACAGGGAGGGTCACAGAAGAACACATTGTATGGGTCAGAATTTTATGACCAAGTATGTGTTAAATAAAAAAAAATCTACAACGCTTTACCGAGTGTCTGAGAGCCAGGCATTGTGTGGAGTCTGGGGTGCCACGGGGAGGAGCCCTTGCCCCCCAGGAGGAGGATAATCACATAGATGTGCACTCATCAATAGTGAGAGGTGCCCTGTGGGGTGGGTAGCGTCCTCTGAGAGCCTAGTCTGGGGGGCGGTCAGGGCAGGGTCCCTTGAGGAAGTGCCATTTGGGCTGAAAGATGAAAAATAAGCAGGAGTTAAATAGGTGAAGGGGTGGGATGAGGGCTGGAAAGGGCATTCCAGGTAGAGGATATAGCTCATGCAAAGGTCCTGAGGTGAGAAAAAACAGAGAATGCAGGGGACTCTAAGAGAACTGATGTGGCTGCAGAGATTGAGGGGGGAACGTGCACAGAAAGAGCTGGCGAGGTAGGCAGAGGCCAGATCCCACGGGGCCCTATAGGGCAGGGGAAGGATTCTGTCTCTACCCAAGGGGCAATGTGGCCTCAAAGGGTTTTTTGGGGAGGGGGGGGAACGACTTGTATTTTGAAAAGGTGCCCCTGGCTATTATAAGAAGAAAAATTGGGGGGTAGCAGAGCGAATGTGGGAAGACAGCTGAGAGACTACTGCACGCATCCTAGCAAAAGTGGATGGAACTGAGATGGGAGTAGGAACTTGCATATACAGTGTTCAGGAGGGTAATTTCTGAGGGGTCCATTAGCAACCTGAGGCAAAATAGTAAACATGTAGACACCTCAATCAAGCAGCTGTGTTTTTACAAATCACTCCATAGAATGGCTAGCACAAAATTCTAGGACCGATCAGTGTACATGCTCATTGCATCACTGCTTAAAATAGTACAAATTAGAAACAACCCAATGGACACTCATAGGGGGTTTTGTTGAATAGCGCTGACGGAAACATGCAATGGGATATTACATAGCTGGTAAAAAGAATGAAGTAAATTTATCCATACTGATGGAGGAAAATAGACACAATAAATTGCTAGGTAAAAAAAAAAAAAATACAGGTTACAGGACACTATATATGCTATCAAATACCAAATCATCTGTTTGTAAGCTTATAGCCTCACGTTAAGTTTATATACCTCATGTTTCTGTATTAACAGAGGGTCTGGAAGGCTATAACCCATTAAACCAGTGGCAATCTCTGAAGTAAAAGAACAGAGGGAGATTTTCACTTTCTCTGTACTGCTTGAATTATCTCTTACAATGGATATGTATTTTGAAGAAAAACCAATGTTTCTTTTAAAATATTAGATGTTGGGGCGCCTGGGTGGCTCAGTCGGTTAAGCGTCCGACTTCGGCTCAGGTCATGATCTCGCGGTCCGTGGGTTCGAGCCCCGCGTCGGGCTCTGTGCTGACAGCTCAGAGCCTGGAGCCAGTTTCAGATTCTGTGTCTCCCTCTTTCTCTGACCCTCCCCTGTTCATGCTCTCTGTCTGTCTCAGAAATAAATAAATATTAAAAAAAATTTTTTTTTAAATATTAGATGTTAACATCTTTATGGATCTGTCTTCTCAGGCAAGGGAAACAAAAGCAACAATAAACTGTCGGGACTACACCAGAACAAAAAGCTTTTGCACAGAGAAGGAAATCATCAATAGCATGAAGAGGCAACCTACTAAACAGGGGGAGATAGTTCCAAATAACTTAGCCTATAAAGAGCTAATCTCCAAAATATATAAAGAACCTTTATAACTCAAAAACAAACAAACAAACAAAAAATCTGATTAAAAATGGGCAGAGGACCTGAAGAGACATTTTCCCAAAGAAGATATATAGAGGGCCAACAAACACATGAAAAGATGCTCAACATCACTCATCATCATGGAAATGAAAATCAAGACCACAAGAAGATATCACTTAACACCCGTCAGAACGGCTGGTGGCAAGAAGATAAGTAACAAGTGTTAGGACATGGAGAAAAGGGAACCCTTGTGTGCTGATGCCGGGAATGTAAATTGGTGCGGCCACTGTGAAAAACAGTATGGAGGTCCCTGAAAAAATTAAACATAGAAATACCCTACGATCCAGTAATTCCACTCGTGGGTATTTTTGCCCAAAGAAAACAAAAGCACTAATTCAAACAGGGATATGCACCCCTATGTTTAGTGAAGCATTGTTTACAACAGCCAAGTCATACAAATAGCCTCAGTGTCCTTCAAGAGATGAATGGATGGGGCGCCTGGGTAGCTCAGTAGGTTAAGTGTCCAGCTCTCGATTTCAGGTCATGATCTCATGGTTGTGAGATCAAGGCCCACGTCTAGCTCCATGTTGGGTGTGGAGTCTGCTTAAGATTCTCTCTCTCTCTCTCTCTCTCTCTCTCTCTCTCTCCCTGCTCACGCACTCTCTCTCTCAAAAAATAACAAAAATAAAGAGACTAATGGGTAAAGAAGATGTGATATATATATATATATACATATATATATATATATATACATACACATATATACACACACACGCATACAGACGCACACACACACAACGGAATATCATTCAACCATAAAAAAAAGAATGAGATCTTGCCATTTGCGACAACTGGACGGACCTGGAGAATACTATGCGAAGTGAAATCAGTCAGACAGAAAAAAATAAATTCCATACGATTTTACTTACATGTGCGATCTAAAAAAACACAACAAATAGCAGACAAAAAAATAGACACAGACTCATACACACAGAGAACAAAGTGGTGGCTGCCAGAAGAGAGGGGGTTGTAAGGGGACGGGAAACATAGGAGAAGGGGATTGAGAGGTACAAACTTCCAGCTGTAAAATAATTAAATCATGAAGCTGGAAAGTATAGTAGAGGGAATGTAGCCCGCAGCATCGTCATAACACTGTATGGTAACCAATGGTAACTGCACATCACCGTCAACGTGGTCAGCACGGCCTAATACGTAGAACTGTTGAATCGCTATGTTGTACACCTGGAACCAATATAACATTGTATGTCAACTATACTTAAATAATAAGCTTTTTTAAAGTTTTTTTTTTTTTTTTGAGAGAGAGAGCAAACGCGAGTTCATGAGTGGTAGAGGGGCAGAGAGAGAGGGAGAGCGAGAATCCCGAGCAGATCCCGTGCCATCAGCGTGGACTCCAACACTGGGCTCGAACCCATGAATGGTGAGATCATGACCTGAGCTGAAACCAAGAGTCGATGCTTAACCGACTGAGCCACCTAGGCCCCCCGATAAGAAGCATTTTTAAAAATTAAATAAAGTAGGGGCGCCTGGGTGGCTCAGTCGGTTAAGCATCCGACTTCGGTTCAGGTCATGATCTCACCATTCGTGGGTTCGAGCCCCGCGTTGGACTCTGTGCTGACAGCTCAGAGCCTGGAGCCTCCTTCCGAGTCTGTGTCTCCCTCTCTCTCTCTCTGCCCCTCTCCTGCTCATGCTGTCTCTCTCTCTCTCTCTCAAAAATAAATAATAAAAACAAAAATAAAATAAAATCCAGTAGTAGATGTTCTCAATGAGATGGCTTCATCTATCACCACCCCATTATCACCTCCATCCCATCCCACATGTCAACATCACCACCTCCACCACTCCTGTCCCCACTATCACCACCTCCTTCATCCAAGAGACAGGCAGTTCAGCAGAGTGTTTAGGAGTGTGGATTTTAGAACACCACTGTCCAATAGGAATATAATATAAGCTACATATTATGATTTAAAATTTTCGAGTAGCCACATCAAGAAGTAAAAAGAAAAAGTGAAATAAATTAATCTCGATGATATACTTTCTTTATCTAAAGTATGTCGCCATGTAATCGAGGCAAAAAATATTAACGTGACATTTTACATTCCGTGGGTCGCACCAAGGCTTCAGAACCCGGTGTGCGCTAAATGCTTACGGCATGTCTTCGTTCAGACTAGCTGTATTTCCAGTGCTCGTAGCCACACGGGGCTGGAGGCTACCCTGTTGCCCAGCACAGCTCTGTACTCGTACTGCCTGGGTTTGTATCCCAGCCCCAACACACACTGACTGTGCACAGGTTGTTTTTTTTTTTAACCACTCTGGACTCACCTTCCCCATCTGCAAACTGGGAATAAAAGCAGAGTTGTGGGGATTCAGTGAGTTAACATGCATACACCGTTTACTCCAGTGCCTGGCATATAGGCAGTGCTATATAGTATTAGCTGCTGGAAGAAGATCAGAGGTTCCGGTTGCACACGTGGCAACCATTAGAGAGTGGGACATGCGTAAGGGCTGGTGCAGTCAGAAGGGGCTTCAGGGAGGAGAAGGGCATTTAGTCAGATCTTGCAGCTCAGGTCGCATTTGCCCAGGAGGAGGGACGTGGAGAGGGCTTTGGGGAGAGGGGGAAGGGAGCAGGGTCAGGGCAGAGCTCGTCTGGTTGAGGGAGAGGGTGTTGGTGGAGGGGCAGAGGAAGGAACAGGGGAGTGCCAGACAACGGGGGCGGGGCTGAAAAGCAGGCTGAGGGACGCTGGCGGTCACAGCCTCCAGCACCTTCATCTGACTGAGGTCAAAGAGGGAGAGTGACTTGTCCAGGGAGCCTTGGCTCGGCCACTCACACCGCCCTTTGGTAGCCGTCCAAGCACTCAGTGCCCCTGCCTCTGCAGCTGGATCACACATCAAGCCAACTGAGACGGGCAGGTGCCGCTTCTTGTCTTAGCCGCACAGAAGACAGCCTGGGGGCTCCCCAGGGCCTCCGTCCCAAGGTCTGAACACCCCAGAGAATTGAGTCAGCTCCCTCTCGCTGGAGTGGTGAATGCACCTCTTCGCGGGGGCCAAGAAACTGTCCTCCAGGCTGCGAGACCCCCTGGACTGTCTAGAGGCCGAGGATTCAGTCACCTCAATTCTCTGGTCAGTAATTAACCAGGCCTCATCTGGGCAGCGATAAGCACGCTGAGTCCATTAGCCAGGAGCATGCTGTGCGTACCTCTCCTCTGAGAATCACCCCCAACTGTTCTGGGAAGGAGGTGGCGACTCTGGACAGGCCGACTCCTACTTCCAGGTGACTGGCTTTGAGGCAGTGCCGCTCTGGACTGGAGACCCAGGCGTCCCCTGGACTGACCGGTGGGCAGTGGGCAGCTAGCTCATTCACCAGCGGCCAAGGCCATTTTTATTGAGAAGGTACTGGAAAGGCCACCCTTGGGACAGAGGCAGTTCCTGGCTGGTGAGGGCCTCTGCAAAAGTCATCTGTGAGGGACATCGCCAGCCTTTGTCATTTGAAATCATCCGTGTCCAATTTTCTCATGGGGTGCATGGCCCTTTACAAATAGTTTTTGATGGGGTGCCTGGATGGCTCAGTTGGTTGAGCGTCCAACTGTTGATTTCAGCTCAGGCCCTGATCCCAGGGTCGTGGGATCAAGCCCTGTGTCGGGCTCTGTGCTGAGCTGCTTGTGATTCTCCCTCTCTCTCTCTCTCTCTCTCTCTCTGCCCCTCTCCCACACTTGTGCACTCTCTCTCTGAAAAAAAAAAAAAAAAAAGGTTAAATAGTTTTTGTTAACAAAATAATAAAACACATAATACTTGTTATAAACAACATAAATAATTATGGTATTAATTGGGATTTAAATTTGATTATGATTTGTTCTTTTGTATGGTATATGTCTTTTTTTTTTTTTAATGTTTATTTATTTTTGAGAGAGAGAGACACAGATCGCCAGCAGGGGAGGGGCAGAGAGAGAAGGAGACACAGAATCCAAAGCGAACTGGGGACTCTGAGCTGTCAGCGCAGAGCCCAACGTGGGGCTCAGACTCACAAACCATGAGATCATGACCTGAGCTAAAGTTGGATGTTTAACCAACGGAGCCACCCAGGCGCCCTGATCTATATGTAAGTCTTTTAAAGAGCTCTCTGAATTCACCATAATAACTCAGCTGGGGCGGAGGTCAAACCAACAGCTCTTGTACGTGTGACTGACCAGCCTGACACCGGTCCACGGTCTCATTCAGTCGTCTGCCCAGGATCGGGACATTGCCGAGTTCTCATAGAGTTAACAGAAGACGATCTGAACCTTGCCAAGTTCTGATTGAACAGCAGCGAGGGATTAGGTCGTTGCCGAGTTCTGACTGGTGGATAAGTACAGCTCGGGACTTTGCTGTCTTTAATTGGATGACCTGGCCAGGCCCGGTCCGTTGCTAAACTCTGATTGGCTGAATGTACTTCCGCCTGGCTATCACAGTACGACTTCGGAGTCACGTGCACAGGGTGGCCCGTGCAGAAACCCACGTGACAGCAACGTGAAGCTGCTCGAGTTGTATTTCTCAGGATGCGATCCCAGTTTCCCTGTCCTAACTGATGCCTGACATGTCCAGAAAGAAATGGATTTTGCCCGTGGAAGGTCCCACGCTTGGGTCGTCTTCCTCAAAAGAAGGCTGAACCAGCCCACCATTTTGTTGATAAGAAACACCACTGCCCTTATTGATAAGGGCTCCCATTGGTGGGGCACTTCCCGTAGACCCGGGGCTGCGTTTGACATGCATTTTCTCATTTAATCCCCGTAACAACCCTATGAGGTGAACCGTGTGGCCGCCCCTATTTTACAGAGGAAGAAACCGAGATTTAAAGAGTGCGAAAGGCTCATTCAAGGACATGCCGCTGGGATTCACCCTCAGATCTGCCCGATATCAAAGTCCATGTCCTGATGTTTACCTTAGACTGTTTTCTCAATTTGCAAATAAAACCAAAATGTTATCCTGGGCGGTGACCAGTGCCTTGCTTCCTCCCAGTAGACAGGAAGGGTGTCTTCTGTGGTCCGGTCGGGGTCTATGCTCAGCGCGAGCGAATCCACAGAACTGTCAAAATAGCGAGACACCTCCCATCTGGTTGGTAAGCAGCTACTGTCCTAAGCCCCCCAGAGGCCCCTCACCAGCCCCCTCAACACCGAGATATCCTATCTCCTACCCTCCAGTCTTCCAGGTCTCCCCACGGTTCAGTGAGTAAAGGACTAATGCCCAGCTCACCAGGGGATCTCACTACATCTTGGTCTCTAATCCAGGCACACCTCTGTGATCCTGCACACTTCCGGACCACTGCAATAAAGCGAATAGCACAATAAAGCCAGTCGGGTGAATTTTGGGGTTTCCCAGTGCATACATAAGTTATGTTTATACTGGATTGTAACCTACTAAGTGTACAATAGCATTATGTTGTAATAACAATATACGTGTCTTAATTAAGAAATGCCTTATTGTGGGGCACCTGGGTGGCTCAATCCGTCCAGCGTCTGACTCTTGATTTCCGCTCAGGTCATGATCTCACTGTTGGTGAAATGGGGCCCGGCGTCAGGCTCTGTGCTGAGCACATGGAGCCTGCTTGCAATTCTCTCCCTCTTTCTCTGCCCCTCCCCCACTCGTGGGCACGTGTGCTCTCTCTCTCAAAATAAACATTAAAAAATATATATCTGATTGCTACAAAATGTTAACCAGCATCTGCGCTTCGGGGAGTTGTAATCACCGACCTCAATTCACAGTAACAAATACAATAATAATGCAAAAGTTTGAAATATTGTGGGAATGTGACACAGAGACGTGAAGTGAGCAAATGCTGTTGGAAAAATGGAGCCGATAAATAGACTAGCTTGACACAGGGTTGCCGTAAACCTTCAATTTGCAAAAAGAAAAAAAAAAGGCAGTATCTACAAAGCACAATGACGTGAGGTATGCCTGCATATTGGTCAATGGCTGTCCCATGTGGGTTGATAGTTTGAACATCATTCCAGGTCAGGGAAGACCCGTGGCTTGGGAAGTTATCATGAATTAAACCACCAAATGACCTAGGCATCCTTCCTTCCTTCCGGAATCATATTCATCTCACCAACTGTTTTTGAGAATTTGCTGAGAGGCTTTTTAGCACAGAGCCCCGCACAGAGTTAGCTCTCGGTCCATGGAAGTATGTTGTGTTTTTAATTTAAGTTACTGCTAAGCGGGGTCTGCCCTTTCTGGAATAGTCTTTGCCCCAGCATTTCTCGAAGGGTGCTCAGTAATGAGCCCCTGAAATGCTCCACTGTAAAAAAAAAAAAAGTTCTGAGGTCAAGTAAATCTGGGAAGCTGCAGGTGCTCAGAGATTCACAATGTGCACAGACTATTAAAGATCTGAGGAGGCTTGCTGCACAGAAATTGACACCCCTAAGTCCCACAGTCCCCAGGTTTTTGACCACAGGGCTCCCTCGTTCTGGTGGGAGAGTCAGGAGGGTGGGTTAACATCAACAGGCAACCTCCAGAATTCACTTTGGAAACATCTACTGTTCCTGGCCCAAAAAAACCCCACAAAAAACAAGATAGGACGATCAAGTAGTGTGTGTGTGTGTGTGTGTGTGTGTGTGTGCGTGCGTTTCATCTGCAAAATCCTGCTGACAGCCATTTCCAAAGAGAGATCCAACATTTGAGCGTGAGATGGAAGACAGGTCGGGCCAGCTGCAATGTGCAAGCTCACTTCTGTGATGTGCAGGCTCACGACTGGACTGTGAGTTTACACCAAGCTGGGTCTCAGTCTCACCTCCTTCCCTCATAGGGGAAGTGATGCCAGGCAATGCAGGATAGAATCAATCCAGGAAGGCTTCCTGGAGGAAGGGAGTGTTGAGGCAGCTCTTTAGGAGGGGTGGGGCCCAGATGGGCAGGGAGGAGGGTGGAGGCGAAAATGCCACACCCCTGCAACACGTGGCACTTTCCAAAACATGCGGTGCCTTGTCAAAGCCAGCTGTTGGCTCTCTGCCCTGGCTTCTAGCCCTTCATCCTTCCCCTCCTCCCCTCCAAGGTCCAGAACCATCTCCTGAGTCAGCTCTGGGCTTCCTGCTAGGGGTCAGATCCTTGCCTGTTCAAGGAAGGGAGGGTTAGCGTTAAGACTCCAGGGACCCCACCTCCTTTCTCTGAGGCAAGGACAACACACATTCCAAAAAGAACAGAGACTGTGAGGCTCTGTGTCTTTTCCACCAGGGGAAGCGTGACCTCAGCCGGAGCTCAGCCCTCTCACCTACAACCACTTCTCCAGCAGAAAGATTCAGAAATCAGGTGCCTGCTGCCCAGGGAGAGAGCCCCAGGATTGAGACCTGACTCAGGCTGGAGGTAGCCCCAGAGTTCTTGGGCCCCACTAGAGGCCTGAGCCAGGAGTGGCAAGGGGTGGGAGAGGCCCCGTAAGCAGAGGCGCCGGCCAGGCTCCTCCACCCCAGCCCAGGGGAGCGGTCTAGATCCCTCCCTCCCTCTCAACTGACAGGGCTGGGCCGGACTAGCGTGCACGGACCTGGGACCGAAACTCAGCAGAGTACCCACCCACCCCAGGGACCCTTGCCCAGGCGGAACCCAAGCATGCCCAGCCCCAGGACCATGCTTCCCAGGAAGGGGGCTGATGAGGAAATCACAGAGCAATGGCAGAGGAAGGGGGCTTTGGGGCCAGACAGACAGACATGTTTACCGAGCACCTGTTGTGTTCCAAGCCTTGAGCCTGGTTCCGGGAGCACAGTGGGGACCCAAACCAGACCCAGCTTCTTACAGGCTGGGTGGCCCTGGCCAAGTCACTCGACCTCTCTGAGTCTTCGCTGCCTTATCTATAACAAGGGGCTCCTAACTCCCCTGCTGTCTGTGAAGACTGACCTAAACTTTCATGCCGTGAGGTATGAGATGCCCGGCAAAGAACAGGGCTCAATAGAAACACTGTCTTGACTTGAGCTTCTTCCTTGGAAGGCCAGTTGTGTCTGGGTCAGCCCTCAGCCTGTCCCTAGATTGTAAATCCCAGTGCTCTCCCAGTGACCTGTCCTCAGCAGGACCTGCCCTTCCCTCTCTGGTCCTCAGCTTTCTCCCTTCTGAAACGGGATCGCAGGGCCTGTGCTGGCGACTTCCTAGGATCCAGTGGACAGACTCCGCACCCATTGAATAGGGCTTCCCTGGGGGCAGAGAGGAAATGGCAGAAGCAATGATTTTCAAACTACAGGTCATAATCTATTATGAGCCTTGAAAGCAATGTAGTGGCCACAGAGAGAAATTTTCAAGAAGAGACTCGAAGAAATAATATTGAAGACTATGTCACGAAGTTCAGGTTTTCAACTCATGAAACTTTTATTCCAGTTCAATATTGACATACGCGTGTTTACTGAGTCAGGATGTGAAATGTGCTTCTTACTGGAGGTGAGGACGCATCGGAAAAGCTACAGGTGATAGTTAAGGACACAGGCTCTGGGACTGAAGGAGTCTGGGTTTTGCATGTTGACTCTGCCCCTAACAAATGGAGCGACATCGGGCAAGTGACTTCAGCTCTCTGTGCCTCAGTCTCCTCGCCTGGAAAGAGGGACGGAAATAACTCTTACCTTGTTAATGAACTGCTTGGGACAGCCAGGCACGCAGCCCAGCGAGCATTAGCGATTACTGTCGGCCTGAGAAGGAGGATGAAGCGAGGCCCCGGAGGAGGTCACTCTGTAGG
>NW_026057585.1:87099337-87165748 GCF_023721935.1 Panthera uncia
TCTGGAGCCCCCTCCCCAGGGAGAAGGTCGTCTGGCCCAACCCTGATTCCTTAGATGAGAAAACTGATGCCCTGAACCAGGGACAGAATGAACTGGAGCCTGGGCTCCACTCCGTCTCTTACTGTCCCTTAGGGTAGAAAGAGCCCTTGACCCTTTGACCTTCCTGGCTGTAAAATGGGGACAGTAAACAATCAACCTCAGGGGGGTAATGAAATGAGACCCTGCATGTCAAGGGCATAGCACTGTGCCTGACATAGAGTCCCTATAAACGTTAGCTGTTTTTACTCCGAAGATACTATTCAATAAGAAAGGTAGGCTCTAAATATATAAGTATATACAGTATGAACTCACTCCATAAAAGAAAAAACAAAGGTGTGAGGTCTGAGGCACCCTCCAGGGCATTCCCAGTGATTGACTGTTTCTAGGTGGCGGGGTGACAAGCACACGTTTGCTTTTTCTGTTCCGTCTAAAACTTCTAGTTCCTAGTTTTTGTACAGCTAATATGTATTGTCGGGGGGGGGGGTTCTTTTTTTGGAAAAAAAAAAGAGAGGGAGAGACATCATTTTTATCAACATGTAGTGTAACTACTGCCCTCCCCATGTCCACTGACTCATGTAACATTCCCGGCCAGGACGCAGGCTGACCCCATGCTGCCTTCCACCGAAAACTCCAGGTCTGTCATTGTAGTTTGGGGGTACGAGAGCCTCGAAAAGCAGCCCAATTTTCATTTTCTTTTTCTTGTTTGTTCACGGTGACAGCTGATGACCTACTGGTAGCTTTTTGGGAACATAGACATGCCAAAGAGCTCAGATTTCATCTGCAGGACGGTGGGGGGGTGGGGCAGGCACGCCGGGGTTTATCCAGTGTTAAGTTCTCGCATCTCCTGTGTACCAAACTGGGCTCTGGGGGGTGGAAAGTGACGAAGGCTGGGGACAGATGTCCTCTAGGCCTCAGATGCCAGGGCGAGAGTGGGCATGAAGCGGGGGGCGGGGGGTCGGTGGAAGGGGGTGGAGGGCAGTGGTGCAGCAGGGATGGGGAAGGAAAGGAGGTGGTTCGGACGCTGCTTCCCAGCTGACTGGCCCTCCTCCAGGGCCTTCCCATGATGCCATGTCATGCTGAACAGCAGTGTGCGCATGTGTGTGCATATATGTGTGTGTGTTCATGTGTGTGTGTGTGTGTGTGTGTGTGTGTGTTGGGGGTGCAGGGGAGGCAGGGAAGAGGTGATATGTGGCCAAGAAAGGGATGTGGAGGCTGAGGAGAGGTCCATGTTGGATGTGGGGTGTGGGGAAAGATGGACCCTTTAAAAAAGGCACAGGTTGAGGCGCCTGGGTGGCTCAGTCAGTTAAGCCTCTGACTTCGGCTCAGGTCATGATCTCGCACTCTGTGAGTTCGAGCCCCGCGTCGGGCTCTGCGCTGACAGCTCAGAGCCGGGAGCCTGCTTCGGATTCTGCGTCTCCCTCTCTCTCTGCCCCTCTGCCTCTCATGCTCTCTCTGTCTCTCTCTCTAAAAAATAAACATAAAAAAAATTAAAAATAAAATAATGAAATCAAAAAGGCGCAAGTTTCAGTGAGGCTGTGGGTTTGAGGGTTAACACAGGCATCCAGAAATTAGCCCCCCGACCAGCACCCTGGTCACCCACGCTTCCATGACGGCACCCTCGCTCGGCCCTGTTACCGCCCATCTGAGCACCGTCTGGCCCTCTGGAGGCCTGGCACAGGGCCTTACTCCATTTTGGTCTGGCCCAGCACTGGCCCGGTGCCGGGCAGATCACAGGTGCTCAACACATGCCAGATGAATGCCTGAGTCTGACTGAATGCCGTCTGGGTGGTGAGTGACTCAGCCATGCCTGAGGCTGGGGACACCCGGGTTCTGGTTTCCCCTTTAGCTTGCCCGTGACCCGAGCTGGGGTGTGTTGCGGAACATGTGCCTTCCTTTCGTTCCGTCCGCACGGTGGGGTTAGCAGAACCCCCCCCCCCTCCATCTCCTTCCTGTTCTGAAGACGAGGAAAAGGGGAAGGGAGGATGAGGGACCCAAGTTCCAGGTGGGCACAACATGCCAAGGGAAGGCTGCGGGCACACGCCCGGTCACTTTGGGGAAGTCGGCAGCGGCTGGGAGGCTGGACAGTGGGAGGCTGGGGGTCTGGAATGCCAGGCTCAGTGGCTTTGCTGGAGTTTATAAGCAGGAGGAGGCCAGGAACAGTATCGGAGGAGAGAGGACCAGGCCCGTGAAGGAAACTGAGACACTGTATTTTGGGAGGAGCCAGGAGCTTGGTTTCTTGTACCAGGAAAAAAGGGTCTAGGCAGCTGCCAGGACCATCACTGGGGGTCACTACTCCAGGGAAAATTTTCCCCACTTCCTCAATCTCTGTGGGCAACAGAGATGTAAATGTCAACAGTGCCTCCTGCTGCACAGCCTCAGCATTACAGTATCTTTGTCCTAGAGGTCACAAACAGCAGGTAAGGGAGATCTGTTCTAGAACGTTCGAGCTGGAATAACACATTCAACAGCTATTACTGCTGCTGCCGCTGCTGTTACTGGTTAAGAGCTTACCGTGCCCCAGGCACTGTGCTAAGTAAATCTCCTGGATTATCTCATTTAATCTTCCCAATGACCCTATAAGATAGGAACTATTATTAACCCCGTTTTTCAGATGGCAAAACTGAAGCAGGGAACATAAATGATTCTTCCCAAGGTCTCACATTAGTTTGTAGCAAGATTAGCTTTCCAGCCCAGGTGTCTCACTCAAAAGCCTATAGTTTTAACTGCATTCTTGGGCCTCCCGTCAAGTCTGAGGATGATGGCGGTCTTTCCATCATCTCCACTCTGTTGGTTCTAGAGTTGCTATCTAGAACTCTGTTGAGAAGGATTCTGAGTGCCGCGATGAATTACTGATGTCTGTCGGGGGCACAGGCAGGGATGGGGCAGCGTTTCCGATCTCGTCGAACCTACTCGGGGACACCACACACCAAAGGAAAGTGATCCAGACTGAGCCGTTGCATTGGACCAAGCCATTTCCCCAGAAAGGGGTTTCCCGAGAAGGGGCCCGAGGCTTAACCCTCTGACCTCTGTGTTTACTTGTTCACTCAGGGACTGAAAGGGCATCTCACGCTTGTCCTGTCCGAATATGAGCCCTTGCTTGGGACCTCCTGAGCCATCTTCCCGCCATTTTCCCCATTCTAGGCACAAGGCATTACTGGTCCCTGTTCCTCAGCCAGAAGCCTTGGTATCATCCTTAACCCTCTTACCTCCCACACCCTACATCCAATCTTCCAACAAATCTCATCGGTTCCACTTCCACCCTCAAAACACGTCCAGAATCCAGCTACTCATCACCTTCCCAGCTACCCCTGGACTCACATGGCAGCCACATAGGCAGTCTTGGTACATGCACCTTTACCCCCTGCACTCGGTGTCCACACTGCAGGCACAGCCCTTAGGTCTTCTTGGTTTTCAAAGTACCTTTATTATTATTATTATTATTACTGTTTTAATTGCAGAGAGAGCAAGCAAGGGAGAGGGGTAAACAGAGAGAGAGAGAGAATCTTAAGCAGACTCCATGCTCAGCATGGAGCCCAACGCAAGGCTCAATGTGGGGCTCAATCCCATGACCCTGGGATCATGACCTGGGCCAAAATCAAGAGTCAGATGCTCAACTGAGCCACACAGGCGCCCCTGGTTTTCAAAGTACAGTACTTTTACACAAGATACACACACACAGTAAAGAAGGGCAGGGAATTGTCACTCCCATTTGGCAGATGAGAAAAATCGAGGCACACCATGATGTAACTGGCCCAAAGAGGCACACCAGGGAAGCGCAGTCCAGGGCTCTTACCATGATGTTGTATAATACCTGATCCCTGCAACTCACAGAGCTTCCTCTGAGCACGTCTGAGAGTTACACACACACACACACACACACACACACACACACACGCCACCTAACCCAGAGGATGCAGGAGGTCAGGTAGGGGGATGTCAAGGAGGTCAGGAGAGACGGTCTCTCCGCCTTGGAGTGGCTGGGGAAATGGCTCGGTCCAATGCAACGGCTCAGTCTGGATCACTTTCCTTTGGTGTGTGGTGTCCCCTGGTGTTCACTCTTAGCAAATGCAGTTGGTTGATTATCTAAGGAAGCTTTTTGGGAGAACCCCCAGGCTCTGAAGGTAAAGGAGGAGCCTGGGCGCTCTGGGACCACACCCTGACCAGGCTCCCTCCCAGCAGAGGTCTTTGTCCCTTAAAGGCCAGAGCCTGTGTCCAGGTGTGGAAGGGCCATGCCGCTCCTTCCAAAGCTTACCCATCCACACCTCATGGGAACCCAAACTGGTACAGCTATTCTGAAAGCAGTTATTTAAAAAAAAAAAAAAAAAAAAAAAAAAAAATCAAGATTTAAAAAAAGGTTTTAAATGACAGGCTTATTATATAATGTTAAATGGAAAATTAGGACAAAAACGCGTGTAAAAATACCATCTATGCATACATCTACCGAAGATAGACACACAAATGGCAGCAATGAGTCTTTCTGAAGAGTAGAATTATGTTTTATTTTTATTTTTTAATAGTTTTTAAATTTTTTCTGTACAACACGTTTCATGTTTCTAAAGTTTTATAAAGGTGGGGCGCCTGGGTGGCTCAGTCAGTTGAGCGCCCGACTTGGGCTCAGGTCATGATCTCGTGGTTCACGAGCTTGGGCCCCGCATCGGCCTCTGTGCCTGCTCGGAGCCTGCTTCAGAGTCTGTGTTTCCGTCTCTCTCTGCCCCTCCTCTGCTCATGTTCTCTCTCTCTCTCTCTCTCTCAAAAATAAATTAAAAAAATAAAGTTTTATAAAGGAAAAAATAAATAAATAAAGCCCTTTCCATCTGGCGTCCTGCCCCTGTTGCCTGCTGTGAGCTGGTCAGAATGTCCCCTCCAGAACGCTATTCCATGAACATTGGGCAAGTTGAAGATGTGTCCACTGGTGGGGACACATGTGTATTCCAGTGGGGAACTTCTGAACACGGTGCCTTACTCAAGCATTTCAGAGCCCTGGCAGGGTGGGAGCAGGGGGTTGGAAAGGGCAGAGGGACTCCCTGGGGACCAAGAAACCTTAGCTGTCAGAGAGAGGGATGCAGGGAAGCCAAGAGAAAGTTGATGACCAAGGTTCTCAGGCAGAGAGGAAGAGGGGCCTCAGAGAGATGGTGTATATGAGTGGGCCCAGGACCAGAGAAGTGACTAGGTGTGCCCAAGGTCACACAGCAGGTGACAGGGTGTGTCTGGTGTTCAGATCACCTACCCCCAATTCCTGAGCAACCTGGAACTTACAGGAAGCACCCACGGAAGTGCAAATTAGCACAACAGTGAGAAAACACTTTTGGCAATACATTTTTAAGTTTGAAGAGGTCAAAGGTTGGCCAGGATGTTGGGAAAGGGATATGTTCATGTGTCCTACTGGTAGGAATTAGATTGGTTTAGCCACTGCAGAGAGCAATTTGCAGCACCTGCTAAATTTTCAAATGCATCCTGTGACCCAGCAGATCCATATCTCAGTATTATCTACCCCAGAGAAACACCAGCCGGAGTGTAGACGGGGTGGTCGCAGAGGTGATCATTGAGGCGTTTTGTCATCTTAAAAAACTAAGAACTTCCTAAATATCCACCAACTGGAGAAGGATTAAATGTGACACATCTGACCCACAGAATACTTTAAGAAGGGGGCGGGGGGGGGGGGGTACAGTGGGGAAAATTCTCCATGGAGTGTTGTGGGCTGAAAAGGGCCAGAAACAAGTGGCAGAATGAGGGTATGAAACAATGTATATAAAACCACACAGACCGAGGCACAGGATCATCTGTGTTCCCGGGGTCCGTGAGAAAAGACTTGGAAAAATCCGCCCCCCCCCAAAAAAAAAACTGGCAATAGCAGTGGGTCGGGTGTGATTGGGGGGAGATAGGAGAACGTGTGAAGAGGAAAGTGTATCCACCTATCGCTTGTGTAATCAAAAATTCACCATTAAAAAGAGATTCGAGAAAGACCAAAAGGAAGAAAGGGAGGGAGTCAGGAGCCCCCCCCCCCCAGGAGGATGTAGCACGTGGCAGGCCCAGGAGGACCAGCACAAGAACGGAGACCCCACTGAGATGAAGGATGGGGGAGGTGAGCAGAGGCTCCCGGGCAGGGGTGCGTGGCTGCGGGGCGACAGGTTCCCCGCGGCCGCCCCCGCTTTCCCAGAAGAAGCAGGCGGGCCTGGGGCCGGGTCCCGGCAGGTGCCCGGCCGTCTCTGCACGCCCGGCGGTCAGCACACCTGGGAGCCGCTCTCAAGCGCCTGGGGGCCTTCCCAGGCCTGGAAGGAGCAGACTGAGGCAGGTTTGGAAGAGCCAGGCTGCTCTTACGGGAAAGGGAGAAGGGGTTCCCGGCCAGCGCCGCCCTGCCCCTCCTCTCCCAAGCCTCTGCGTCCCCATCCCCGCCCCGCCCCGCCGGGTGGCCGCGCCTCCCCGCAGTCCCCCTCCGGTCCAGGCCCAGAGGGAGCGGCAGGAGCGGCTGAGGCTGGAAGGGAAAGGGCCCCAGGCGAAGGGCTATGTCAAGGCTGGGTAATCCTAGGCTCTTTCCAGGCTGCCATATGTTTCCAGGCTGCCTAGGTTCAAATCCTGGCTCCACCCGTCTGTGCCCTAAGCAACCCCCCTCTCTTCAATGGAGATATAATTCGCCTACTACAAAATTCACTCTTTAGAAGTGTACGATGTTTGGGGCGCCTGGGTGGCTCAGTTAAGCATCTGACTTTGGCTCAGGTCACGATCTCAGGGTTGGTGAGTTCGAGCTCTGTGCTGACAGCTCAGAGCCTGGAACCCCTTGGGATTCTGTGTCTCCCTCTCTCTCTGCCCTCCCCTGCTCATTCTCTCTCTCTCTCTCTCTCTCTCTCTCTCTCTCTCTCTCAAATAAATAAACATTTAAAAATTATTTTAAAAAAGAAGCATACAGTGTTTAATATAGTCATTAAGTCATGCAACTGGTGTTCCCTAAACTTGCTCCTTTCTTCTCCAAATGCCTAAGCCCCAGTTGGCTCTTAACTTTTCCCTCCTCTGCTGCCTTTTCCAGTGTTTATTGACCCAGTCTCGCTAGGCCCCTTGCTGGCCCAGGCAGGAGAGGGAGAGGCTGGGAATCCTCGTACAGCAGCGTGGTTTTATACACGTTATTCTCAGAGTCTGTGGAAGAGGCACGGTTATAAAATCCCACCTGTGGACAGAAACATGACTGTGAAGTCATACTTTCAAAAGAGATACTGAGGTCTTGTAAGTATGAGTCAATGTCAAGTTCAGCTTAGTAAACATTTAAGTGAGTGGCTTCCTGCCAAGAACCAGGAGGGAAGCTGGGTTGTTTGGAGCATGCAGAATTGTGTTTGAGCCCCAGATGTTGAAGGTGCGTGGGTCTTACCTATCCTGTGCCAGGTCCTGAGGATGTACTCAGGAAGAGAGAGATTCCAGGCACAAATATGATTTCCGTGAAATGGTGATTAAGTAGTACGAAGGAGACATATGTGGGGACTGGGAAGAAACCAAAGTCAGGAAGTGAAGAAAGCGCCCTGAGAAAGTGACTTAGGGGCTGAGACAGGAAGCAGCAACAGGCACTGACTAGGGGACAAGGGGGAAGAGCAACCTGGGAAGGGAAAACCCCAGGAGGTGAGACAGACAGACAGACAGACAGACAGAAGGGAGAGGAAGGGAGGGAGGGAGGGAGGGAGGGAGGGAATGGGGGAGAGAAACCAGCAGAGCACTCTGTACCTGGAGCCTAGAGAATTGGAAGAGAGGGTCAAAGGGAAGGTGGAGGCCACATTGTAAACCTGATCGTGTGTAAGACATCTTGAGCCTCGTGCTGTGGAACGTAAGCCTTATTCCCCACTTAGGGCTTGGGATGTGCTTTGTTCTAACCGTGGAGAAGCTCAGTGATGGTTCTTTCCCAGTGTAGAAATGCAGGCCTACGTAGGCTCAGAAGAACCAATTGGGTGCATTTCTTCACAACTCCGTGTTCGGTGACCTCACGTTGAACTTGCCATGGAGAGAGTCACCCCAGAAACTGACACGGGGCTTCCTCCTGTTCCCCGCCCCCCCAGACCCACTTGTTAAACATTTTCCAGCTGACCTCCCGGTTTAGTGCTGTGATCTTTGCAAATCAGGAAGTGATCAAGATCGGGGAATTTCATTTTTGTCTGCCCTTAACCATCTGGAGGATAAATAGCAGAAGTTGAAACCCACGGGCTTTGAGGACGGCCAGACCAAGGTTCAAATCCTAGCCCCATCACTAATCAGCTGTGTGATCCTGGGTAAGCGACGTAACCTCTCAGAGTTCCGTCTGTTAAAAGGGATACAAATACCCACCTCGTGGGGTTGTCGTGAGGATTAAACACCACAATATATGTAAACTGCAGAGGCTGTTGCACAGCAAGGATCCAAATAAATATTAAGGGTATTGAATGCTGTTTTAGATAAAGAGATCTCAGTAGAAGTATACTCATTTTATACCACAATGGATTTACGAGCAATACTGGGGATAGTGGAAAGGTCCTGGAGTGGCACACTGAGGACCTGCGTAGACGCTAGGTTGTGGTAACTGGCTGAGATTTTTCTGACCCGCATCCAAGATGACTTCCTTTAAGGTTTTGAGAGAAGTAACTAACCTGACCTTTATGGTCACAAAATGTTCTTTCATGTTGATTCAGAACGTCATCCAGACGTGCGGTTTCCTAGCTTGAGATTATAGGGTATGGGGGAAAGGGGCGGGGGAGAACAAGCACGCGGCAGATTTTGTCAAAAAGAACAGGTACCATCGGGGCGTCCGGGTGGCTCAGTCAGCTAAGCGTCTGACTCTTGGTCTCGGCTCAGGTCTTGATCTCAGGGTCGTGAGTTCAAGCCCCGCACTGGGCTCTGTGTTGGGCTTGAAGCCTACTGAAAAGCAAAACAAAAAACAGGTGCCAGATTCAGACAAGCCAAGTGGGTGGAGCAGGTGGCAGATGAAGACATTTCCCCAGTGCCCTGTCCCCACTGCCACCCTGCTCCCAGTTCACTGGGATTCTTGGCCTGAAAGAGCTGCAGTGGGTTGGATGAAGTTGGTTGGGGGGGTGGGGGGGGGCGGGGGTTCTTCTATCTTCCTTGTCTTTGAGGTCCAAACATGGTCCCTGTAAGCCCCTGTCAAGTAGTGCTGACTGAGGGACACCTGGGTGGCTCAGTCAGTTGAGCGTCCAACTCTCCATTTTGGCTCAGGTCATGGGATTGAGCCCCATGTCGGACCCAGCGCTGAGAGCACAGAGCCTGCTTCTCTCTTTCCCTCTCTCACTACCCATCCCCTACTCTCTGTCTCTCTCCGTCTCTCTGTCTCTCTCTCACAGATAAATAAACTTAAAAGAAATAGTGCTGACTGAGCTGAAATCATAGATGCGAATCTCAGAACTGTCCTGAGATTCCTGAATGTTTTCACCCAGGGCCAAACTCAGGGCCACTTTTGGATCCACCTAGTTCTGTGAAAATGCATTCTCTCAATCGAGAACTGCCGGGATACAGCTTGAGAGCCGGCACCTGCAGCAGGATTCTCTGTGCTCTGTATCTCCTCCGCGTTCACCGGCTTTATCATAGCCCACCAATGGTCACTCGGCCTGTCACGGATACCCACAGAGTGGACAAAGCAATTACCCGAAGGCAGGGTGGCCATGCAGTCAGGCCGGGTGCCGAATCCAGAACCCAGCACCTGCATAAGCTCTCTGGGTCCTCAAAATGGCAGTTTCCTCTCCTGTAAAGAGGAGGCAATCCCTCCTTGGAAGTACTGGGAAACAGAAAAAATGAAAAGAGAAAGAGAAGAAGATAACATTTAATAAAAGGAGAGCAATGATCACCTTTAGAATTTGTCGGAAAAGCGATACATACAAATTATTGAAAAGCTTAGAAACGAAACATGAGCAGAAAGAAGAAACTTAAAATACATGTGTATAATATAGAATATATATATATTACATAATATATAATATGTATGTTATATATTATAGATTATATAATACATATATATTGCATATATATACATGTACATATACATGTATTATATTATAATATACATAATATATAATACACACCACACATATATAATATACATATACGTATACACACATGTGTATAATATGTATACATATAATCTGTATAATATACACATATGTATATTACATATGTGTGATGTATTATATATATTTATATCCTCACCACCCAGAAGTTAACAACCACCCACATATCGGTGTATATCCTCCATCTGCTATCCATGCCTATGCGCACACATATTTTTTTTTTAATGGGACCATATTTTGCTCCTTGCTTTTCTGCCTCTCCAGTACGCTGCCAACTTCGCCGAGCCGTGACATATCCCTCGGCAGCCTCCTTTTTAATGACGGGAGACAATTCTGCGGTGAGGCTGTTTCCATCACTCGGAAGCTATTACTGTCGGGGTGCCTGGTAACACACCTTAGGCTTTGGTGTCGGAGGCCCCAGCTTTCTCCGGAAGTAGGCCCTCGGCTCTCGAGGCTGCCATCCCCTTGTGAAGGAGGCAGAGAGTCACAGGAATGACCCACCAGATTCTCGGGGGGGATGAAAGTAGCTAACGTGCGGGAAGTGCTTGGCTTAGTACCCGGCACATAAAACACGCTCGGACACCGCCAGTGGGGTCTGAGGCTGTGCTGTTGAACTGGCCCTGAACTCTTCGTGCTGTTTGACTTAGCTCCCGTACTGGAACCCCTAACTGTGGCCGTCGGCCATCAACCCTTCTCCTCCCCTTCCCCCAGGCATGGCTTTACTGATCCGCCACCCCCACGATGCGGCGGAGCAAACCGCCACGCAGACCCGGAGGAGGTTCCAGCCGTCTTTGAGCCGCGGTGGCGCGGGGAGCCGGCCGGCCGCCCGGCTCGCCGCGGCGGGGCTGCCCCCGGGGAAGCCCCCGCCGAGTCCCGGCCCGCGGGGGCGGGGCCCGCGGCTCGGCCTCCCATTGGCTGCCGTCCGCAACCACCTGCCGGCCGGCGGGCGGCGGGGCTGGAGGGGGGACCTGGCGGCGCCCGGCGGGCAGCGCAGGAGCCGGCGTGGCGGGGCTCGGCCGGTGGGTCCCCCTGCTCCTGTGCCTGCTGCAGTCCACTCAAGGTAAGGGCGGGGGCCGCGGGGCGGGCGGGGGGGCCGCGGGGCGCCTGCCCTGGGCGGCGGAGCTCCCGGAAGGAGGGAAGTGGCCTCAGCCCGGCCGCCGCCAGAGGAGGGGATGCGAATCCGCCCTGCCCACCCACCGCCCGTTTTCTTCTACACTGGGGCTTGGAACTCGACACACCCGAGTCTTTGCAATTGCTTTCCGGGAGGAAAGAGACCCAGATTCTTACTGCCAGTCCAGCTCCAGGTGAACAGGAAAAGACGGTGGCAGTTTAAAACGCAGCTGCATTGATTTACAGAGTGCTGTTTCAGGTTTCCCCGGGAGCCCTGTCCTCTGCATTCACAGGACGCTGGATCCTCCGTACGGTACCCGGGGAAGTCAGGGGAGTGCCCTGTCCTCCCCCGGAGTCGCCATCCTTTCCCCCTGGGCGGTTTCAGAAGTTCCACCCAGACCCGAGGGGAGGGAGCTCTGGCTTAGTCTGCGTGCTGCTGTTACTCTAACGAAAGCCACCTTTTTTTCTGAGCTCCCACTGGTAAATAAGGTGGCAGGGTACAAAACACCCCAGGATAGGACCTACCCGCCAAACCCCAACCAATCAGGAGAAGGTCCCAACATTGCCCCCAGTCTTAGACTTCCTAGTCTTCCGCTAACAATTTAAGACCCAGAAGGGCCCTGGGGCACAAGCTAATACTGATAATTAATACTGAGACTTCTTTGTGCTGGGCACATTACCCTATTTAAAGCGAAACAACCCAACCCTTCTATGAGGTAGGTTCTATTTTCTCCCTTTTCGGATGGGGAAGCTGAGGCCCAGGGCACTGAGGGGAATTGCCCAGGAAGGAAAGCGCAGGTGAGACCCCTGAAGAGAAGGCTAAGGCTGAAGCAAGCTCGGCCAGCTTTGGCTGTGGGGTGGGTGGCTAGAGCAGGACCGTCCGTCCACCTGGGTCAGCTCAGGGATGCCCCAGCCCCTGGCACCTCTGCGCAGTGACTGCTGTTGCAGCTGGTGAGGGACAGTGTACCTGTGTGTGAGGGGTGGGGGTCCTCTGTCCCCCTGTTTCGCTGTCAAACTCAATAGTTTTCCCATCTGGGCCTAACGCTACTTTTACCGGAGGAACACTTAATGTACCCAACACAAACTGTGTGATAGTTTAGGGTGAAGGTCAGCCAGATCCAGGTTCAGATCCTGGCCCCCACGCAAACTGGCTGTGTAGCGTCAGGCCTATTGCCTACTGTCTGTCTGTGAATCTAGTGCCCCTGCACGGAAGGAGAATGGCACCTACCCTATAGGCTGGTTCGTCCTGAGGGTTGAATGGGGCTTTGTGGATAAAGTGCCAGACCAGGGCGTCCCACCCTTTGAAGGCTCAGTAAATAAGGTAACTACTGTCGTGGCTATTTCTCCACTGTGGCCAAGTTCAGACTTTGGGCCTGTCCTGCCCACAAGATACCTTATAAGCTGAAGAAAAAAAAAGGATACCTTATAAGCTGATTGCAGATAGACTTTGGCCTCTGCTGGTCACCAGCTGGAAAGCTGGGAACAATGATAGCACCTGTACCCCAGTGACCCAGTTCCTGCCAAAGATCACAGGATGGGGTGGAAGCAGGTGCCCACATTTGGGTTAAAAGACCAGAAGTGGGGAGCCATGCTGAGAGCCATCGGTACAACCACCCTCCACCCTGATGCCATTCTGTAACCTGTATGGATTTCCACCATGGCCCGTGTGACACTTCAGGGCGCTGAATTCTCCCTTGGGTCCACGAGCTTCTAAAGGGCAGGAATGGAATTGTGTTCCCCTGTGAAACTCGTGGCACAGATGTCATTGGCCAATAGCGGTTCACAGATGTTGGAAGAATAAAGCTGAACAGGCCCCACGAGAACGTAGAAGAGGAAGTATGATCAGGAGCTCAGAATGTGGAGTTGGCTAGGCCTGGATGTGAATTCTGATTCTACAGCTTATTACCTGAGAAGGCCTGTTTCCTCATGTGTCATGTGATGGTCACAGTTAGTACCTACATCCTAGAGATGTGGGGAGGATTCAAAGAAATGCAACCCATGTACTTAGCGTAGTTCCTGGTACATAGTTAGGATGCAGAGCACATTAGCTGCTGTCATCATCATCAGTCAGATGTGTCCCACCATCAGTCACCACTACCATTTCTTAGAGATATCAAGAAAGACTCCCCGAGGGAAGTGACTTTGGAATCAAGTCTTTAAAGGATTAGATGGTGAAAAAAAATTAGAAGGTGAACAAACACCAGGCAGTCGAAGACCCCTGGGTTCAGAGGTACCCAAGAGAACGCAGTAGTTTGAGAAGGACAAGAAACAAGGTTGGCTGGAGCCTAGTGAGCCGACTGGGGAGAGGTTGACAAGATGGCCGGTCATGTACCTCACTAAGGAGCGTGGACATTTTTCTAAGGGCGAGGGAAGGGCATAGAACTGGGAAGAGGTGTCATCAGGTGTATATTTCAGAAGATGAGGGTTAGCAGTGAAGAAGAGGTGCCGAAGAGGGGAAGCAGAAGCCAGTTAAGGGTGGTCGGGGAAAGTGTCACTGGGACAGTGACATCTGGGCAGAGATGTGAAGGAAACAAAGGAGCGAGCCTGCTAGAGATCCAGGGGGAGAACAGTCTAGGCAGAGGGAACAGCTTGTGGAAAGGCCTGGAGGAAGAGGGTGCCTGGCAGGCTCTAGAAACAGCAGAGAGGCCAGTGTGGCTGGAGAGCAGCGAGCACGGGGAGAGCGGTGGCTGGGATTAGGTAAATCTTGTGGAGGATTATAAAGACTTTGGGTTTAACCTTGAATGAAGTGAAAGCCAGTTGAGGGTTTAAAGCAGAAACGCCACATGATCTGACTTTCATCTTAACCCTTGCTGCTTGCTCTGTGGAGAATGGGCAAGATTGGAAGCAGGGAGACCAGTTGGGCGGCCTTTGGACTAATCCAAATTATCACAATAGTCATTTAGTCAACAAATATTTATTGTGCACCTACTCTGAGCCCGGAACCGTTGCAGACAGGCTCTGGGGACATGGCTACGAACAGAGCTGAGCCTCTGCTCCTGAGACCCTGTTCCCTCCTGGAGTCCTGGAAATCCAGTAGGTGGTTCCTGTCCTGCGGTGTGCTTCTGAAACCCTCATGTGCCAGAATGGGCAGGAGCTTCCTGTCCATAGGACAGAGCAGCCACTGAGGCCCACGGAGGGGAAGGGGCTGCGATACAGCCAGTCCGTGGCAAGGCCGTGATTGGCATCCTGAGCCTGGGCTCCCAGCCGACACCATGTCCCCTGTGCTCTAGCCACCCCAGATGACTCCTGGTTCTCAAACTCAGTGAGCGCCCGACTGCCCAGCCCGCCAATGGTCAGCTCCAAATGGCCCACGTCAAGAGCAGCCAGGAGCTCCAGGCTTCAGGACCTCTTTCTCTCCCACAGGGAGGCCCCATCTGGCTCCTCCTCAGAACGTGACGCTGCTCTCCCGGAACTTCAGTGTTTACCTGACATGGCTCCCAGGGCCTGGCTACTCCCAGAATGTGACCTATTTTGTGGCCTACCAAAGGTAGAGGGGAGCCTCCAGTCTGGCGTTCGGGGAGACTGAGGAGGTGGGCCGAGGCTGGAGGGGCTTGTGTGGGCCTGCGGTGGGGTGTGGCCATCTTCCCGGTTCCCTGTGTCCCGGGGGAGATAGCATGGGCAGCTACCTGGAGAGAATGAGATAAAGGTCTGGCGGCGAGAACGATGTCGACTAGGGCACAGGGCACAGGTGATGGGCCCGCAGGGGGTGGGGACGATCTCTGAGAAGAGTCAGAACACGGCTTGAGGAGAGCTACGAGGGCCCAGTGGTAGAATTCTCCAGGGCCTGGGGGAGGTGCTTGGAGTTGTGCCAGCTGACAAGGGAGGGCACACGTATCTCCTGCAGAGCCTGTGTTAGGCGTCGCTCCACAACCTTCCCCCTACGGCGACTTGAGGTCCTGCCCAACGGGCAGCCCAGGCAGCCACTGCCAACCCAGAGGAATCTGAAAGTGGAAGCAAATTTGCCATTTTTGAACCCAGATGGGAGTCACTTGAGGTTCTTTCCTCAAGAACCTTGAGGTCACTTGAGGAGCGTTAAGGTGATAAAAGCAGAGAGTCAGGAGGACTCCTCTAGGATTGGCGAGGAGGAGGAAGCAGGAAGGGGGAGGTGAGCGCTGTGGACGCGGGACCCTCCTGTGCCTGGCTGAGCGCTAAGGTCTCGCGTGAAGAGTTCACTTTTTGCTCCCTGGATCCCCAGGCATGCCTGCATTTCCCCCATTTTAGAGGCGAGGAGCCTGAGCTCAGAGAGGTGCTGTGACTTACCCCAGGAAACCAAGGATGGAGCCAGAAGAAACAGCCAAGTCCGTCCGACCCCAAAGCTCATGCGCTTCCTGTTCTGTCATGTTCCCTCCTTCTGTAGCATCCAGACACGAGCGACGGGGGCCTGCCTTGGAAAAGGGCACACGGGCCAGCAAGCTTTCCAAAAAAAGAACTGGGGGGGGGGGGGGTGCGTGGGGGACTCAGTCACTTAAGCATTCGACTCTTGGTTTCGGCTCAGGTCATGAGTTCGGCTCAGGTTTGTGAGTTCGAGCCCTGCGTTGGGCCCTGAGCTGGCGGTGCAGAGCCTGCTTGGGATCCTCTCTCCCTCTCTCTCTGCCTCTCCCCTGCTCGTGTGCGCTCTCTCTCAAAATAAGTAAGTAAACTTAAAAAAAAAAAAAAAAAGAACTGTACAGAAATATATCAGGAGGCCGAAAACACCTAACATGTACCGTGTCGGCACGTTAAGTGTCTTTATTGACACACAGCCCTGTGAGGAGAGAGCAGCCGAGGTCTTCTGCAAGAGGATATTTTGCTCAAAGCCCTATAGCTGGGCATAGGGGAGCCAGAATAAACTGATTAGGGTTGAAAGTCCCTCCTCTGGACTTTATGATGTTTTCCTTCCCCTTGACACTTTTAAACACCTATGAGGATTCTAAAATGATGATATTCTAATTGTATCATTTTTTTTTTTCATGGATTAGTTGGAATTATTTTACAAAGACATGCTTCCTCTCCTGTAGTATGTGATATTCAGTGGTACTCTTCAGATGGGCCAGATGGGACATATCCTTCATTTTTTTTTTTTTCTCAAGTTTTCAAGATCACAAATTGAATTCCTTCTCATCCCCCAAAGGTGATCAATTTTTTTTTTAATCGTTATGAACTCGAGTGCTTAAACATATCTGATGGTTTCAATCCATTGCAAGCTGTCTACTCGTTAAAACTGGAGTTGTCCCATCTCTGGCCAGCAAAAAAAATATTTTCAGGTTGGCTCCAGAGTCCTTTTAATTTGACTCTAGTAGTTTTGATTATTGCTGTTATAAACAAGATGTTGCAGGATCATTTGCACAATTCCTGACCTAAAACCAGAATCAGCCATTTGTCCACTTAGTAGAAAATGGTTTTTTTTTTTAATTTTTTTTTTAACGTTTTATTTATTTTTGAGACAGAGAGAGACAGAGCATGAACAGGGGAGGGTGAGAGAGAGAGGGAGACACAGAATCCGAAACAGGCTCCAGGCTCTGAGCTGTCAGCACAGAGCCCGACGCGGGGCTCGAACTCACGGACCGCGAGATCATGACCTGAGCCGAGGCCGGATGTTTAACCGACTGAGCCACCCAGGCGCCCCTAGAAAATGGTTTTAAAGGACACAATGTGTATGTTAGCTGTGTTGATCACTACTTAGCTATTGCTTTAGATTTTTTTCAGTGAGTGTGAAATGGGTAGATAGATAACTATAATTCCACCTCTGTTCCTGGCTTCTGCTGAGATGGGTGATTAAATCAGCAAGCCCCATCCATGATCTCCTTATGAAATGAGTTTTCAACCACACCCATGGTGTTCCTTCTAGAACATGCTTTCTACTTTTTTGCCATATGCATAGGCTGAGAATTTCCTACTTCTGGTTTCTTTTTGCTTAATAGTCCTTTCTATGTGCCTGTCTTCCTCTCTCCATTTACCATAAGCAGTAAGGAGAAATCCGGCCACATCTTCAACACTTTGCTTAGGAATCTCCTCAGCTGGGGTGCCTGGATGTCTTAGTCAGTTGAGCGTCTGTCTCTTGATTTCTGCTCAGGTCACGATCCCAGGGTTGTGAGATCGAATCTGCATTGGGCTCTGCACTGAGTGTGGATCCTACTTAAGATTCTCTCTCTCTCTCTCTCTCTCTCTCTATCTCTATCTCTATCTCTCTCTCTCTCTCTCTCCCCCCCTTCTCTCCCTCTCTCTCTTTCTCCCTCCCTCTGCCCCTTCCCCACTCACATTCTCTCTCTAAAAAAAAAAAAAAAGAAAGAAATCTCCTCAGCTAAATATCTAAGTTCATCACTTTCAACTTCTATTTCCCACAAAACACCAAAACACAATTCAGCCAAGTCTCTGCCACTTTGTAACAACGATCGCCTTTCCCCCAGTTTCCAGTAAGACGTTCCTCCTTTGCATCTGAGCTCTCCCCAGAACCACCTTTGGCTCCATAGTCCTACCGATGGTCTCTTCAAGGCACTCTAGGCATTTTCTAGCACGCACCTGAAAATCTCTCCCACCTCTACCCAAACCCAGGGGCAAAGCCACTTTCACATTTTCAGCTATTTCTTACATTAGCACCTGATTTCTGGTACCAAAATCCGTATTAGTCTGCTAGGACTACCATGACAAAATACTATAGCCTGAGTGGTTTAAACAACAGAAATTTATTTTCTCTCAGTTTTGGAGGCTGGAAGTCCAAGATCGAGGTGTCAGCAGGTTTGCTTTCTCCTGAAGCGTCTCTCCTTGGCCGTGGAAAACGGTCACCTTCTCTCTGTTCTCGCATGACCTTTTCTCTGTCATGGCTGAGAGTATGGCTGAGAGTCATGGCTCTGTCAGGCTGAGAGTATGCCTGGTAGCCTCTTCTCTTCTTTAAAGACTATAAGTCCAGGGTGCCTGGGTGACTCAGTCAGTTAAATGTCTGACTTCCACTCAGGTCATGATCTCGCAGTTCGTGAGTTCGAGCCCCGCGTCAGGCCGTGTGCTGACAGCTCAGAGCCTGGAGCCTGTTTTGGATTCTGTGTCTCCCTCTCTCTCTGCTCCTCCCCACTCATGCTCTGTCTTTCTCTCAAAAATAAATAAACATTAAAAAAATTTTTTTTTAACTATTAAGTCCGGTTGGTTTAGGGTCCCACCCTTATGACCACATTCAATCTTAATTATCTTTTTATTTAAAAATTTTGAATGTTTCTTTTTATTTTTGAGAGAGAGTGAGCAAGTGGAAGAGGGGTAGAGACAGAGGGAGACACAGAATCTGAAGCAGGATCCAGGCTCTGAGCTGTCAGTACAGAGCCCGATGCAAGGCTTGAACTCACAAACTGCAAGATCATAACCTGAGCCGAAGTCAGACGCTCAACTGACTGAGCCACCCAGGCACCCCTTAATCACCTTTTTAAAGGCCCCATCTCCAAAAGCCTATACAGTCATCGGGGGTTAGGGCTTTGGCATCTGAATTTGGGGGGAATGCAATTTAGTCCATAATATCTAATAAACTGGATTTCATCAAATTTAAAACTTTTAGTCTTTAAAAAAAAAAAATGCTTAAAGAAAGAGAAAAAAGTCCAGCCATTGAGAAAAAGATGTTTACAATATATACACTGGAAAAAGACTAGTATCCAAAATAGATAAAGAACTCCTGCATCATGAAAAAACTGGAATAATCACTTCACAAAAAAGCGCACGAGTGGCCAATAAGGAGTGGCCAATAAGCACATGAAAAGATGTTCGACAACCTTAGTCATTAGGGAAAGGCAAATTAAAGCTACAATGAAACACAACCACACACCAACTAGAATGGCTAAAATTCAAAGGACTGACAATACTAAGTGTTGACAAGCATGTGGAGGAACTAGAACTCTCCTGCACTGTTGGTGGGAATGTACAGTCACTTTGCAAATCAGCTTGACAGTTTCTCATCAAGTTTCCCCTTCAGTTACCAAATCTCCCAGATTCTACTCCTAAAGCTTTATTTAAGAGAAATGAAAACATGTCCATACAAAGACTTGTACATGAACATTCATAGCACTGTAATTCATAATAGCTCTGTTACGGACTGAATTGTATACCCTCATATTCATAGCCTGAAGCTCTAACCCCCCACGTGATTGTATGTGGAGATAGGGCCTTTCAAGGAGAAATTAAGATCAAATGCGGTCATAAGGGTGGGGCCCTAAGCCAATAGGACTATGTATTAATATTTCGGTTAATAATTTGCTGATGGTTTGAGGCACCTGGGTGGCTCAGTCGGCTGAGCGTCTGACTTCAGCTCAGGTCATGATCTCATGGTTCGTGAGTTCGAGCCCCGCATCAGGCTCTCTGCTGACAGCTAGGAGCCTGGAGCCTGCTTCAGATTCTGTGTTCCCCACCCCCTCTCTGCCCCTTTCTTGCTCACGCTCTGTCTCTCTCTGTCTCAAAAATAAATAAAAATTTTTAAAAAATAATAATTTGTTGGGCGCCTGGGTGGCTCAGTCCGTTAAGCGTCCGACTTCAGCTCAGGTCACGATCTCGCGGTCCGTGAGTTCGAGCCCCACGTCAGGCTCTGGGCTGATGGCTCAGAGCCTGGAGCCTGCTTCCGATTCTGTGTCTCCCTCTCTCTCTGTCCCTCCCCCGTTCATGCTCTGTCTCTCTCTGTCTCAAAAATAAATAAACGTTTAAAAAAATTTAAAAAAAAATAAAAATAATAATTTGCTGATGGTTCACGTGTGGCTCAACCAATTTTTTCAGTCCTATTTATGTGCATTAAGCCAACTTTGATAATTACGTTGTTCTTTTTTTTGTGCTTTATGTATTTAATAATTATTTTTACTTGTTCAATCTTCAATTACTGAGTGAGGCATATTAAACATTTCTTATTATAATTGTGGTTTTTCTGTTTCTTCCTATAGTGTTGTCTGGTTTTGCTGTCTAGAGTGTGTATCTATTTAGCAGGCACATATAAGGGAGATTTTTTTTTTAATATGTAATTTATTGTTAAATTGGTTTCCATCCAACACCCAGTGCCCATCCCCACAGGTGCCCTCCTCAATGCCCATCCCCCACTTCCCCTCTCCCCCGCACCCCCATCAACCCTCAGTTTGTTCTCCATATTTAAGAGTCTCTTATGGTTTGCCTCCTTCCCTCTCTGTTTGTAACTTTTTTTTTCCCCTTCCCCTCCCCCCTGGTCTTCTGTGAAGTTTCTCAGGATCCACATGTGAGTGAAAACATATGGTATCCGTCTTTCTCTGACTGACTTATTTCACTTAGCGTAATACTCAGGGAGAATTTTTTTTAATGTTTATTTATTTAGTTTGAGAGAGACAAAGTGTGAGTGGGGGAGGGGCAGGGAGAGACCCTTAAGCAGCCTCCACGCTCAGCGTGGAGCCAGACGCGGGGCTCAGTCCCACGACCCATGAGATCATGACCTGAGCCGAGATCAAGAGTCAGACGTTCAACCGACTGAGCCACCCAGGCGCCCCAGGGAGAGTTTTTTTTATATCATCCCGGTAAACGGAATAATTTTTCATTATGTGGTGATTCTTTTCCCCCTTAGTATTTCTTTGGACTTTGAAGTTTATATTTCGTCTCATGTTAATATAGGGGCGCCTGGGTGATTCAGTTGGTGGGGTGTCTGACTCTTGATTTCGGCTCAGGTCATGATCTCACGGTTCATGGGTTCGAGCCCCACGTCGGGCTCTGCAGCTCGGAGCCTGGGGCCTGTTTTGGGTTCTGTGTCTCCCTCTCTTGCTGCCCTTCCCCCACTCATGCTCTGTCTCTCTCTCTCTCAAAAATAAATACACATAAAAAAAATTGAATATAACTAGACCAGGTTTCATTTTATTGTTAACGTTTATATACTGTAACTCCAGCAAGAAACAAAACAGGAGTTCTTTCCAAAAATCCGTCCTCTTTGCTGCCCCCATCTAGCCTCCTCCACTCACGGGTCGTTCAGTTCCCAAACCCAGGAGTCGCTCTGGTTTCTCCCTGCCTCATGTCCCACATCCAGTCCACGAGCAAGTCCTGTTGGCCTTACCTCCAAAATATAACCCCAGTCCAGCCCATTCCTTACATCCTCACCTCTGTTTTCTCTTAGACCGCTGCTGCGGCCTCCCAGCTGGTTTATCAGAGGTTGATCTCTCAAAAACAGAAATTAGGTCACCTCAGCCCCCCCATTCAGAACTTTCCAGTGGCTTCCTAGCACACTTGAGATAAAATCCAAGCTCCTTGGCAAGACGGAAAGGCCCTGCCTGCTCTTCCCACCCACCCCTGTGCCCACACCTCTCCCCGCCTCACCCGCTGGCCTTGAGCCCCGCTGGCCTCCTTGCTTTTTTCTGGACACTTCCTTCCCCCAGGCCTTCACCCGGCTGCTTTGCCATTGCGGCCTCAATATTACCTTCCTGGCCTTTCCTGAGCCACCTGTGGAAAGGAGTTGCCCCCGACCCCTCCCCCCCCACCACCTGCCATGCCATTCCCCCTTGTCACTGCACGTACCTGCTCCCGGATTTACCTCAGTGATGTGATGATTGTCTCTCACCCCTTCCCCGTCACGTTCCCGAGGGCAGGACCTGCCCGGCATTGCCAGTTCCCCAGGAATAATGCCCGGGGTGCTGGTCCCTTCTTTGGACAACGGTGTTCTCAGAACACTCACATCACAGGCCTGCGGGTCCCCGCTGACAGCCACGCAGCATCCAGCACGATGCCTGGCACACAGCAGGTGGCCCGCAAGGCCTGAGCGGAGAAGAACGGGGGAAGTGGCTGCTGGTACCAGTGATGGCAGGCACCATGCAGCCCTGGGGAGGCAGGAGGAGAAGGAGGAGGAGGAGGAGGAGGAGGAGGAGGAGGAGGAGGAGGAGGGAGGCTGGCCTGCCGGGGGCCCTGGAGCTAGTGAGGGACGCAGCCGGGATCCCACCGCGTGCTTCTCTCCAGAGCCTGAGCTCCTAACCGGACTGTTCTCATTCTGTCCCAGCCCGTGGCTGGCTGATAGGTCAGACGGGTGGACGATCAGGCGGATGAAGGGACAAGGGAGTCGGTGTTCTCCAAGCTCCCTGGCCCCAGAGGCTGAGTCTGCAGCCCACGCTCTCCTGTCTCCTCCCTCAGCGCTCCGACCCCCAGACGGTGGCGAAAAGTGAAACAGTGTGCAGGAACCAAAGAGCTGGCCTGTTCTCTGATGTGCCTGGAGAAACAAGACCTGTACAACAAGTTCAAGGGGCGTGTGTGGGCAGTTTCTACCGGCTCCAGGTCCCCCCCGGTGGAGTCCAAGTACCTGGATTACCTTTTTGACGGTAGGTCTGTGGCTAAGGGACCAGGTGGGAGGCTCCCTGTCCAGGCCCTGCTGTCCCGGCCACTGTCTCCACTTCTCTAAAGCAGAGGCAGCCCCACGTAGCCTGGCATCGTGGCAGGGTGTCAGGGGAGATCTGCCGGCATATGCTTGGTGCTATTTTTTATGTTCAAGTTCTCTTTAAGAAACAAATTTTTTTTTTAATGCCAGTTGCAAAAGTAACTCCTGTACAGTGTAGAAATTGGGGGTGGGGGGGGCAAAGAAAATAGAAATAGAGAGGAAATCATCCCCCATGTGTACCACATTCAGAAATCACCAGTGTTGGGGTGCCTGGGTGGCTCAATCAGTAAAGTGTCAGACCTCTGCTCAGGCCATGATCTCGCAGTTCATGGGTTCGAGCCCCGCAGTGGGCTCTGTGCTGACAGCTCAGAGCCTGGAGCCTGTTTCAGATCCTGTGTCTCCCTGTCTCTCTGCCCCTCCCCCGTTCGTGCTCTGTCTCTCAAAAATAAATAAATAAATGTCATAAAAACAAACAAACACTGAGTGAGGAGAGCACTTTTCTCTTCCCAGTATATTTTATTTCTAATCCTAACGACAGACCTGTGGGGTTCATTTTCATTGCCCCATTTAAAAAAATAATAATAAGTAAGATCCACAAAAGTTAAGGAAATTGCCAGGACACACAGTTAATAAGGGGTGGAGATGGAACGTGAATCTGGGTCTTTCTAGTCTTGAACACGGTATTTGAACCAGACCAAGAGTGAGGCGGGGTGGTAAGAAGGAGAAGATAAATACTCAGACAATATCCTCACGGAGCTGAGATCTGTAACTTGCTGCCCAGCCTTCTCAAAATACTTGCGAGCAAATTAAGGCTCCGATGGAGAGGAGGAAGGGCTTGAATGAAGGGTGGCAGGGAGGGAGAGTAGGAAGGAAGAAGAACTGGCTGGGGTACAAGCTGGCTGGGTGGATGGATGAAAAGGGTAGAAGGACGGATGGGTAAGAAGAAAGGACACATGGAGGGGGTACAGAGGACATGGTGGAGGAGGGGAAGGAAGAAGGCTACATGGAAAGACATGCTCACCAGGGAGGAAGGATGTGTGGATGGGAAAGAGGGAAAACAGGAAGGAAAGGCAGATGGACGGGTCACGGGCTAGATGGAAGCAAATAGAAGGTTGACTGGCTGCCTGGGAAGGGACAGAAGGACAGGAGGAAAGGAGAACAAGGGAGGGGGGACAGACAAGAAGGAAAGATGTATGGAAAGTGAAGAAGAATGGATGGATGGGGAGGGTGGATGGTAGGAGAGCAGGTGGTTGGCTAGACTAAAGGCAGGAAGACAGTCTAAAGGAAGAGGAAGGAAGGAATGGTGGGAAGGCGAGCGGGCAGACAGGCTAGAAGAGCGAAGGATGAACAGGCGGATGGACGGACGGACAGGACGGACAGGAATAAGAGATTAGAAGGAAAGAGGCGGCGAGGAGGTTACTTTTGTAAGTAGTATTAATGTTGGCTTTGCCTCCGCCTCCCTAAAGCTCTCCTGATTCTCCCATAGCACACTCCATGCCGGAATGACCTTTCCTGCCTTTTCCTGCCCTCGGCTGTGGCCCTGGTCATTTTCTCGCTTGAGTTTCGGTAGTTTGCATACTTCATTTCCCCCGAATTTCCTCCAGCTCCTGGAGGTCAAGATCCCCGTTCCCTCCAGCTCCCTGCCCAGGGCTTAATATGTAATCGGAGTCCACTGGACTCTGACCCACAGAACCAAGATAATGCGTGTGTGTTGTTTGCAGCTGCTCTGTGGTGATGTGGCACCAAGTGGGCAAGATTCTGACAGCCCAGCGATACGGGAAGGGCGCCCAGGTGCAAGGGACAGCATGAGGAAAGGCAGGTTAGCTGTGAGCTTGGCCTGTTCATTTGACCTCTCCGAGCCTCAGTTTGCCTCTTCTGTAAGATGGGAATAGTGGTAGCTCCCTTCCAAGGTCACTGCAAGACTTCAACCAAATGGCTTGAAGGCTCTTGATGCAAACACTAGAGCCATTTTTCCCTTTCTAGGAGCGGTCTCTGGGTTGGGGGCGGGGCTTGGGGGGAGCGGAGGAGCAGGCCTGCCTGGGGGCAGGGGGATAGATGCCGACAGGTCTGGTTCTATTTCTGCCAGTGGAGCCAGCCCCACCCGTCCTGGTAGTCACCCGGAAGGAGGCGATCCTGAGCATCAATGCCACATATCAGCTGCCACACTGCATGCCCCCACCGGATCTGAAGTACGAGGTGGATTTCTGGAAGGAGGGAACAAAGAATAAGGTAGGAAGCCTCTTTCCTGCCCTCTGGCTGGAACCCCCCCCCCCCCGCCCCCGTCCCCTACCGCCCCACCAAAACCCAGTGCCTCTCACCCTCCCTGCCTGCTTTCTGCACACCAACTCCAGGAAGCCTTCCCCGCATACCCCCACCCCTGGCAGTCACTCCCTGACTCTGTGCAGCACGATTGGCCTGCAGCCCACCCCTGCCCTTTTCCCCCTAAGAGGCCAAGCACAGGGCGTCCTGCCCCTTCGCATTATAGGTGGTAACAGCACAGTTTTTCTACCCAATATACATATATATATTTCATTTTTAATTATGAAATCCTTTTTTCCCAATGATTCTGATTGAAGCATGAGAGGCGCTAGGAAGCCTGCTTGCCAAGCCCCTGGATTCATTACCAAAAAATCAGAAAGTACAGATACGCTCTAGGAAGAAAACTAAAAGTACCCAGAGACTACCACAAATACCCAGCTTCAGACTCGTTTCTCACACATGAACATGTGCCTGTCTGCACATGTTTATTGATGGCAGAGGTCGGCCAACTTTTCCCGTAAAGAGCCAGATAGCAAATGTTTTTTTGAATTTGAGAGTCATGTGGGCTTTCACAGCTAGTCAACTCTACGTCTACTGCACAGAAGGAGCCATAGACACTAGGTCTATATATGGGCATAGCTGTGTTCTAGGAAAACGCCGTGTACAAAAATGGTGGCAAGCCACATTTGACCCGTGTAGTTTACTGCCCCTGGTTTTGTTCTTTCTGTCTTGCTGAACCAGCATTCACACTCCTGACACTCTGCATATGTACTCTGGATCCCAGGGATATAGATCGTCTTCAGATGGTCCCTGCCTTTAAGGATATCTCAAATATTCTAGGGGCAGCTGGGTGGCTCAGTCACTTAAGCATCTGACTTTGGCTCAGGTCGTGATCTCATGGTTCGTGGGTTCGAGCCCCGCGTCGGGCTCTGTGCTGACAGCTCAGAGCCCAGAGCCTGCTTCGGATTCTGTGTTTCCCTCTCTCTCTGCCCCTCCCCAGCTTGCGCACTCTCTCTCTCTCTCTCTCTCTCTCTCTCTCTCAAAAATAAATAAAGATTAAAAAATTTTTTTTTCTTCAAGAACAACTCAAACATTATAGACCACCCCCGTCCAATAGAGGTAGAATGTGAGTGGGCGCCCGGGTGACTCAGTTGTTAAGTGTCTGACTTTCGCTCAGGTCATGATCTCGCGGTTCAGGAGTTCAAGTCCCACATCGGGTGAGCACAAGTCCCACTTCTTTCTCTCTCTCTCTCTCTGCCCCTTGCTCACTTCTGCCTTCTTTCTCTCTCAATAAATAAATAAATAAATAAATTTTTAAACAATTAAAAAAAGAAATATAATGTGAACCACATGTGTCATTTTAAATGTTCCTCATTAAATGAAGAAAACCAAGTTAATTTCATTTTAATAATTTATTTCATCCCATAAAATGTTATCATTTCAACATGTAAATAATATGAAAACTGTTGGCATGTTTTACATACTTTTTGCACCTAGTCTTTGAGGTTTTTTTAAGGTTTATTTTTGAGAGAGAGACAGAGAGACACAGTGTGAGTAGAGGAGGGGCAGAGACAGAAGGAGACACAGCATCTGAAGCAGACTCCAGGCTCCGGGCTGTCAGCACAGAGCCCAACGTGGGGCTCGAACTCACGAGCCGCGAGATCATGACCTGAGCCGAAGTCAGATGCTCAACCGACTGAGCCACCCAGGCGCCCCACACCCAGTCTTTGGAAGCCCATGTGTATTTTATAGTTGGAGCGCATCTCAGTTTGGACCAGTCACACTTCAAGTGCTAGTCACCACATGTGACCCACACCAGACTGGGCAGGGAAGGCCTAGCGTTTTCCGGGTCTGTGATGGCTGAAGGATGCTCCCTACCCCCAAATACACCGTGAGACTCCGAGCGCAGGCAGCCTGCGGAATCTGCCCTTCAAAGAGGGACCCGCAGGCCCTGGGGGGCGGCACACAAGGGGGACCTTGAGTGGCAGGGCTGCTTCTGAGCTCAGACCATCTGTACCTCAGGACCCGGTGGAAAAGAAGCCAGATGATGCTGGGAGGTGCTCCCTTAATGCGTAAACTTTAACGCAGGGAAAGATGTGGGGGTCACGGCAGTATCTTGCCAGCCCCACCCTGTCCCGGTTGTGCAGAGCCCATCCCCACAGCAGGTCTGCCCACCCCTGTTCTCTCTCCAAACAGACACGATTTCCAGCCACTCCCCGTGGCCAGCCAGTCCAGATCCCCCTGCAGCCAGCCACCAGCGGACCCTACTGCCTCAGTGCCAGAACCATCTATACCTTTGGTGATCCTAAGTACAGTGGGTTCTCTAAGCCTACCTGCTTCTTCCTGGGGGCCCCAGGTGAGTGCAAAGTGGTACAGAAGTGAGGTTTCCCACCCCACCCCCCACCCCGGGACAGACTATCTTTATCATAAGGTGGTCAAGAGCATGGGTCTAGAGATAGACTCACCTCAATTAAAATCCCAGCTTCACCATACCCGCTGTGTGTCTTTGGGTAGCTTACATAACCTCTCTGAATCTTGGTTTCCGTAATCTGTAGGGTCGGTGTAGTCTTATGAGGATCACGTGGGATAATGTACGCGAAGCCCGCTGCACAGGTGCACTTGATAGATGAGAGCCATGGTCATTGTTTCTGTGGTTCTCGTTCTTCCTTCCTTAGGAGCCAACTGGGTATTCCTGGGGTTGCTGCTGCTTCTGCTTCCACTGCTGTTGGTCATTGCCATCGGCCATGTGATCTGGAGGAGGTTCACCGACAACCCCTGGTTTCAGCAGGCAAAGATGCCATGGGCCCTGGTATGGCAAATCTGGGCATGTGCAACAGAGGCGGAGGGTTGTTAAGAATAAGGAAATGGGGCTGGACTTAGACATAGGTCAGACGGACAGACCAGACTATCAAGATAGTCCACACCACAGACATCTCCTGTCTTTGTGTTTAAATTTCCACCATTAGCAATTCATTCCTTTGGCGCCAAATTCAAATGGCAAATATTCAATTTGAATTGAACTTCGCCAAAATTCAAATGGGAGGGAGCAGTGCCTTCAGTCTCCAAAGTGAAATAACTTCATCGGGTTTGTCAGGTACTGAGAGCAGGGCCACTAGCCTTGGGACTCAGGAGAGATGCCCAGAGGGGGGAAGGGGAGAGGGTGGTACCAAAAGGGGAAATCTTAGAAGGGTCCCAACACTTAGTTCACGGTTTAAGCAAGGGTGAGTCTTGCCTCGGCTGACCCTGGGATCCCCTCCCTTGCCTGCTGCCTCACTTCCTTAAGGCTGTGGGCCAGTTGGGGCAGAGGGGATGCCTGGAGAGGTCAGATGGGTCCAATTTGTTCAAATGAGGGTCTGCTGAGGGTGGCTGGGCCATAGGTGAGGTGTGGTGGGCACTTGGGTCAGGATGGCTTTGAGGATGGATTCTGAGTATCTTGGCCACACAGGAGTGGTTTCAAAGTCCCTGGCTCTGGGACCCTCAGGGAAATCCCAACTGAATGACAACGTCTGTGTTAGACATTTCTGCGCCCCGCCCCGCCCCTCACCCGATGGTGCCCTGAGCCCCCAGCTCAGTTACCCCAGGGGTAACTTGCCTGATGATACCCTCTTATGGGCGGCTCTCCCCAGCCCCACTGAAATTTCCTACTCCCTTGCTAGTGTTTCCTGGGATCACTTCCCAAAAGAACTATTTACATTTGAATCTTTGTCTCGGGGTCTGTTTCCGGGGGGACCCAGGCTTCAGGAAAGCCTAAATTTTCCCTTCTTTTCTCCCCTCCCCAAATCAGGACTTTACTGGACACAGACGCCCCGTGGCAACCTTTCAGCCCTGTGGCCCTGAGTCCCCAGATGCCTTGATCCTCTGTCCCCAAAAGGAACTGACCAGAAGGGTCAGGCCGAGCCCTAGTGTCAGGACCCCAGCCACCGTCCAGGCAGGATCAGAGGAGGACAGTGCTGAGGAGGAGAAGGACGATGAGGAGGACACAGATGACGGTGTCAGCTTCCAGCCCTACATTGAACCACCGCCCTTCCTGGGGCAGGACCACCGGACCCCAGGGCACTCGGAGGTGGGGGGCACCTGGACTCCTCCCAGCCAGGCCGAAGGCTCCTCGGCTGCGGATGCTTCAGACAGAAGCGGGGCCAGCACTGGGGGCTCCTCTCCCCGGGATGAGCCCGAGTCTTGTTGTTTAGCCAAGAAGGGACCGGGCCAAGGGCCAGGTGGGGATGGGTGTCAGGAGTCTCTCCTCCTCCACGATTTCTCCCAGGACCTGAGTTTCCTGGAAGATCCCCTGAAAGACAACCTTTCCTCCTGGACCAGCTGCTTTTCATCACCAGGGCTGAATCTGGTCCCTGGGGAGCCCCCAGTTTCTCTTCACACACTGACCTTTTGCTGGGACAGCAGCCCTGAGGAGGAAGAGGAGGAGGAGGGGGAAGAAGAAGGAGGAGGAGGGGAGAGGGAATCAGAAATCGAGGGTGACGTTACTGGCAACTGGAGGGCTGAGAGCCTCCAGAAGGCTGAAGTCAGAGGCGGGACACTAGGGCATTACATGGCCAGGTAAGCTTTCTTCAGCATCCCTCCAAGTCTAAGCTTTCCAAGGACCCAAGACGCCACCTGGACTTGAGAGCCTGGGCGCATCCTGCCTGAGGCCATAGAGGGCTCTTACGGCACTTTAGAAACCCCAGCCGCAGAAGCCACCCCATCCTTTGACTCGCCGGCTTCGGGCCGACCTCTAAGAAGGGTGAGGACAAGAATGGGCCGAGGTCAGAGGCTGACTGGCTGTCACATCACCCCACTGCCTTTGGGGTGACGGGGCAGTCAGAGAAAGCATCCCTGGACAATGTCAGAGGTCAGGTCACAATAGACAACCAAGGGTTGACGCCACAAGGGACCATCTGGATCTGGGGGGAGGGAGGTTTGGAGCACATCTTTATGAGTGTCATACCTTTCTCTGGCACCTGCTGAACTCCCGCCTCCCCTGAGTCTCAGCCTCCTGGTTCATGAGTCCTCTAGCGTGGGCCTCAGTGAAGAAAAACCCAGTAAGCAGGGGATAGTCTCTGACTTACGGAATTAACACAGCTTTTTTTTTTTTTTTTTTGAGAGAGAGAGAGAGCATGAGCAGCGGAGGGGCAAAGAGAGAGGGAGAGAGAGAATCCCAAGCAGGTTCTGCGCGGTCAGCACAGAGTCTGACCCGGGGCTCACACTCACGAGCTGTGAGATCATGACCTGAGCTCAAATGAAGAGTCGGACGCTTAACCAACGAAGCCAACCGGGCGCCCCTCCGGTTTTATTATCAGACAGACCTGGCTTCAAATCCCAGCTGTGCCATTTACCAGTCACATGACTTTGACTAGCAGCATTCACTTTTCTCTGGTGTCCCCTTCGTCTACCTCCTGCCCTCCACCTTCACTTTCTCTCTCCTCCTGGTCAGGAAACCTCACTCTCAGAAGGCAGAGCCCAGCCAAGAAGGACCCGGATCGGTCTCCCCTTTCCCAGAAAAGAAAGAACCAAGGGATCCACCCACCAAGGGGTCTGATTTGTTGGGGGTGGGGTAACGACCCGTCAGAGAACTGGACTCCTGGGTCTGTGATCCCGGTTTTAGACCGCACTTTATACCTCTGGTTATAAAGAAGTCCCATTTTCCCTTCTAATTATGAGACTCGGTGTCTCCTGGAAGCAGGTATGTTAGAAGGTGGCAGAGAGATGGTAAAGTATCCCCCAAACTGAGATGGCGCTTTGAGGCCAGGAAACGAAGCAGGCGACTCCGTGCAGTTTACACAGAGTTTTGTTCAGGGTAATTTACTGATGGGGTGTGGCGGGGGGAGGGGGCGTTGTTGGGGGGAGGATAAGCCACGCAGCTGCATCGTAATTCTCTGCAAAATCCAGACCTCAGCTTGCAGGTTTGAAGGGGCCAGGGGACACTCAGAAGGGCGTTGTAGTGAGATCAGAGGGTTCGCCTGCACCTCAAAGGGCTTGAGTGCCCCTGGTTGACAGCTGGCCTTTAATTAGATCCTGTGCATCAGGAAAGAGAAAGACTATGTTCTCTCTAACGGATTCGTGGGAGGCTAAAACAAGCCGCCCGCCATCCCGGCCTTGGTGGGCATTTCTAAGATATATCTATTAATCTCCGAGGGCCCGGGACACATAGTCCTGAGGAAGGTCGTGGAGCAGACATGAACAAGATGGAGAGCCAAACATGGAGTCAGTGTTGTCAGCCCTCCTACAAGGTGACTAGCCTTACCCGGGGGGTAGTGACGGGTGTTCTCAAACAACTGCCTTGTTAACCTATACCCACCAGGGTACGGGCGAGCATAGCTGAGCGTTCGCCTATAGGGACCAAGCTTTTTGTCATTTTGTGGCTGAGCATCCGAACAATCATGGCTCCGAGACCTGGGCCCTGCCGTGTAGCCAGAACTTACGTTTCGACGTTTGTGAAAAAAGCAGCTTTGTAGCCATTTCACCCACACAAGCTTGTTGTTCTGAAGGCAACGAGAAGGCACGACGTTAAATGAAGGATCCGGAAAAGGGAATCTGGTCTAGGGGTTCTCCAACCACGCTCCCAAACAGGCTTGGGTTTCATGGGCGGAGGCTGCCAGGGACTACTGGATCCCCACGACAGCCAGAGCAGTCTCCCAGTGTCCCGCTCCACCCCATGGCCCTCCGTGTGAGGCTGTGCTCGGTGGGGAGGGGGCTCCCCTGCTAAAGAAAAAGCACACTACTTGTTTGATTGAATACCTGTCTTCTGTTTCAAACAAAGAAATGTGCTCTTACTATAGATGAGCTCTTTGGTCTCTGGCCAGCTGGGCCAACCCCTGTGCCCTTGGCCACATCAGTCTCAGCAAGGATTCCGAGGGGCACTAAACTGGCAAGAGGCCTTCACCACTGCTGGGGCTCCCACATACGTGCGCATGCACGCACCCACACGTATGCATTTCTGCAGGAGTTAGGGCTTGTCCACATCCCTGAGCACAGAGGAGGGAAAACACACTGAAAGCCACAGAGCTAGGGAAGGCTGTGGCTCAGGGCCAAGTCTTCAGGAAAATGCCCAGACGGTTGCTAACTGACGTTCTTTCTGAGACCCAGCTGCTTCATGGATGTAACTTCAAAAAACCAAAAGCCATCATCAGTATTGTCTTGGTCTTCTGAGAAGGAACCATTCGATCCCTTTCCTTAAACCTTGCTGTTGTGTGTGTGCGTGCGTGCGTGTGTGTTTTTAAGCCTTGTTATTTTTTCAAGCGTTGTTTTCCAAGTTTCATTTCTGAGATAGGCCGAGCTTTTTTAGTAATTCTCAATGCCAGCTCTTTTAGAGTCATTAAGTCATCAACAAAAAGCCATAGGAAGCATTAGGAGAGAGCATGATGTTCAGTATAATAATTTGTTGGGCATGCTCAGCACTCAACTGTTTACAGAGCCCTCATGTACAGGGCGGCCGGGAAGTGCATAGAGTGAGCCCCGGGACCGCGGCCTCGGTTGAAGGTTATGGGGGAGACGCCTTATGCTAAAGCCACATTGTAATTCTTTATTTTTTTAAGTGAATAAAAATTTGTTAAATAATTATTTAAAATTTTATTTGGAAGAGAGAGAGAGAGAGAGTGCAAGCAGGGGAGAGGGGCGGAGGGAGAGGGAGAATCTTAAGCAGGCTCCCTGCTTAACACCGAGTCTGACACAGGGCTCCATGCCAAGACCCTGGGATCGTGACCTGAGCCAAAATCAAGGATTGCATGCTTAACTGAGCTGCCCAGGTGCCCCAACATTGTAATTCTTTAGCGCACTGAGATTATGTATTGTACCTAGGTGTTTGTATCTATTTCTAATGTTCTAGGTTTATATCACATTTAAATAATCCCCTAATGGTCTTTGGTATCTACTGTTTTTAGAGAAAATGGCAGGATTGAATGGAGATGTACTGCTATTATTTCTCAAAGGGTCCTCACCACTCATCCCACAAGGATCTTGGGTTGGGGTCCCCAGCGGCTTCCCCAGAGACTGGGATTTGGGAATAAGAGGCAGTTCTGGGATTCCAGAAAACACCAAGAGGGGAGTGGGAAGCCAGGCAGGGAGGGAAAGCAGCCTGTTCAGGTACATAACCAGATAGGTCACTGTTCTGGGCAGTTGGGACTCAGTCCCCCTGGAGGGCTTTGGGAGTTCAGTATGGAACTCTGCAGATTTGTTCTGCAGGAGCAGGACCTGGGAATGTATTCACATTTTAAAACCTTTTAGACCTTTAAAAACCTTCAGAAGAAACAAGAATGAGGCGTCCAGGTGAGCTGCCGAAATGAGAAGTTATAAACCCTGGCTCCCGTCCATCCCCGGAGCCCAGCTGCAGCCCTGTCCCTAGCTTTCTGGCATCGGAGTTTTAAACCATCTCCCCAGGCTGCCTGTTTCTTGTAACCAGATGTCCTCACCAATTCACAAAGAGACTGTGCATATTACAGCTTGTGGTCCGGTTGCAGCAGCTATCCCCTTGAATGGATGTACAGTAGATCCTTTCCAGACAACAGGGTAGAACTTTCTCTCTGAGTGATCCTGATCACCTCCCACTCTGCCTTCTGACACCAGGCCTTTGGAGGGTCTCTTGGCCTGTTTGCTGCCCATGATGTGGACAGAGGTGGGTTCGCAGGACTGCTGAATTGCACGGGTTCTTGGAGCTGGGAGAGGGAGTGGTTAGGGTACCGCGTGTCGCATCCCAAGAACTCCTTTAGGGAAGGGAGTTTTCCTCCTGGCACCAGCACCTGGCATGGGGTGCAAGTTTGGTTTTGAATCAATTAATGAAGGAATGAACGAGGGCACTGATCACGAATTGGAGTCGGTAAAGGGCTGGCCTTGACTGGCTTACATATAAGACAGCCAGAGATCGTGCATTAGGTGACACCATCCCAGATCCCAAATTCCTGTCCCACGTGAATAACCGTCCTTCCTCAACCCAGCATCTGCTCCGAGGGGCGATCGGTGCTGCTCGGTGAGTGAATGGCGAGGAAAGGAACAGAAGTGGGAGACCAAAGAGTACCTTTGTCCCCTAACTGTAACTTCTCATTTCCCGTCATTGAGGACTTGATCGATGGCTGTTAGCTTCCAGCTTCCTTGAGTGTATTCACTGTGCGCAAAGTGGGGCTAACGTGATGAGAGTTTGGGGGTTAAAAAAAAAGACCAGAAATTATATCTAAATGAGCGAGTCGGTTCCATGAGTCAATTACTCAAGAGATACTGGTTGGCCCCAGGACCCATTCCAGCCCAGGCAGCCCCACCCCTTGGCACGTGATGACACAGAATGAGAGCTTTGGGAAAATCATCAGCAGGAGGTGGGAGGCCTCTCTCCAGGCGTCAGTGCCTCCCTCCAGGGTGAGTCCCATCCATTCGCGCAAATCATACTCCCCGCTGTAAGCCCCGGCTTCTCAGGGCGCTACGTGGACATCTCAGCAGCCAGATTCCAAGAGGGGCTCAGACTCCCCGCACCCCCCATGCCTATCTCTGAGCTCCAGGCTCTGTCACGGAATACCACGCCACCCACCCCCAGCCCCGCAAATAACTGCAGTCCAGCTGCGATGCCTAATTTGTAGAATGCAATGCCCTTGCTTCCCCTGTCCCTGAATTTTGGCTTCAGGAGCTATGGGCAACTCAGACCCCGAGGGAATGTGTATCACTCCAGCCATCCCCATGCCCACACACCCAGGGGTCCAGGTTTTTGTAAAGGTTTTTAAAGGACTTCCCTTGGTCTTTGGTTCCTCTTTCTGCAACAGAGGAGACACGTGAGAGCCCCTCCTCAGAAACGGTCTACAGACCTACCTGCACACCTCGGGTTCAGAGCTGCGATTCGAACTGGGGTCTGTCTGCCCAAAGCCCACATTCTGTTCACTTCCTGGCTCCCACGGCGTGTGTGAAACTGGTCCCCCAGTTCTAGCTTGAGACACAGATCTTGTCTTTTTTCTTTTTTTTTTTTGAATTTTTTCAGTCAGCTTTATTACATTATAATCTACATTAGTAAAATTCACTTGTTAAAGTGTACAATACTACGAGTTTTTTTTTCAATATATGAAATTTATTGTCAAATTGGTTTCCATATAACACCCAGTGCTCATCCCAAAAGGTGCCCTCCTCAATACCCATCACCCACCCTCCCCTCCCTCCCACCCCCCATCAACCCTCAGTTTGTTCTCAGTTTTTAAGAGTCTCTTATGCTTTGGCTCTCTCCCACTCTAACCTCTTTTTTTTTTTTTTTCCTTCCCCTCCCCCATGGGTTTCTGTTAAGTTTCTCGGGATCCACATAAGAGTGAAAACATATGGTATCTGTCTTTCTCTGTATGGCTTATTTCACTTAGCATCACACTCTCCAGTTCCATCCACATTGCTACAAAGGGCCATATTTCGTTCTTTCTCATTGCCACGTAGTACTCCATTGTGTATATAAACCACAATTTCTGTATCCATTCATCAGTTGATGGACATTTAGGCTCTTTCCATAATTTGGCTATTGTTGAGAGTGCTGCTATAAACATTGGGGTACAAGTGCCCCTGTGCATCAGTACTCCTGTATCCCTTGGGTAAATTCCTAGCAGTGCTATTGCTGGGTCATAGGGTAGGTCTATTTTTAATTTTCTGAGGAACCTCCACACTGTTTTCCAGAGAGGCTGCACCAGTTTGCATTCCCACCAACAGTGCAAGAGGGTTCCCGTTTCTCCACATCCTCTCCAGCATCTATAGTCTCCTGATTTGTTCATTTTGGCCACTCTGACTGGCGTGAGCTGATATCTGAGTGTGGTTTTGATTTGTATTTCCCTGATAAGGAGCGACGTTGAGCATCTTTTCATGTGCCTGTTGGCCATCCGGATGTCTTCTTTAGAGAAGTGTCTATTCATGTTTTCTGCCCATTTCTTCACTGGGTTGTTTTTCGGGTGTGGAGTTTGGTGAGCTCTTTATAGATTTTGGATACTAGCCCTTTGTCCGATATGTCATTTGCAAATATCTTTTCCCATTCCGTTGGTTGCCTTTTAGTTTTGTTGGTTGTTTCCTTTGCTGTGCAGAAGCTTTTTATCTTCATAAGGTCCCAGCAGTTCATTTTTGCTTTTAATTCCCTTGCCTTTGGGGATGTGTCGAGTAAGAGATTGCTACGGCTGAGGTCAGAGAGGTCTTTTACACAGATCTTGTTTTTATGCAGAAGCATGGTCTTCTAAGCAGGTAATGAGCTTCAAGAATTCCTCACCCCGAGAGACAGCTGAAATTATAAGCAGAGTCAATAAACACTGGGCTGAATGTGTGCGTGTGTCACTGGCAGTAGCCATGAACGGAATTCTGGGGTTTCCAACCCCTTAATGACATAGAAACTGGGGCCATTCAAATTCCAAGAGCTCTTAGAGGCCTTCTGGGCCAAGTCTCCTCACTGACAGAGAAACAGAGGCCCAGAGAGGGGACAAGGCCCACTCAGGTCACCTAGAGTCAGGTGCAAGGTTGGGACCAGACCCAGGCTCCCGACCTGGGACGCTAAGTCAATGTCCCCAATCGACACAGCTGAGGCTTGGAGCCACGGACTGCAAAGTGAGTCTGATTCTCAGGCTTTTCTCTAAGAAGAGGCTTGGGGGTAGGTCACCAGGGCTTTGCACCTGCCTCGTTCTTCCCTCCATGAAGGATCAGGGACCCCCTTCAGGCTCTCTGACTGCTGAGTCATCAACCAAGGGAACAGCACTCCCCCCTCCCCCAGCCCTCTACCCTCTGGTGCTCTTGCTTCTGCAGAACTGGTTCCGGCATCCCTGGGTGTTGAAAGAAGGGACGGAAGCACAGAAGCACGAAGCACGTCACATTCCTGAGTATTTGTCATTTTAAGATGTGCTTTTTTTTTTTTTTTTTTTACAGCTTAGGGTGTTCCATAGTCAGTACAGAAGCCCTGGCCAGCTCCCAGCCCCCCCCCCCCCCGCCCCATACTTAGTCATTGAGAAAATATTACCGTCTATTTCCTCTCGGAGGCTGATCCACTGAGAGATCAAGGAGAGAAAAGTACACCTTTTGTCCCCACAGTTGGCAACAGCAGGAAACTAATCCTACAGTGTGATGTACATGAGGATGGGTGAGATTCAGGAGGGCAGGGGAACAGAACCGGGGCTCACACAGGGAAGGCTTCCTGGAGGAAGAGAATTTGAGAAGAGGTCTGAAGAATGAGCCAGAATTAGGAAAAAAGGGGGGTGGGAAGTGTATTCCAGGCAGCAGCACAGCTTGGATAAAGGCTCAGAGGCAAGACGATGCAAGGTGCATTGGAGAAATTTATTAGAAAGCAAACGAATGCGTGTTTCTGGCAAGCTGAACCAGAGAGAACCAGCAGGGTGAATCTGCTGCTATAAAGGTCAATTTAGGGGCGCCTGGGTGGCTCAGTTGGTTAAGTGTCCGAAGTCGGCTCAGGTCAGGGTCTCAGGGTTCGTGGGTTCAAGCCCCGCATCGGGCTCTGTGCTGACAACTCTGCCTGGAGTCTGCTTTAGATTCTGTGTCTCCCTCTTTCTCTGACCCTCCCTGGCACTCTCTCTCTCTCTCTCTCTCTCTCTCTCTCTCAAAAATAAATAAACAAACATTAATTTTTTTTAAAGGCCAATTTAATGTTGGATAGTTGCTCTATACTCAGCCACGTGGAAGATCTCTTTGCATTCAGAATGTTTTCTCCCTCACTGGGAAGACAAGAGCCATTGAATTTTAAAGACCAAAGAATGGAATTATTATGAAATATCTACCAGTGGTCACAGCCATTCACTGAATACCGCCAGCAACCAAGAGCAGCCCATCCTAAAATCAGCCACACCACTGTACTGAAAGCTATTTCCTTAAATCAAAAGAATTCGTCTCCTTGATATGTGTTCCCACTTCCCCTCCCCACCCCCATTTTCCTGTTACATAAAAGGAGACTCTTATTCACGCAACAGGTTAGGGTTAGGGTTACAGTTAGGGTTTTTCAAAGATGGTGCTAATGTCTCACCTTGCCCTGACCTGAGTTGTCCTTTCCAGTCTTTTTTTTTTTTTAATGTTTATTCTTTTTTGAGAGAGAGAGCATGAGCAGGGGAGGGGCAGGGAGAGAGGGAGACACAGAATCCAAAGCAGGCTCCAGGCTCTGAGCTGTCAGCACAGAGCCCGACGTGGGACTCAAGCCCATGAACCATGAGATCGTGACCAAAGTCTGACGTTTGACCAACTGAGCCACCCAGGTGCCCCTTGTCCTTTCCAGTCTTAAACAGGAGCACACCTGAAGAATAACACTGGACAATGCCAATGTGCAGAATCAGAGCCCTAAAGGGGACCTTTAAATTGAGCCTGTGGTTGGGGTGCCTGGGTGGCTCAGTCGGTTAAGCATCTGACTCATGACTTCGGTTCTGGTCATAATATCACAGTTTATGGGTTCGAGCCCCATGTCGGGCTCTGCACTGACAGCCTGCTTGGGATTCTCTCTCTCTCTCTCTCTCTCAATCTGCTCCTCTCTCTCTCTCTCTCTCTCTCTCTCTCTCTCCAAATAAATAAATAATTTTTTTTTTTTAAAGTGAACCTGCTGGGGGCTAAACTTGTCAAGAGCATCTTGCAGGAGAGGAAACCATCCCAGCTGGCTTTGAAGAAGAGGGAGTCTGGCTAAGAGAGAGGAAAGGGAATTGCAGGAGGTGGGTACAGCCTAGCTCAACGCATTTCTTTAATGTATTTTTGTTTTGCTCAGTAGCCTTGCTTTTCCTTAATATAAAAAAAAAAAAATTCTTGCCTATAAGCACTTTAGGAAGTGCAGATAAGCAAAGGAAAGAGAATAAGAATCACCTGTAATTCTACTCCCACCCAGAGACAATTCCATGAATATTTCCATATTACAATCATATCATTTAAGACTTTCTCCTCCTCTCTGTGTGTATTTGTTTTAACCAGGCTTGTGTCGTACATAGTATAGGCCATGCTCGCTCTCATTTGACAAAATATGGGGAGTCTTCGGCCACCAAACGTTTTCTCCAGCACCATTCACATGCGAGGTTGTGCTCAGCTTGCGTTTTCAGACATATCATTACTCATTTAGAAAACCCTCTCCTGTGGAGCATATGGAGGCTCTTCCTCTTTCTTTCTTTCTTTTTTACTATTTCTTATTAGAAATGAAGTCTAGATAGTCCCACATTCTTGTATTGCTGAGATTTGGCTGTTTTGGCAAACAAACTTTACCAAAGACTCAAAGCTGATAGAAAGAAAACAATTCTAACAATTGTTTTTAAGAAAAACTTAAATACAGATTGCTGGGTATCACAGCCTACGACATCCAAAAGCCATAGGCTTCTGGATGCTTCCACTGGCTGCCTTAGGAGCCAGCTCTCCTGCTCTGGGCCTCGGCCTGCTGCTGTGTGGCCGGGGAGAGCCAAACTCTTCCCAGGAGCACAGATCTCTGATCAGGTTCACCCTGAACAGCGTCCAGGTCCCTCCAGCCTCCCTGAGGCCCAGCAACAAGGAGAAAATGGTTTCCTCTGTCTCCTCCTGCCAGAACAAAGCCAAGGAGTCACAGCTTTTCCTTTGCCACCAGGAACATTCTGGAACATATTTCCTGTTCCCTTCCTTGTCTGCTCCAGTGATTGTCCTCAGGATAAATTCCTGAGAAGGAAATTTCTGGGGCAAAAGTTACCCGCATGTTGCAGGTTTTTGAGACACAGTGCCAAATTGCTGTCCGATGGGGCTGCGTGTCATGGATTATTTTTGCCTTTTTTTTTTTTTTTTTTTGTCTCTTAGCTTCCTGATAAAGCACTGAACAGCCTGGGTTGAATCAGCCACCAGACCAGATAAACAAGCTGGCCTGTCGCTATTACTGTTCTCTGCAACTAGGAAAGGAACTCCCTCGGATCCCGCCCAGGACCTGGAATTCTGAAGCTTACAGACCAGACACCTTTGCACCTCATTCCCCCTGCTCTGGCCCCACCCTCCCATCTTTCCCCACCCCTGCACCTGGGTGGAGCCTGATGCCAAGGCGGCAAAGCCTCTCAGTCTTCCAACCGTGCTCTGCCCAGAGCGGAGGCCAAAAGAGGGCCCTGAGCCCAGCCCCATGAGGACGCTACTGACCATCCTGGCCGCGGGATCCCTGGCCGGTGAGTGCCCATCACCCTGTGGTCAGATTCCTCCCCCCCACCTCCCCCGACACCCGGGAGGGTTGATTGGGGTCTTTTCCCCCATCCCAGCCAGTTTCTGTTTCCTCTCCACTAGGGCTGAACTGGATGATATGTTTCCCTGGAGAACTGGGGGAAACCTCAGGGTACTGGGGAGAGGATGCGAGGGCCCCTCAGACCCTGGGTTCTTCTGGAGACTCAACTAACCTCTAAACTCAGGGATGTAGCCAGCTGTCTGAACTGGGGGTGCCAGATCCCCTCACCTCAGTGGTTAGAGAATTGGCCCGAGGGAGGCAGACCTCCTTGGACCACTCGAATCATTCTGATAGCTGTATGGTCCCTTCCTCTGCTTCTGGCTTTCACTGGCCCAACAAGGGGAGGTGGGAGAACAACAGAGGGACAAAACTTGAGTGCGGCCATTGTTTCCCTCCTCACCTCTGGGGCTGGGGGGCTCTTCCGGCCCCTCACTCTAGATCCCAGAGAGCGCTTTGTCCCACAACAGCCAGGCCTGCCGCGTTAACGGGTCTTAAAACACCCTTTGAAAACAGAACTAGAAGGCATGGTTTCCAAACCCAATAAAATCGGTTTCTTGATTTACCGCTAGAGAGAAATTTCAAACAGATGTGTGAGATCCCAGATTGTGTCTCTGCTCCAGGAGAGGGGTAGTACAATTCAGGGAACTTTCCCAGGAAGTGAATGCATAGTGCTGACTGAAGAGCGGGAGGGAGGGTCCCTGCAGGGTCCTTTCTGGCTCAAGTGCAGGATAAAGCCCATAAAGAGCCGGGGCTTCCCAGCCCCCTCTGCTGCTGTCCCTGTCCCCTGCGTAAGCCGGTGGGATCCACAGTGCTTCCGGCTGCCGCCTGGGCCCCCCCAGTCTGTCCAACTCCGGCATCGAGATGGGTATTCCCAACACGCTGCGCCCTTGATGAGTGAGGAAGACTTGTCGCCTCCCCCGAAGACTCCATTCTGATTGGAAGTCTTACAAGCTCCTGACCCTTTCAGATGGGGACCGAAGGGAAACTGTCTTAGGAGTTGTTCAGAGCCAAGAAGGTTCTCTGGGACCCAGGTCTCCTCTGCCCTAGCATTCTGAGGCTGATTCCAGAATATTTTGAATTGTTTTTGTTTGTGCATTTTTCCTTAGCTTCTGACTTGTTGACATAAAATTGTTTTTCCAAGCAAACGTGGGAACTTCCTTTTCCAGAGGCTACTGGTCTGTCAGTTTCTAGACAACACATGGGTGTCCAAGATTTCACAATGTAGACTTTCACCCAGGAAGTGCAGACACAACACAGGTTGGGGAACGCATGATGGAGTTGAGGAGAAAAAGAAGTGAGTGAGGTAGGAGGAGAGGAGAGATCCTGTTAGCCCTCAATCCCCCCTAAAAGAAGAATGCAGCCAAGGTCCATCCACCTCATTTCTGGAAGCCAACTTCAGTTCCCTCCTGAAAAATGGTGCCAACCTCCTCCCAGCCTGGGCCCCTCACCTCCCAAGCAAGTCTCAGCCTCAGCCACCAGGCTCCCCCCAACCCAGCTAGCCCACCAGCATACTGACCCCAGCCAGCAACCTTTCCACTGTAGCCCCTAACGAGGGGTGGCTTAGACACCCCAGACAGACCCTGACCTTCTCTCATATCCACCCTCGCTCTCTCCTTTACCACCTTGCCCTACCTTTACCACCCCACCAGAAGCCACCATTCAGTTCTGACTTCAAATTGGACTCCCTCCCTCAACTTAAGACCCAGCCCTGAATCCAGGATCGCTCACTCCCTCCAGAACAGACCCCAATTCTGCCCAGACTCAGATCCAAACAAGATGTCAGCCACACCTTGGGGCCCAATAGCATAGCCACCACATTGGCTAGAAGCAGTAAGACACCCCCCTGCACCCCCAGACCCCTAGGCCTTGTTCTGAGAGCTCCAAGAAAACTGGAACACAAAGATCTCCATAGCTGCTGGGACTGACCAACCCAGGTCCAAAGAGGAATGCGTCCTTAGACCTTGCCAGTGGATGCACAGCAGGGTCAGGTTTGTCCTAGCCCTCTTTCCCACCCTCTCAGGTGCCTCCTAAGCCCATGGACCCCTCTTGCAGAAATATCATATGTAGACTCAGAGTGGGGACTAAATAACAACCCACTCCTTGGGCCTGTTGTGGTCATGGTCACGTCCAGGGTGGGTGGAGGCACACACACATCAAAGACACATATGTACACAAGGCCCCAAGGCCTTGGCGCAAGTGGGTCCGCACCTGTTTATTTCCCACCCCAGCCAACCAGGCCCTTCTGAGCACGCTCAGAGCCAGCTGTCAGTTCCGGCTGCCATTTTCCTGCGCCCCTCTTCCTTTCCACAGACCAAGCGTGGAGGGCTGAGAGAAGAGCTTTGGAAGTGAAGGCTCTCATTTATAGTAAAAATTGCTTCAGGGGCAGTGGTCCCTCCCTGGTCCTCTTCTTGGGGCTCTGGCCCTTTGCTGTCCCCTCCTTGCCCTCCTGTATCCCCCCCCATGACCAGTCTAGCACTCTGGTGAGTCCTGCAGGCTCTGTCATATACTAACTGTGACCCTGAGCAAAGAAACCTGTCTGAGGGGCGCCTGGGTGGCTCAGGCAGTTAAGCGACTGACTCTTGATTTCGGCTCAGGTCATGATGTCACAGTTCGTGAGATCGAGCCCCTCCTCATCGGGCTCTGGGCTGACGGCTCGGAGCCTGGAGCCCGCTTCGGATTCTGTGTCTCCCTCTGTCTGCCCCTCCGGGGCTTGCACTCTGTCTCTCGCATTGTCTCGAAAATAAATAAACATTAAAAAAAAATTTTAATAAACTAAAGCGGCGAATTTTATGGGATGTGAAGAATGAAAATAGTAAATATAATAATATATAATGAATACTGAATATAATCATAAATAATAATAACAACAATAAAAGTAGCTCAGTAAAGAATAGAAAAAGAAGTGAAGGAGAGCGGTGATGGTCCGTTGCAGAGTCTCTGGTGAGTAGGACCCCTCATCGGACGGCTTGTTGGGAGGCTGGAGGCAGGGTCCTCGTGCCCATCTCCTCATGCTGCTTCCCCGCTTCCTGCAGCTCACGTGGCTGAGGACACCTCGGATCTTCTTCAACACGTAAAATTCCAGTCCAGCAACTTCGAAAACATCCTGACGTGGGACAGCAGGCCGGAGAGCGCCCCAGACACCGTCTACAGTGTTGAGTATAAAAAGTAGGCTTCCCTCTCCACATGACCTCTTTTGATTCTGCTCCGAAACCGACCCTTCCGAGAAAATCCCCCTGTGCGGTATGTCCCCACACCCCCACCCGGTGTTATACAGCCTGCACCACCGCCTGCCAGATAGAGCTTTGCTGCTTTGTGGTTTCTTTTGCAAAGGGAGGATACGGTGATGGTTAAAATTCCAGGCTCCGGGGTCAGACTGGCCGGCTCTCGCCTTTATAACCTTTATAGTGAGACTAGCTCAACAGAAAGTCATGCCCACCCCCTCGAGGCCGTGCCCTCATTCCTGCCCGTCTCCCTTCCCATGCAGGGGAGGAGGTTGACGTGGGCTCAGGGGTCTGCAAACCCGGGTTCTGTTGCTGGTCCTGCCACTTTATCCCATGGCAAGCCACTTCCCCTCTCTGCCCCTCAGACCCCTCATCTGTCAAACGGGGATAACAGTGCCTTCCTCAAAGGCTTTTGGTGACGACGAGCCCAGAATATGAACTCAGGCTGGCTGAGTTCAAATCCCGGCTCCCCAAGCGTAAGCTCCAAACACCTGCCCAGATATTGCCTCTTTAAGCCTCAGCTTCCTTATTCAAAAAGGCGGGAGAATGATATGTGAACCTCACGGGATCACCGTGAGGACTCACAGATCATCCGCATAAGGGGCCTGGGACACAGAATACGCGAAGTAAATACTAGATATCGTTATCATTATTAATAAACCACGGGCCCAGTGCCAGGCCCGCTCATTGAACGTGTGCTCCGGTCCCTCCCTCGCCTCCAGGTACGGAGAGAGAGAGTGGCTGGCAAAGGAGGGCTGCCAACGGATCACCCGGAAATCCTGCAACCTGACCTTGGAGACGGGCAACCCCACGGAGCACTACTATGCCCGCGTAACTGCGATCAGCGCTGGAGGCCCGTCGGCCACCAAGATGACCGACCGGTTCAGCTCCCTATATCACAGTGAGTGGGCGCCCCTCACTGCAGGGAAGGGGAGGGGGACGGCCCAGGAGGGCTCTGGGGGGCCGTTAGAGACGTGGCTTTTAGGGAAGGTAGCCGCAACTACAGAGCATCCCATGTGCACTGTTCATCTTCCTCCAGCTCCATCCCGACCTCCCGAGGTCAGTCGCCTTCACCTCGCCTCTTGACTACACCCAAGGCCTCCTAACTCAGCGCCCTACTCTGGCCTGGACTCTTTTCCGGTCCTCGGTCTTGGTCTCTGCCTCAATATCACCTCCTAAGTGGGTGTCCCCACTCACGGCCCCAGTGACCTCATTTCACTACATCTCCACCTGTCATTCTCTGCCACAGTCAACTGTTCATTGTCTCGACAGCTCATGTCACCATTTGCTTACGTGTATAGCATCTGCCTTCCCCAGTGAAACACGGACTCCATGTGGAGGCGTGGAATCCCCTGTATTCTCGGTCCTTCGCATAGGGCCTGGCACGTGGGAATTAATACATAACTGATGAATGAATGAATGGAGTAGGAGTTGCCAAACTCCCCACACAAGTTAAGCAGGTGGTGATGTTCACTTACTGACTTAACAGCCGTGTGGCTGTCCAAGAAAATTAAAAAGTAAAATTAAACAAGTTATTTTTTCTTGGCTTGTCCAATTAATACGTATTTACTGCAGAAAATCTGGAAAATATAGAAATCCGCAAACAAAAATGAAAGTAGCCCAAAAGAATCTGAACACTTAAACATAAACATAGTTGCTAGGGACCCTTTCTACTCTTTCGTAACCTGGTTGGTAGGTGTTTTCATAGAATGCTATCAGGAACGTTTGCCCGTGTTGTTAAGCATTTTTCCACGACGTGGACATCTCATGGCTGCAAAATGATCTATTCGATGGAGGTAGTCTTCATTTACTTCCCTCCTTCCCTTTTTGAGGATTTTTAACTCAGTTTTTTATAAACAAAACTGAAGTTCACATTCTTCTAGTTTAGATGTTTTTGATCTTGGTGGGTCAATGGACCCTTGAGGGATTTTTATAAGTTAGCTTCAGGAGGAGTAGGGTTCATGAATCCCTAAAATCGAGCGGAAAATATTCGTATCTGTAGGTACATTTTGGGGAAGAGAAGTTCCATAGCGTTCATCAAATTCTTAAAGAGGTCTGTAAACCCCTAAGGGTTAATTGGTTATTGGGAAAATTTTGTCTTGAACGAGATTGAAGTCTTAGGTCTGGCCTTTGAGGCCGAATCAATAATTTGAGGCCCCCCAAACATTATTTAGGTTATGTAGTTGAGCCATCAGTCCCCAAAGCTGTCATAGACGATAGACTTGGGGAAGGGTGCTCTGGCCAGACTCGAGGTGGGGATTGAGAAGGCAGGGGTAAGGTCATGGTGAATCTAGGGAGCCATTGCCCCTCTCCCTGGGTTCTTCCCACTCACCCCTGGGCACCCTTTTGCCAACCTCAACCCCAAACACCAGTTGCTTGCAAAACTTTTGTCTTCTCATGAGTTTGTGTAGCTGATGCTTTCAGAGCATAGCTGGGGTTGGGGTGGGAGGAGAAGGGAAGCAGTCAGTCCCGTCCCAGGGTCCGGGGCAGTCTCAGACACTACTGGCTGGTTCTAGCCCTTTCTTTTTTGCGTTTCCTTCTCCCCCTTCTAGCTACCATCAAACCACCCAATGTGACCTGTATCCCCAAGGTGAGATCCATCCAGATGATTGTCCATCCCACCACCACGCCTATCCACACAAGGGATGGCCACCGGCTAACCCTGGAGGACGTCTTCCCTGACCTGTCCTACCACTTAGAGCTCCAGGTCAACCACACCTACCAGATGGTAAGTGTATATGTCTCCCTGGTCCTTCCCTGCCTTGGAAACTCATTTCCCTCTCAATTAGATCTGCATTGCTTTAAGTAGAAAGGAGATGTGTTTTCTATATATACGTATTTTTTAGCATTCTCTGAAACACAGCCCTCCTTCTTGTAGACCACATACACAATAGCACTAAAGTCTCTGACAAGTCCTGCAAAGCCAAGTCTTCAGTTTTAATTCATTGAATACAACTTCTCTCAAATTTCTTGACCAGAGAAGCTCTTTTTACTTTGCATGATTTTTTTTTTAACTTTATCTTTTGCCTAATGCCTTATAACATCCTGGAGAACAACCTCTATTAACATCTTCACGTGTCCGCTTTAGAAAATGCTGGAATCTATTTCCACTGCTGCAGTTCTTTTTGCTGGTTCTCCTCTATTTTCAGTAACTGGATACAGGCAGTGTCTTAAGATCACTGACAAGGAAAGGTGGAAAGCAAGGGTGTAAAGGGTCAAATCGTATACAAGGTATTTCTTTTATATCCAGGAAACACGTGGTATTTTCTCCCAGCAGGTGCCACGAGTCCATGATTCCATTGAATGACTATTGTTGCACCCAAGATGTTTATAACCTAGTAGATGAAGAAGAAGCAAAAATAAGAATTCAGATAGTTCTAGAAAGAGGAAAATAAGGGTATCGTGTGTGGTGGAGCAGGGGTGGGGAGGGGAGGGGGGAAATGGCAGCTCAAAGAGTTCTGGAAAAACTCCCAGAACTTTCCGGTGCCAATGCCAATTTCTGAGATGTGCCAAGGAATACATGCTTCTGATATCCCTTAGTCTTTACCATAACCTTAGGAGGTAGGTGCTATTATCTTCATTTTCTGAACGAGAAAACAGAGGCTCAGAGAGGTTCAGGCACTCGCTCAAGATTGTTCAGCAAATAATAGCATAGTCAAGATTCCTATCCAGCTCCGTTCAGAGCCCACATTTTCCCTTCACTGGCCTAGGCTGCCCCACCATGACCGGAGACAGAAGCAAGAAAACTTAAAGCCCTACCGACAAGCACCAAATTGCCCGGTTTGGCTGGAGCGCGGGGGCTGTTTCTCAAAACGTGGCCCCCAATCGATGGCATCAGACTCTCCTGCAGTATTTATTTAAAATGCAGCCTCCTTCCAATCTACTCACTGAAATTCTGTACTTGCCTGTCTGGGATCTGAATTTTCAGTGAACAACCCAAGGGCTTCTTCCCCACCCTAAAGTGGGACAACCACTGAGGTAGACGAGCCACGGGAGGTAAACCTGGGTGGTGGACAGAGAAGTTCTATTTATTTCCACAGTCAGGGGAGCAGTTAGAGATTACTGAGCAGGAAGAGTCCTTCTCACACTCCTTGTGGGGAGATATTTGGGTTTTTACTGAATATCTTACTTACAACTTAATTCAGTTTGTGGCCAGAGAACATACTCTGTGTGTTTGCGGTCCTTTTAAATGTATGGAAACTTGTTTTCTGGCTCAGCATATGGCCCATCTGGGTGAGTGATCCATGTGTGCTTGAAAAGAATGTGTATCTTACCATTGCTTGATAGAGCGCTCTATAAATCTATCAGATAAAGCCGGCTGATAGTGTTACATGCTGTATGTCTTTCCTGATTGGGGAAGGTCTACTGTTCTTTTAATTGCTGAGAGTATTCAAATCTCCACCCAGGGGTGCCTGGGTGGCTCAGTGAGTTAAGCATCCAACTTTGGCTCAGGTCAGGCTTTCATGGTTTGTAAGTTCGAGCCCTGCGTCGGGCTCTGTGCTGACAGTTCAGAGCCTAGGGCCTGTTTTGGATTCTGTGTCTCCCTCCCTCTCTGTTCCTCCCCTGCTCATGCTCTGTCTGTCTCTCTCTCTCTCTCTCTCAAAAATAAATAAAGATTTTAAAAATATTTTTTTTAATTTTTTTTTTAATGTTTATTTACTTTTTGAGACAAAGAGAGACAGAGCATGAACGGGAGGGTCAGAGAGAGGGAGACACAGAATCTGAAACAGGCTCCAGGCTCTGAGCTGTCAGCACAGAGCCCGACGTGGGGCTCGAACTCACGGACCGCGAGATCATGACCTGAGCCGAAGTCGGCCACTTAACCGACTGAGCCACCCAGGCGCTCCAAAAATATTTTTTTTAATAAACAAAAAAATAAAAGCTCCACCTAAGACTGGATTTGTCTATTTTCCCTGTAACTCTGTGCAATCTGGCCAGGCATTGTGTGCATGAAACTCCGTTATCAAACACATACACAGTTCTAATCGTTATGGCCTCATTGGGGCCTAAACTGACCCTTTTATCATTATGAAATGTCCTTTTCTCCCCAATATTATTCTTTGTATTGAAGTCTTCTTCACCTGTTACTCATAGAGCCTCTCCAGCTTTCTTATACTTAATCTCCCTCGTATATCCTTTTACCTCCATTTATTGTCAATTTCACTGTCTCATATTTAAAGTACATCTCTTGAAGACAGCATTCTGACCATCCTGGCCCTTTTCCTTGAGATATAATTCACATACCATAAAATCATTCCTTTTAAAGTGTACAACTCAATGGCTTTTAATACATGCAAAAAGTTGTGTGACCATCACGCTAATTCTCCTTATCCTGTTGATCTGTTTTTGAGTTCTCTCTTTTGTCACCTCCCATCTGCTATTAAGAACACTCAAGTGCGATTCTTATTTCAAATATTGTATTTTTCAGTTCTAAAGTTTCCAATTTTCATAGTTCCTATTCTGGTGAGACTTCCTAATCACTCAGTTTTAGCACATTTTCTTTCACTTCCTTGAGCGTATTTCTACTAGCTGCTTGAAAATCATTGCCTGTTAATGCCACATTTGAGTCATCTTGGAGGAGGTCACCACTGATTGTCTTTTCTCCTGAGTATGGATCACATTTTCTCTTACTCTGCCTGTCTAACAATTTTAGAATGTATCCTCGATGTTGTGAATGGTATACTGGGGGGGGGGGGGCTCTGGATTCTGTTCTTTTCTTCCAAAGAGTAATTGACTTGTTCTGTTTTATTTTAGCAGGCAGGTAATTTGGCTGGGCTTCAAACTCCAAAATGTCAGTCCCATTCTTTGACCTTTACCTGGACTGCGTGGAGTTTATCCTACTCACTTTAGGGGCCAGCCGGGGATTTGGGCCAGGTTTACACTCAGAACTTGGGCCTCCTGCCTCTCTATGGACCAGTCCTCTCTGCGGTCTCTCCCCTCACTGTTAGCTGTACTGACTGCCCAGAACTCTCTCTTATTATTATTCAAACCAGTAAGATTACAAGGTTCCTATTTAGGTTTAAACCACACCGCAAGCTAAAAGACATTTTAAAAAATGACAAATCCACCTAATGCCTTTCCCTTTCTGCTTTCTCCAGTATCTGCCTGCTTTTGCTTACTCTCTAATGCCTACAGGTGGTTTTTATTTTGGCCAGAGTTTACAGTTGATGCTTTAGGGAGGGTCAGTCCAAAGAAGCTATAAATTACTGGGAGCAAAAAGAAGAGAGATCGAATATGAAAGTGAATGAGATGGGGCGCCTGGGTGGCTCAGTCGGTTAAGCGTCCGACTTCGGCTCAGGTCATGATCTCCGGGTCTGTGAGTACAGCCCGCGTCGGGCTCTGTGCTGATAGCTCAGAGCCTGGAGCCTGCTTCGGATTCTGTGTCTCCCTCTCTCTCTGACCCTCCCCCGTTCATGCTCTGTCTCTCTCTGTCTCAAAAATAAATAAACGTTAAAAAAAAAAAAGATTAAAAAAAAAGTGAATGAGAGGTCAGGGTAGAAAGTTATGGGCTATTGCAACGGTAGGGGCTGGAAACAGTGGGGCCTGAAGCAGGCCGGAGGCAGTAAAAAAATCTGGGGAAGGAGGAATCTTGGGCCTTGGCAACTTGCTGGACTTGTATCACACGATATTTAACGTGTGCAATTTCAACCGTATGAGTTGCACAAAACAGTGAGTTGTAAAATCCGTTTGTATACTCCTTCACACACTTACACGCCCCTCCAAAAATAAAAATAAAAATAACCCTAAACCCTGGCCTCCACTTGCCTGCAAAGGGGAAGGTGTAGCTGAAAGGCAAAGAACGAAGAAGAAAATTCTTAGCTTTTGAGGCCCAATTAAGGCAGAAGCAATGAGGAAGGCAAGAGAGGGACGGATATTCAAGGGTTTTTGATACTTGACAAAGAAGGAGGAAGGGGAGGAGGAGAAAAACTAGGAGAAGGGGAGATAATGGTGATGTTGGTGGAGGTGGTGATGGTAACAGCAACTAGCCTAAAGAGAGTGCTTCATGGGCCAGATCCTGTTCTAGTGAAAGCACGTGTTGCTCGGTGACCGATTGGGTTTGCAGATAAAGCAGAGGGTAGGGGAATAGGAATGGAGCATTGCAGACCAACCACCAGCTTTTGGTGTGGGTAGCTGGTGGACCATACTGAGTGCAGTAACCCAGGCAGAGGGGTGCACAGGCTTGCTTGGGCCCCATACGGAGACTAGTGTGTAAAAGGAGTCACTCTGAGTTCTCTATCAAATTCAGCACCTTGGAGGCAAGCAGAGGGAATACGAGTTCATTGGCCTGACCCCCGACACAGAGTTCCTTGGAACCGTCAGGATTTTTGTTCCAGCCTTGGTCAGAAAGAGCGAGCCCTACACGTGCCGAGTGAAGACCTTGCCAGGTAAGTTCAACTGGGGCCAGAGGGAGGTGGGACTCCTGAACTCGAATCTTGACTCTGTGCTTTCTTCCCTCTAACCAAGGTGAGGTCTGGTGGCACACCAAAAACTACAGAAGGATTATTAGCGTATTGCCAAAGTCAGTGTTTGTTTATCCATCATTGAGTTAGCTGATGGGCTGCTATTAAACGTGTTTAACCCCTACCCTCCAACCCGCTGGATATCCTCTCTCTGACCAGCTTTGTATACACCCTGGCAAATCCACCTTAATATTAACCCAGGTGAGATATACTGGGAAATAATCTGCAGAAGGGAAAGCAGAGATGATTAAAAGTTCCCTCAGTATCTTCCAAAGTCAAAGAACAGTAACAGTGATAAGAACTAGCATTTCTTTTCTTTTTTAATTTTTTTTTTGAAAGACAGAGAGAGACAGAGCACAAGTGAGGAAGGGGCAGAGAGAAGGAGACACAGAATCCGAAGCAGGCTCCAGGCTCCGAGCTGTCAGCACAGAGCCCGATGCGGGGCTCGAACCCACCAACCGTGAGATCATGACCTGAGCTGAAGTCGGACGCTCAACCGACTGAGCCACCCAGGCGCCCCAAGAACTAGCTATTCTGCAGTGCTAGCCAGGGACCAGGAACCCCTAACCACAATCCTCATGAGCTACCTCTGAGACAGGTACGATTATCACCCTGTCTTACTGAAGACACTAAAGTTCAGAGTGGTTAAGTAACCTGCACAAGGGCACACAGGCGGTGAGGGATAGAACAAGGCTGAATTCAGGAGACCATGTTCTCATCACCACGCTACTATAGAAATCGTTTTGAGTCATTGGCTCAGGGAGATGGTGCAAGTTGAGAAGATGAAAGTGATAGGAGTGGGTCGGATGGATTTGGAAAAAGAGTCTCCTCCTTAGTCATCAGGTTCAGATTCATGATGTCAGTAGGTGATTTCTGTGCTAATGAGGAGGCGAGGCAGCTGCCAGAGGCTGGGCCGTAGGGCATGCCTGTAGCTCGGTAGAATCATCCTCGGGGAAGCTGTCCTCCCCGGTGTTGTTCAGAAACTCAACTCACCAGTCGCCCCAAGAATGCACAAGAGACTGATTGTCTCCACCCAAGTCCCAGTGCATTAATTTTCGGGGGAAAAGATGCCTGGTCGAAAGGCCAGCACTGGCCACTTGCGTGGGGCAAGCCTTTCCTGGGGAAGGGCCACGGGGACACCAGAATAGAACTTGGCAAGAGCAAAGCTAGAAAAGGAAACCGACTGTACAGGCACCAAGCTGGGAGCATGTATATGATTTGTGACTCTTTCCCCTGGATGGACTAGACAAATGACCCCCATTCCTGGCCCACCCCTGCCCCACCCCACTTTCTGCCAATGTGCAGCCCCCTCTACCCTTATCCTATTGGCTTGTCCTTACACAGTCTAGCTCATGATGTGATACCTTTTATTTTTTTTCTAAGACCGTAGATACTTTTACATAAGTCACACTTCTTATTGGCTATTTCTTCCTGACATCTAGAAGTCCCCTTATCCTTCAAAATTAAGTATATTAACAACAATTCCCGCCATTTATTAAGTACCCACTCCATTGCCAAGCACTATGTGAAATGCTTTACATGCATTATCCCATTTAATCTTTATAACAATCTTGTGGGTTGGGTAGCCTCATCCCCATTTCACAGAGGCGGAACTCTGGCTCAGAGAGGCTAAGCAACTTACCAGCAACTGCACAGCTGGTCAGTTCATCTAATCTTGAAGCCTGGGCTCTAACCAGCACTTTGCAATTTTGTTTTTGGCTAGGCCTCTCTACTGCACATTTTTGTCTCTTATTTCCATTTCAGAGTGATATGTCCTGCCCTTGACCCCGTATCGTGCAGTCTGTCTTATCCCAGAGTCCAGAATTTCCCCTTTACTTCTCAGGATGTCTAGGAGGGTCACAGAGCAACATGTGAGCATCTTGATGCTGGAAAGGACTCTAGGGGTCATTTCACCCCATATCCAATTTTTACAGATGGGGAAACTAAGGCATCCTTGTGTAGTGCCTATGAGGAGAGCTTTGTAGTTGAACATGACAATCCTGGTTCTCCACCGAGCAGCTGTGTGACCTTGGCCAAGTCACTTAGGCTTTCTGAGACTCAGCTTCATTATCCCTAAGAAAGGAGCATCTCTGGCCCTCAATGTTTGGTAGGATGTCATAGGCAGAGCACCCACACCGTGCATATGGTAAGAGTTCAGTAATTGCTGGCTCTTATTCTTAATAAATAGTAGACCAGAGGGGCTCCTGGGTGGCTCAGTCAGTTAAGCGTCCGACTTCAGCTCAGGTCATGATCTCACAGTCCGTGAGTTCGAGCCCCACATCAGGCTCTGTGCTGACAGCTCAGAGCCTGGAGCCGGCTCTGGATTCTGTGTCTCCCTCTCTCTCTGCCCCTCCCCTACTCATGCTCTGTCTCTCAAAAATGAGTAAGTGTGAAAAAAAAGTTTTTTAATAAAAATAAAAATAAATAGTAGACCAGAGAGGGTCATGCAGCAGAGAGAAGGATTCTCAGCATGTCAGTGGCTGAGCCAGACCTCTAACACCCCACATTCCAGAGCACCAAGAGGAATACCGTGTGACAGGGGACAGGGTTATCACTGAGGTGGGAAGCTGACCCAGAGAGGTCAACAGTCAGAGCTGGGGAAGGGCGAGAAGTGGGCTAGAAATGGAGGCTCCAGAGATTCCCAGGGTTCACAGCAATTGTCAAGGTCACTGACAGCTGGCAATCAGCATCCCACCACATGGGGGAATGGAAGGAGGGTGGCCTGGAGGGTCAAAACCCCTGGAGAACACAAATCACCAGTTTTCGCAAAACCCCAACTATTGCTTTCTTACCACGCCCCCTACCGGTCCCACCTGGGCTGGTGACAGGAAGTGTGTCAGGCCAAGAACTGGCAGCATCAGTCTCAAAGATGTGGGACCACTGGGAGAAGGCTCTACATTAAAGCCCTTAGTCGTCCTTCTCTTTCCCTTTTAGAAAGGGCGGTGCCCTCGCGGGCTCCCTCCTGAGCAAGAGCTTCCCAAACACCCAGCCCATTACCTTTGTAGGGAGGCACAGAGGACAGGCCCCTCCCATTGCCACCTCCCCCCCACACACACACACAACCCCCTCTGCCTCTGCCCCCAGCGCCCTGCTAGGGAGGTAGGGCTGTCCTCAGACCCAGGCAACAGAGGTCACTTTAGAAGGCTCTGCTCCGGTCATACTCTGGCCATGACCCTCCCCACAAGGTGAAGAGTCCTTAGGTCCAAATGCACAGATTCTCCCCCGGAGCCTGTGACCTCCTAGACCACACTCTGAGTACCTGGGACCCCAAAATTCCCTGTACAAATGCCCTGAGTGTCCAGTCTAGCGGATCTGTTCCTTGCGTCCTTCCTCCCAAGAGGAGACACTGTTGATGTGCAGACCCTTAGCCCAAAGGATGGCTGTTTGTTTGTGGCTATTTGTTTGGCGGGGGGGGGGGGTGCACATGGATGAGCTTGGCTGTGTGGGCTGGGGAGTCCACATCCGTGTACACAAGGCCCCTGCCAGAGAGGGATAGAGCCAGGGTGGGTCAGGGGCCTGTGGCAGGCTCTCCCTGCACCCCCACATTTCAGCACGGGGACTCCCAAGGAATCTAAGAATCCAAAATTCAAACCTAGCCTTCTAGGGTGTTATGTATTTTTTTAATTTATTTTTTATTTGAGAGAGAGAGGGGGAGAGAGAGAGAGAGAGAGAGAGAGAGAGAGAGAGAATCCCAAGCAGGCTCTGCGCTGAGCCAGGTTGTTATGAAAAATATATTCGTCGGGGTGGGAGCATACAACATATTTTACTTAGTGTCAGAATGGTTTATAAATTCTGGATACTTAGGCATCTAGTATGTGGCCCCCTTCTTGTGCTCTTGACCCCGCCCTGCACACGTTGGGAGTAGGAGAGACCTTCCCAAGCCTGGCCCAAGAGGGCAGGGCAGGGAAAGCACCCAGCCTGCAGCGTCCACATGGGATCTGGCCCAGACCAGATCCCAGCCTCAGTCTTCCTGCTCTGGCCCCTTTGCCCCCGCCCCCCCAGATCGGACGTGGACATACTCCTTCTCGGGCGCCTTCCTGTTCTCCATGGGCTTCCTCGTCGCAGGGCTCTGCTACCTGAGCTACAGATATGTCACCAAGCCACCTCCACCTCCCAACTCCCTGGTGAGCAGTTGCGCCTGGGGCCGGAAGGAGGGGTCCAGGGGGGACCCCAAAGCAGCAGGGGCATGGGCCCAGGGACCCCTGGCTCTCCCTGAAGGGGAGGGAGAAGCACATAGTGCAGAAAATTAGACTTCCTTTCTCTTCTCCAACCTAAAGCTGACAAAGACGTGGCCCAGCAGGGTGTATTGGAGAAAGGTTGGCGACGGGGGGACAGTGGGCTTGGTAAAGAAAACCCACGTGACTTGAAAGCATCCACGTCCAGGCAGGTAACCTAGGAGAGCAGGCAGCTACAAGGTGCTGACAGCGGGTGGGTACTCTGGGGAGCCCTGGAGCTCACGTCCTGTCAAAATGGGCCTCCCTGGAATCCGGGCCAGTGTAGCCAGGGCTTCTAGGCCCTATGTAAGCCCCCCAAGTCACACCCCAATATGGCGGCCAGCGCCGGCTGTCTGTTAAAGCCACAGGGCCTGCTGCAGAGGCCCGACCTGACGGGTCTGGGGCTCTAGGAGCCGGCTCTCATTTATGCGAGGGACAGAGGAGTTGAGGGCATTTCGCAATGTCAAAGCCCAGATGAGCCGTTTCCTGTAGAACTCCCCTGCCTCCCCTTCTCCCCCATCCTTTTGCACCCGGCCCCCTATATCAGGCCCTTGGGGACTCGTGAGTGATGAACAGTATGGGCCACCACCTCGAGAGCATACCCCCAAGGTAACCCCCAATGTGAGTTACCTCCTTCCTTGAGAAAGCACAGCCCCGCTCTCTTTCCTTCAGATAGCCTAGACTTTAGAAGTGGCCCTCAACTAAAGCCTCAACTGGGAGCCCTGTCCCTTCACAGAGGCCCAGCATTCAGAGAAATCTCTGGAAAGCCAAGGGGGTGTGCGGCACGTGCATTTTGAAAAGTGCCCCAGGTGGTCTACCCCATCCCCTCTGCCTCTCCTTGGAGGACCCCAACTATCCGCGGCACCCTCAGGGAGCTGCGAACGTGCCCTAACGGGTAGACTGTTGTCGTCCCTGCACAGAACGTCCAGCGAGTCCTGACCTTCCAGCCTCTGCGGTTCATCCAGGAGCACGTGCTGATCCCTGTCTTCGACCTGAGCAGCCCCAGCAGTCTGGCCCAGCCCGTCCAGTACTCTCAAGTCAAGGTCTCCGGGCCCAGGGAGCCCCCGGGAGCCCCAGCACTGCACAGCCTGTCTGAGATCACCTACCTCGGGCAGCCAGACATTTCCGTCCTCCGGCCCTCTGGAGTGCCGCCTCACCAGGCACTCTCCCCACTGTCCTGTGCGCCCCAGGCTTCCCCGGAAGTTAGGCCCCCACCCTATGCACCTCAAGTAACCCCCGAAGCTAAACCTCCATCATACACGGCACAGGCCATCTCTGAGGTCCAGCCTCCCTCCTACACTCCTCAGACCACTCCAGACGGCTGGCCTTCTTCCTATGGGATGTGTGTAGAAGGTTCTGGCAAAGACTCCCCACCTGTGACACTCTCTAGTCCCAAACACCTCAGGCCTAAAGGTCAGCTCCAGAAAGAGGCACCAGCTGGAAGGTATATCCCCGATGGCCTTTCTCTGCAAGGGGTGACCTCCTTGGATATGGGGGACCCCCAGGAAGCAAATTCCTTCCACCAGCATCTGGGAGTTCACACGGACAGAGTACCTGTCCCCTGTGTGCTACACAGAGGGGAACTAGGGACACCGTCGTACCTGAAGGGCCAGCTCCCCCTCCTCTCCTCTGTCCAGATCGAGGGCCACCCTGTATCCCTCCCTTTGAACACTCCTTCCCTCCCCTGTTCCCCCACAGACCAGGAACCAAGTCCCTGGGGCCTGCTGGAGTCCCTCGTGTGTCCCAAGGACGAGGAGCCTGTATCTGAGACTGAGGCCCAGAGCCCGGCCCCTCAGGCATCAGACCTGAAGCAGCCCACAGAACTGGACTCTCTCTTCAGAGACCTGGCCCTGACCGTGCAGTGGGAGGCCTGAGCGGAGAACAAGGCGGGCCTGGGGCTTCCTCCCTGTCCCCGCCCTACCTCCCATCACTGGCTGTCACTCCCACACCCGACCATGCTGCACACTATGCAGCCCGGCCGCAGGTGAGTGCCCTTGAAAGAACCAAAGGAAAGAGGGACACGGGGCCCCCGCCATGGGTGAGCTATGGTTGGAGCAAAACGGCATGATAAGGACTGCAGCCGGGGAGTTCTGGGTATGCATCGTATGCCAATGAGCATGTGCAAGCAGAGCCCTGAGGGGAGAAGCAGTGTGGGGAGTTAACGCAGGAGGCTTCACGGAGATCCAACGCCCACCCCTCCTAAGATGCTGGACACCAAGTTCCCCATCCCGTTCCTGGCCAGATTCGTAAACGAGTTGGACAGAGAGTGAGGTCTCTACTTCCTCTGTGGTTCCCCTATCCTGAGAAACTGAGTCTGGGAAGGACGCCTCATAGCAGGCTGGGCAGAACCAGAACATCCTGCACTCTGCCAAGGCCGAGGTGGCACGAGGGAGGGGCGCGGCCCGGGGCTCATTCCAACCCGGCTACTGCCTGAAATCACACCATCTCAATTTCATCCCCCTGCCGGGGGCTTCCCCCCTCCCCTGGAATGCAGGTCCCAGGGAGGGAGGACACACACAAGCCTTTCCTGACGACGAGGGTTCAGACCCTGTCTTGAGAGCAGGGTTTGTAAGGAACACGGACGGGGTCATGTGGCCCCTGAAGCAGACACAACAACAAAGTGCACTTACTTCACAGCTTTGGAAACTTAGCTCATCTGGGTTCAAATTCCAGCCTGACCACTTACCGGCTGTCTGACTTCAAGTGAATCACTACTCGAAACCTCAGTTTCTTCATCTGTAAGGTGGAGATAATAACACCTACTTCACGGCGGTGTGGCAAGGGTGAAATTAACGAAATGTCTATAAAGTACTTAATTGTGCCTGGCACATGCACAGTGCCCAGGAAATGTCCTGTTGTGATGTTTTACAGTGAGTGACACCCCCCCCCCGCCCCCAGGATGTGGCTTCACGCTGGGCATTTTCTCATGGGCTCACATCACCCTGATCTTCTCAGGATTGCTCTGGGCCAGGCCAGAGGGCCTGGGCTATCTGGGGGAGGTGGAAGGAAACAGGGTCTGAAGACAAAGGGAACCTTCTGGCTGAGGTTGCAGGAGGAAGTTGTTTAAGGGTGGGGGTGCCGTTCCCAGAGGACAGCTCACCAGAGGCTGTGAACATCTCTCTTGCCCTTCTGCCCCCACGGCCGCTCCTGCTCCTACGTAAGGAAAGGGCTCCTTACTCATGCCGCAGGGGGCTGGCACGTCCTTTGTCCCATTTCCCTCTCAGATGAGCCCTGCGATAAGATAACCGAGGCCCAGAGAGAAGGGACTCGGGGAGGGGCACCCCCGCGGAAGCCATGACTTAGCTGGAGCTCAAACCTAGTGCTTTTCATCCTCATCACGAGAAGGAACTTTCCACGCTGGTTTGGATTCTCAGAGATGAGACTCACGGGGATTAAAGAAGGGGGCCCCAATGGGGTCCTTAAGGGGCCAGGACCTGTCATCACCCTCCTATCCCGAAGCCCGTTCTGAATATTTCTGAGAAACAGGACCAAAGTCGGGTTGCCTGAGCATGACCTTCCCGAATATAGTGTCCTCTCTGCTCTGTACCCAGATATGTCTCCCCTCCTCTTCCTTACCCCCCCCCCCCACAACACAGCACCAGGTGCTGGTGCTCTTATCTGTTTGTAATTAATATTTAACATCTTCAGGGTCACTGGTCTAGACCCAATATCTCCATAACAGAGGGGTGGGCCACCCTCCTGATGACCCCAGCCCGCTCTCTCAGCAGCCGCTGAGGTGGCCCCAATGATTGTTCCCCTCCCCCCACACTGCAAACAAGTCTGCTTTCTGTCCCTTGAGGTGAACTTGGCCAAAGGTTGACTCTCTTCACCTTGTTCAGTAATGAGAAACAGCATGACTGTTATCACCAGGTAAGAGGGTTGAGGAGTCACAGAGATGATTTTTTTAGGCCCTAAACACCTCTTCTGACTCACCGGGCTGCGAAGGTCTCTAAGCAACTCAGGGTGACAGACAGATGTCCCAACTACTCCCTGACTCTCGGAGGGTGGCGTCTGAGTGCCTGAGGAGAGAGATGAATGGCTCTGAGCCCTGTGACCCTCCTCAGGACGCCCTGTCCCCACTGAGGTCTCTGGTCTCCCAAGCAGGCAGCCCAGACCTGCAGATAGGGCTGGAAGCAGCTAGAAAGCAGAGTGTCTGAGGCCCCCTGGAGCTGGGATGAGGCACTGGCATCCCTGAGTGTCCTAGGCCCTGACCCCATTACCAGGACTCCCCATAGCCTGGCCCCATCTAGCCCAGTGTTCACAGCAGAGCCCGGCCCAGGAGTAAACACAGCTTCCCCAGCCCCACCCCAGTCCTGCTAAATCCACTGCTCCTGGGGCATCTGTATTTCTAAAAAACACCTTTGGCGATTCCTCTCGGGCAGGTGGAGGGAACAATGCCCTCACACCACCAGTTTCCCTGTCCACAGCCTCAAATCACCTCCCTGGAGTCACCCATCCCCTGGGTGGGGGTGGGGGTCCAGGCTACTCGGGTAGCACATGCACCTGTGAAGTCCACAGACCTCTGGCCTCTCAAGGCCCCCGGCCCCAGGAACATACAGGGGTTGCCTGAGTCTCCTACCCAGAGAATAGGGCCCCTGGGACTGGACCCCTCTGGGGTCCCCGAGGCTGGATCCCTCTGTGCCCCTCCCAGGTCTGAGTGTCAGCCTGAACAAGGATGTTATGACCACATGTCAGGGCCAAGGCTTGTCCCCTGTCGCTGTCCCCACCCCAGCTTCCAGAAAGTGGGACAGAGACAGGAATGGCCTCACCTGCTGTTGCTGGTGGGTCACAGCCCTGAGACCCTAGCCCCCTGCTCAGCCCCTGGGCTGCTTGAGCCCGTTTTCCTTTCTCACTCTAAGAAGGAAGCGGCATAAGGAAGATACGCTTAGACCGAAAGTATGACAAGAACAGTACCTGGAATTAACTGAGGGGGTGGGGAGGAGAACAACAGAGGGAGGGATGGGAGACAAGCAGGCAGAAAGGAGGTGATGAGAGAAAGCATGGGGCCAGACAGCACTCTGCTTGGCCACCAGGTGAAGCCATCCCCCCAAAAACCACAGTTTGGCTGTGGTCTGAAAAAGTGATATGGAAGTTCAGGGTGGCTGCTGGGGGCGTTTAAACAACTGTCCTTAATGTTCATACATCCGGGGAACGCAAAAAAAGGGGGAAGATGAGAAGGAAAGGAGAGAAGGAAATATGGAGGGGCACTGGCCGCCAGCCAGGTACTTTATCGGGCAATGTATGCATTTTAACCTCGTTTGACTCTTACAATCATTCTGCAGGATAAGTATTGCCCAGAGAGGAGGCCAGGGTTCCCCCATGAGTGAGTGCAGGTGCCAGAGGTCGGGATTTAAACCAAGGTTTAGGGGCGCCCGGGGGGCTCAGTCGGTTAAGCGTCTGATTTCGGCTCAGGTCATGATCTCACAGCTTGTGAGTTCGAGCCCCGCGTCGGGCTCTGTGCTGACAGCTCGGAGCCTGGAGCCTGCTTCGGATTCTATGCCTCCGTCTCTCTCTGCCCCTCCCCCACTTGCGCTCTGTCTCTCTTTCTCTCTCTCTCTCAAAAATAAATAAACATTTTTTAAAATAATAAACAAGCAAACAAACCCAGGTTTATGTAATGCCAAGCCTCACCTCTGCTCAGCCTTGTGACCTGCGGGGTTGGCTGTGTGCACTTCACGGCACATCCGACTCTCCCTGAGGTGACATCCCCGCGAGGGGTGAGGGCATCACTGGGGTGAATGGGAATCCCACACACGGAAGGAGGGTGAGCTCCCACATTCCGACTGCTATGGAGTTACCAGTGGAGTTCCTGCTTCACAGGCCTCTGTGGGTGCCAGTCACCGTGAGGCCGGCTCCACCTTCCCTACCGGAACCTTCTCAGTCACACCGCAAGGCCAGCATAGTTGACGCCACTGTATAGGTAACAGAACCAGAATGGTTAACTGACTTCCCTAAGGTCCTACAGCCACCTGGTCCACAGGCTGCCTTGGGGGGAAGGGGGTTCCAGGAGCAGTTTAAATGCCTGTCTCCTGCTGGCCTAGAAGCCCACACCGCCCCTGCTCTACGTCCGATTCACTCTCACACCTCACGGAGAGTGTATACATGTGGGTCTTGGGAAGGCCGTCTGAGGTTGACTGAGTACAAGATGGAAGAAAGCCACCAAATGTTCTCCCCGCAAAAGATGCTTTTAACACTGCAGCCAGGGAGGAAGGGGGGGGGGGACAAAGGCATACTTAGAAAGGGGTTTTCAATGTTTTTATTTTTGAAGGAGAGAGAGACAGAGCATGAGCAGGGGAGGAGCAGAGAGAGAGGGAGACATAGAATTTTGAAGCAGGCTCCAGGCCCCGAGCTGTCAGCACAGAGTCCGACGCGGGGCTCGAACTCATAGACTGCAAGATGGTGACCTGAGCCAAAGTCGGACGCTTAACCAACTGAGCCACCCAGGCGCCCCTAGAAAGGGGTTTTCAAATAGGGCAGGAGATTAACACGGTAGCTAAAGAGCTCAGTTGCATTCTCTCTCTCTCTCTCTCTCTCCCCTTTCACATGAGTAGACCCTGAGACGCTAGGAAAAGTGACAGATGTAGTGTTGCTGCCCTCCCCCCCCACCCCGCCCTGAGGTCCCGGGAGGAGGCCGGGGTGGGAAACTGTGCTCTCTGGACCGGAGCCGGCACCCGCTTCCTCAAACCTGCTTAACCCCTGAGACCTGGCCCGGGTGTACCTTCTCGATTCACCCCCTGCCCTAACTGCCTGTCTCCCCGCCTAGATTAAATTTCCCTCCCATTCCTTCACATCATGGGTGTTGTTCCCTTCTGCCTGGCGAAGGGTGGGTGTGAATGAACGTGGGGGAAAGAACCGAGGTACAGGAGGGGTGTGTCAAAGGCTGGAAAGATGGGTCCTGTCGTGGCCACTCTGGAAGCCTGAGAGACGCGGACGGTGCAGGAAGAGGTGGCTTCCCCCTCCTCTCCCTCCCGGGCCTTGCCCCATCCCCGCTGACCGTGGCTGGGCAGGGCCGGGCCAGTAGCTGCTGGCATGAGAGGCCACATGCCTCCATTCCGGCCAGTGATAACGTACAAGCTCGAAACACCCGCTTCAGGTCACATTCCTTCCACTGTCTTCATGGCTGGTGTCCAGTCTCACGTGTCCACTTTTCACAGGGGGATCAGATCGGAGAAGCTGGGGGTCTTCCCCCAGTCGGAGGCACCAGTCGGAGCCCTCAGCAACCCCACCCCTTATCTGCTTTTCCCGTGACCAGGCCAGAGCTGTTACCTTCTTTCTCCGGCACTTAGGGGGGTGGGGGCTAGAACTGGGCAGAAGGGATCACGCAGAGGGCAGGAGCTGTGTGCGGAGGCTGGGTGGGGGTGGGGACAGCTCCACCTGTTGCTGCCGCCTCAGCAGCGCTGGCCTGATGGGACGGCCCCCCCCCTCTTTGCCCCCCCCCCCCCCCATAGTTCCCATCCATTGTCATCAACTGTCTCAGCACTGCTATATTTAAGGCCCACGCAGGCTCCAGGATCACATTCTTCTTCCAGTCCCCGCTGAGCCCAGGGCAAGAAGGAACCGAGGTCCCTCTCATCCTCTGGAATCTTCTCGCCAGAGACGCCTAAGTGGGCACAGCTGCTTCTGTGAGTTACCTCCAGGGATCAGAGGTGGGGAGGGACGCCTTCAGAAAGTAAGACCCTCAGCTTTCCATTAGCAAGCGTGTGTGTGTGTGTGTGTGTGTGTGTGTGTGTTGGGAAAGGACCCTGGAGGTACACACGTACTTAGGCAGCACTCCGAGTAAAAATGGGAGGGGATTCTGGAGACCCCTGCCCCCTCTCACTGTCCTGCTTGGCCCTCGGTCCTCTGGGCTGAGCCCTCTGTGATGTGAAAGCTGTAAAAGAGACCGTCGCGGGTGCCTGACAAGTGGAAGGGGCCGGGCGCGCTGGCAGGTCCCGAGAAGCCGGAGCAGCGCTGGCGGAGGCCTGCTTGGCCCACCGGGCGGGCAGGGAAAGGGAGTAAGCCCTCAAGGCCCGAATTGCAGGGCCAGGAGGGCACTCGTCCAGCCTGGGCTCACTGGCAGGAGCCCGGGGCCCAGACCGGGAAGGGGTGGCCCCAGCTACTCAGTGGCAGGGTCAGAATTCTGGACTCGGGAGCTGGTAGAGCAGGGCTCACTCAGAGGACCCAGCTTTCTGCCATCAGGTTCCGTGAGTCCCTCAGCCTCTGTGTCCTTCTCTTTCCCTCCTGAGAAAGGGGCAGAGGCCGCATTGCCTGTCAGACGCCCTGGAGGGAAAGCAGACGGGGGGGGGGGGGGGGCCGGGGGGAAAAGGGGGGGCCGGGCTGCGGGACCAAGAGCCCAGGCCTTGCGCCCCGGGGGGGGGGCGGGGTGGGGATGGGGGTTCCCTGCGGACCCACACCCCGCCGACCTCTCCCTGCCAGGCACTCGTGGCGCTGCCCTCCCACTGCTTCTTAATCCCAAGCCTCAGTCAGTGCTTTAAAAAGAACTGATGCCTCATCCACTAAAGCCGGGGGTCTGGTTGCGGGAGGCCCAGGAGGTCAAGGATGAGTGCCAGTCACACACACACACACACACACACACACACACACACCCCTGCACGGTGCTAATCAGGAACAGAGCATCCGAGGAAGGGAGCCAGCAGCTGATGCCAGGGAACGTTCCTCAGCTGCTGGGGCCAGGGCCACGGTGTCCCAGAAAAGCTGGTGGTGGTGGGGAGGGGGGCGGGGGGGAGGGTGTCCCGCCTCGGGTGGTACCCAGAGCTCTCCTCTGGGGCTGTGAGGAAGGAGGGGCAGAACGAGCAGGGCCAGCCATCCTCTGGGTGCCAGCAGACCCTTTTCCTCAGGAGGGGCCAGATGGGAAGCTGAAGGGGTGATGGTCCCGTGACGTCCTGCTGAGGCCACCTGCAGGAGGCCAAGGAAGTTTCGGTGCGGCCCTTGGTCCTGACTGACATTCTGCAGTAATCCAGACACTGAAAGGGAACGAGCTTTTCAGAACTAGAGGAGTAAAGGTCCACTAAGATCGCCCCTCAGCAGCCTGAGCCCCCCCTGACTCCCCATAACCGGCCCCTCAGGCCACGGAACTCCGATGAGGCCGGCGGCCCATCTCCCAGGTTATGGACCTAGAGAAGTGGTCTCCCAGGCGCCATGTTCCCACCCAGGTCAGAATCCGGTATACACACACATTCCACTACTGCTGGGAGGCCCCCCGGGGAGGCTGGAGCCACGAGTGACTTCAGGCCTAAGCCCGGCAAGGACCCTCCCAGGTCAGTGGCCTGCCCGCCAGAATTCCCACCTGGAGGAGGTATGGAAGGCACCAGGGATTCCGCCAAGCATCCTAGAGCTTCAGCATCAGAGGGGCCCTCAGAGACCCAGAGACCCCTCGGTGGTGACACCGAGGCCAAGATCTGGGAGAGAACTTGGTGCGAGAATCCAAAGCCAGCTTGCCCATGGGCCTCCTGCTCTCCCTGCCTGCCTCTCCATATCCATGGATTCGCTCCCTGATCCCAGAGGTTCCTCCACACCGATATGATCCAACCCTACCGGCCACCACCTGTGGCCCAGACCTGAGCCTCGAGAATGCAAAAGGGGGATCCCTCGGTTGTGATCCCCTTACAAGAAGAAAGGCCGTGCGGCCCGCTGTGTCCCCCGCCACAGCCAAGGCCTGGCCTTGAGTAGACACGTGACATAGAGGTCAAGAGAGCTCAGAGTTGGGTGCCAGTCATGGCCCCACCACCAGCTGGGTGACCTTGAGCAAGCACTTTCCCTCCTCATCTGTAAAATGGGGTAACAATGCAGGGCGCCTGGATGGCTCAGTCGGTTGAGCATCAGACTTCGGCTCAGGTCATGATCTCGCGGTTGACGAATTCGAGCCCCACGTGCTGACAGCTCAGAGCCTGGAGCCTGCTTCGGATTCTGTGTCCCTTCTCTCTCTCTTTGCCCCACCCCTGCTCACGCTCTGTCTCTCACTGTCTCAAAAATAAATATAAACGTTAAAAAAAATTATTTTAAAAAATGGGGTGACAATGGGACGGCACACAGTAAACACTCACTGTGTCACTTTTTTTTTGCTTAATGTTTATTTATTTATTTTGAAAGCGAGAGAGAGAGAGAGAGAGAGCGCACGGGCAAGCAGAGGAAGGGCAGAGAGAGAGGGAGAAAAAGAATCCCAAGCAGGCTCTGCACTGTCAGTGCAGAACTTGACCCGGGGCTTAATCTCACGAACCAAGAGATCGTGACCTGAGCCGAGATCGAGAGTTGGAGGCTTAACCCACTGAGCCACCCAGGCGCCTCTCACTGTTATTACTTTTAATTCACTTATAATCTTGTTGAAGAGTCAAGACGTATAAATAGGAAGTCATTAAATAGGAGGAGGAGGCATCTTTGAATCAGAGCTAAACTGGAGTGGAGATAGAAAAGCATAACAACGATTAGAGTAGGGAAAATTCTAGCCGGCCTATAGTTTTTCAGCAGGGATTCTTAGAAAACTAATGCTGATGTCTAACATTTACATGGGAATTACTACGCTCCAAGCACTCATCCAACCTTGACAACCACCCCGGGAGGCCAGTCGACCCATTTTCCAGATGAGAAAACCACGTCACACAGTCTCACCCAAGGGGACACACTTGAAAACTGGCATGAGAAGCAGGACCGCGTCCCAGAGTTTCCGCACGCGACCAATGTACCAACGGAAGCATTCTCCGCTTAGGCTGTGAAGCCTGAGTGGGGCTAGGAAGGCCAGGAGGAAGAAGAGGTTTCTCCAAGAGAGGCCAGGCCACCAGTGCAGGCAAAGTGGGGCTGAGCGGGCACAGGCAGGAAGAGTGAGGACATCTGCCCATCTTGAGTCATAGCGCAGCCCTCGGACATCACGGTGTCCGATCGCTCATCACCTGAGAAGCTGAGGCCCAGAGAAGGGAGGGCTCGGCGCAGGTCACGGGAGAGACTAAGGCTGGGCTGCAGCTAGAAGCCAGGGGCTGCTCACGACGCGGGGCTGCACTCGCTCAGCTGCACGCGGGACGTTAGGCAGGCTCAGGGTGCGAAGCCTGCCGCTGTCCCGTTAGCCAGGTCCCTGCCCCGCCCCGGCCTCCGTGCCCCGCTCTGCCCACTGGAGCATGAACGCCCACCCCACAAACCACCCCCCCCCCCAGGGATGCTGGGACGACCACATGGGGAAGGGACGGGCGGATGCCTGGTGGTGTGACCGCGCGCCTTGGCTCCGCAGGTTGTTGCTCTCGCAACCATGACTCTGCCCCACAGCCCCGGAAATGTGGGGGAGCCCCGGCCCCCCCAGGCCGTGGAGGTCGTCCACCGGCTGGAGCACCGCCAGGAGGAGGCGCACAAGGAGGAGCGGCAGCACCGCCTGCACATGGGTTCCTCAGTGCGGAGGAGAACCTTCCGCACCAGGTGGGATCATCAGGGACCCCACCCCAGCCATTGCCCTACCCGCTAGGGGTCCCCAGTCTGGGGGAGGGGGGAGCACAGCCCTGTTTTATGGAGATGCCAGTCTGAGGGGGGAGGTACAGCCCTACCTTTTGGAGATCCCAGTCTGAGGGGGGAGGCATAGCCCTGCTTTATGGAGATGCCAGTCTGAGGAGGGAGGCACAACCCTGCTTTATGGAGATCCCAGTCTGAGGGGGGAGGTACAGCCCTGCCTTTTGGAGATCCCAGTC
>NW_026057585.1:87165758-87179877 GCF_023721935.1 Panthera uncia
CTTTTGGAGATCCCAGTCTGAGGGGGGAGGCACAGCCCTGCTTTATGGAGATGCCAGTCTGAGGAGGGAGGTACAGCCCTACTTTATGGAGATGCCAGTCTGAGGGGGGAGGTACAGCCCTGCTTTGTAGAGATCAGCCAGTGAGGAGGCACAGCCATGCCTGCTAGTGTACTGAGACAAGGGTAGGTAGATACAGCTCTAATCTCAGGGATGCCCCAGCCAGATCCCCAGGCAATCCTGCAGGCGCCATTAACTCCCTTTTCCCACGACAGTGAGGAAGAGTTTCAGTTCACCGCCGCAGACTACGCCCTCGCAGCAGCCCTGGCTCTGACAGCCTCCTCAGAGACATCTTGGTAAGTCAGGTGACCTTTGCGGCGAACACTGGGCTGAGAATGGGCCATCCTGGCCAGTCCCTTGCCTCCACTACACTGCCACACTGGACTTAAGGAATCTGCCCAAAGTTCCACGTCTAGCGCAAGAGCTCAGACCATACTCTGGATGGGTCCACAGGCAGTAGTGAGGGACCATCCCCAGTGGAGAGGGTGGGGGTCCCCACTTCACCACGAGGCTTCACCTGAGAGCAGCGGGAGGCTGTCCTGGGCCAGAAGGCCTGGGTCCTGGTACTGGCCAAGTCACCAAGTCTCAGGTCCCTGCTCTGTAAAATAGGGGGACTATTCCTGCCCACTTGGTCGTCGTGAAGACAAAAGGAACAAAAATTTGTGAAAGAGCCTTGTAAACGGTATCCGTAGTACTTATTATGCACCTACTGTAAGCAGGGCCCATTTCGGGTATTTTGGGGGCAAGAGAGGATTAAAAGCCGCTCTTGTCCTCAAGACACTTAAAGAGCAGCTGGTGATGCCGGGTGTGGGGGAGGACGGGTGGCCCTGGCTGGGGTGCCCCCACGAACCCCGGGCCCTCGGCCCCTGATGGCCTCTGCCACACAGGGAGGCCCAGCTGAGGCGCCAGACCTCTGCGGTGGAGCTGGAGGAGCGAGGGCAGAAGCGGGTGGGCTTCGGCAATGACTGGGAGAGGACGGAGATCGCCTTCCTTCGGACCCAGTGGCTGCTGCGCCAGAGACGCGACCGAAAGGCACTGAGACAACGGGTGAGGAGTCCTGGGACCTGCACCCCATCACGGGCCGCCCACCTCATCTACCCCCTTCTCCAGAGGCAGCTGAACATTCAGGAAAGAGTCCAGGCCCTGGTCTTGGACCCAGTTTGAATCCCGGCGTCCCAGCCCTCCAGCTGTGTGACCCTGGGCAAGCAACTTCCCCTCGCTGAGCCTCAGTTTTCTCATCCGTGAAACAGATGTATGTGGTGTATCAACTCTCGGGGTGGGGGTGGCCATTGAACAAGACTAAGCTTGTCCAGTGACCTTGCCAGTGCCGAGAACACAGAAGAGCCTCAGGACACACTATTCCTGACAAACATCAGGGAGCTGAAGCCACTCTCCGTGCCCCCTCCCCAGGGCAAGAGAGCCACAGCTAATACATACATGGGCTTTCTCCGTGCCCATGTTTTTTCACATATTAGCTCATTTCATCCTCACTAAACCCCACAGAAAGGTGGGGGGATATTGTTATCATCCCCATTTTACAGATGAGTAAACTGAGGACTTGCCTATGGTCTCACAGGTAGGAAGTGGCAGAATCTGGCCTTGACCCCAGGCCAGCTGTTCCAAGGCCCCTGCCCTCTGTGCCACCTTGCCTCTCCGCTGCCTGTGCCTGGGGGGCTCCAGTCCATGTGGGTGTGACTCCAGAGCCTGAGTGTCAGGGGGAAAGGTGACAGCAAAGATGGGGGAGATGTGATCCCCTGGCTCATGGGAGTCACAGATCCCTTCCCGCCTCCAGACGGAGGAGAAGGTCCGGGAGGCCAAGGAGCTGAGAGAGCTGTGTTCCGGCCGGGGGCCCTGGTTCTGGATCCCTCTGCGCTCCCATGCCGTCTGGGAGCACACCACAGTTCTGCTGACCTGCACTGTCCAGGCCTCGCCTCCACCCCAGGTCACCTGGTAAGCCACCGGGGCAGGAGAGAAGGGGTCCTCACCCTGCCCCCGTGCTCCGAGCCTCCAGGGCTAAACGAGCAAGCGTGAGTTCTTTACAGACCAGCACCTCTCTCCCAGGAGTGAACTTCCTCCCCCAGAAGTTCTTGCTGCCTGAGAAGAACCCAGCCCCACAGACCCTGAGCTCTGCCCACCCCCCAGAGAGCAGCAGCTGCTAGGAGGCTCAGGCCGAGTTATTCTTAGCCTCCTCCCAGCCAGCCTGGGGCAGGAAGACTGGGCCACTGGGGAGCCAGCACTTGTAAAAATATGATTCTGGTGGCATGAGAAGGCAGCTGCTCTGAGCTGGGCGTCTCGGGGGTAGGAGGATGACGGCAGGAGGCAGGGCAGGGGGCAGAGGAGCAGGAGGGGAGGCGGGGAGGGCAGCCCCCCCACCCCCCACCCCAGGAGCTCAGACCTGGAGTGAGAGCCCTGTGTCCAGACCCAGCTCTCTCTACTAACTCAGTGGGTGGTCTCGGTCACACCACAACCTCTCTGGTCCTGCTTCAGTTTCCTGTTCTGTAAAATGGGTTGAAGGCCTCCTGCCCAGCCTGCATGTGGTGAGGATCTAATGCCACAGCTACGTGGAAGCCCTCAGAACTTGAAAGGTGCTGGGAAAGCAGAAGATGCCCTTCCTGGGACTGTAACCATAGCAGAGCCACAATCTAGGCCTTGCTGGCAGAGGGAGGGGCGGGGAGGTGGGAGGTGTCCTCGGACTGGGCGTGGTGGAGGTGGAGGTGGGCGTGGCGGAGGCGGAGGTGGGCGTGGCAGCTTGGGGGCCCTCAGTCCTAACCGGAGGGATGGAGGGATCGTTCCTGCAGCTGAGCCACTGTTTACTGAGCTCCCCCTGGGTCTTTCGGCAGGGAGTCAGACATTCTGGGGGAGAAGGAAAGGATTTCAACAAATAGTTACCAGGAGCATAATCTGCCCCAGGCCCGAACCACACACAGTCTTCCCTCAAAGAACTTTCAGCCCAGAAGAGAAATGTCAACTCAGAGAGAAGTGCATTCATGGGTGTAATTTGAAATAAGAGTAAAGATAAAGGTGATGAAGTGGCTGCCTCCCCCATCCCCCCTCCTCCTGAGGATCCGGGAAGTCTTCTCAGAGGAGGCAACACATAAGCCAGATCTTGAGGGTGAATACACCGTGGTCTAGTAGGAGAGAGGGGATAAGCACACAAATGACAGGGATCACAAAGGAAACAGCAACATCTTATACTTGAACCCATTTTTACTGACCCAGCACTTTCTTCTTGTTTGAGCCCTGTGGCCGGCCACCCATGGCTCAGAGAGGTAATGTGACTTGTCTACTCCTCAGGTCACACAGCCAGTTTAAGTCACAATTCAAACTCAGATCTCCTCCCAGCCTCTTCCCAGTTGGCTTAGAGAGTAGGAAAGTCATCCTTGCAATTGTTATTTTCCCTTGAAGCACAAATCATTCCTCGGAAGTCAGAGAAATGGAAAGCCCTTGGGCCAGGACCAATCAAGAAAGGCGTTAAGGGAGTTGGCATCGGGGCTGGTCATGGCCAGATGACATTCGTTCAAAAAAGTGTGCCAGGGGCTAGAATTCACGTTGAGTGCTGGCTTTCTGTGGGGACCGAGGCAGTCCCTGCCTGTAAGTGGCTGGTCAGGTAGGAGGACGGCTCCCGCCAGCTGGCCTGGGCTAAGGGGGGGGGGGGGGGGGGTCAGTACCTCAGCTGTCCTGCCTGGCAGCCAAGCCCTGCCCTGCCCTGGCACTTAGGCCCATATCTAAGGCATTCCGTGGGAGCTTCTCAGGAAAGGGACTCATTTCCACCCCTGCCAGCAATGTTGCCACAACAGGTCGCTGAGTGTGGTAAGTGCTGGAAGCAAGGCCAGGCCCACCTCCAGCAAGAGGGACTCGTGTGGCCCCTGGTGCTCCTGGTTTGGGGGGTCTGGTTTTTCATCATCGATCACTTTGGGCAGAGCCACTCACTGTCCTGGGACTGGCCTCCGGGGCTCTGTCCAGGCCCCGGCAGACACCCAGCCCCCAGCTCAAGAGGAAGATCCTGGCACACTGGGTTGGTCAGGCAAGTACATTCATTCAGCAATCATTGAGCACTTCCTGAATGCAGGGGTACCAGCAGGACAAGTTAGGCAAAGCCCAGTCTAGCCATGTTAACTCTGCAGACATGGGCCCTGGCCATGATTCTATCTGATACCAGACTCCGTCTCCCAGGCCAAGCAAGCAGCCTTAAAAAGTAAAATCCAATACCAAAATATGCGAAGAAAGAACATTTAGAGAAAGAATAAAAATCTCGCTCTTTTATGAGGGCCTCTCTGAGCCAGGCTCCGGGCTGGGCGCCTGGCCTCTGTTGTCTCACTTAATGCTGTTTTATGACTGGCTGCCATTTACAGTGAGATCTGCACAGCCCATGCCTTCGAGGGCCTGTCGTTCAGGCAGGAGCCCAGAGCCCAGAGAGGGCAAGATGAGCGCTGAGGTCTCTGGCTGTCCAGGCCTTGCCCAGAGCTGCAGCTGCTGCTTTTTTTTTTTTTTCTGGGAAAGATGGAAGCTGGCTGGGCCGAGGTGTCTGGAAAGTTCCTGATAGGTGGGGGTGGGCGAACCTGACTTTGGCCCCCAGGCTTAGGAGAGGTGGAAAAAGATTGGGTACCGAGATTAGGCACTGCTCTCCCCAAAGGAAACTTAGTTGGGCTCCTTTCAGAATAGGGTGCAGCCCAGGGGCTGTGTGATGGGGTGTGGGTGTGGCACTGTTTGGTTGCCATGGGCACAAACAGGGTGCGGGGGGGGGGGGGGGGGTAGCCAGGTCCCAGGAAGGCATCGGACTGTGGCTGGGGCGCCCTCTCTCGGCTTCAGCCTGCTCTTCAAGCTCAACCACCACGGGGGCTGACTGTCCATGCAGCAGCCTCTTGACCCAGAGAACCCAGAGAGGGAGACTGACTTGCCCAAGGTCACACAGCCGTGTCAAGAACTCAGGCCTCTCAGCCTTCACAGACTTTCACATGCCAGCCCTGACCCCTTAGGCTTCCAAACCCCTGCAACGGGCTGTGGACAGAGGTGAGGCCACCTCACAGTCCAGTGCCCACAGCAGGGAGAACAAGACACCAGAGTCCACAGAAAACAGAGGGCCGTGTCCAGGGTGCAGTGGGCTGGGGCAATCCGCTGGGCCACCCTTGGCAGTCACGTGGGGAGTTGAAAAAATACTTCTGGCCTGGGCCCCACCCCAGAAATTCTGATCTGAGTGATCTGAGATGCAGCCTGGGCATGGAGATTTTTTTTTAACGGCTGAAATAAGATAAGAAGTTTATTTTTCTTTCACCTGCGAGCCTGATGTAGACAGGGTGGGGCGGCCATGGCGACTTTGCTCACAGATCCCTCAGGGACTCCGGCAGCCCCAGTCTTTCCCGGTGCGAGATGCCGGCCACCTGGGCCACGTTCTTGGCGTAGGACGGAGGGGAAAATGACAGAAAAGGGGACAAAGGGTCATCGGTAGCAGCCATGTGACACTTGTACTTCCTTCCTGTTGACAGGACTTAGTCACATGACCACACCTAGGAGAAAGAGAGGGTAGGAAATATGTCACACACTGGGTGGCCCAGTGATGAATCCTGTTCCTTTAGAATAAGGGGGAACGGCTATTGGAGACCAATGAGCAGCTCCTGATACGAATTCCCAAAGCCTTGTGTTCAGAAACTGGGCATGGAGATTTTCAAAGCTCTCTCCGGTGATTATAATGACCGCCAAGTACAGAACTGCTATCCTAAGAGGTTGATGAGGGAGGCAGAAATGGGGGCACTTTCCTTGGCAATACCCTCAGAGAGGAGGAAAAAGCTGGGCCCAGGTCCCCGGGGGTACCTCTGGTAGGGGAAGGGGCAGCTACCCCTAATTACAGGTTCCCTCTTCTCTGCTTCCCAGGAGCATCTACAGTACCCAGGGCCCAGGAGAAAAGCTTTACATATCTTCTCCCTTTTGAGGGTCAGTGCTCTCATTACTCCCATTTCACAGATGAGGACAACTGAGGTTCCGTGCAGTGAAAAAGTGCTGCCTCGGGTCACATAAGCAAGTAAAGAGCACAAAGCTGAGGTTAGAATCCAGGTCTGAGAGGCTCCAGATCCTTCCCGCTCAGAGCCACCCAGCCTGCCACAGACCACCGTGTCTCCACAGGTACAAAAACGACATGCGAATCGATCCCCGCCTCTTCCCCGCCGGAAAGTACCGAATCACCAACAACTATGGGCTGCTGACGCTGGAGATCAGGAGGTGAGACTGTGAGCTCTAGAGAGACCCATGACCCCCAGACCCCACCAGCACCGAAGCCAGAGCAGGATTTCTGAGTCGGCCTCACCTTTGGAAGAACCTGGGGTGCTTATGAAAACACTGATTCGCGGGAGGGACCCTCCTCTTGCCTCCCAGGAGGCAGATTAAGGACGTCTTAATCTGGAGTGGGGCCTGGGGATTGGTATTTGGCAGACAGTCCCGCGTGATTCCGATGCCTGGAATACACGAGAAGTAACGTGGAGTCAGGGGCCAGCCGGAAGGACTGAGTGATGAGCTAGGAATGCTGGGGTCGCTCCTCGCTGCAGGAGGGAAATCACACGTCCCCGCACGCACGCACGTGCACGCGCACGCACGAGTACAAGAGGAAGCAGTTAGATGGGCCGATCAGGAGATGGTGAGCCGTAAGCATGGTTTTAAAGGGAGACGCAGCGTGCGTGGAGGGAGGCCGTCGGGGGATTTGAGCAGAGTCCTCCCGAGAGCAGGCACTGCAGTGCTCACACGAGCTGCCCCGTGGTGGCCTCCGGTGCTGAGCCCTGCGCTAGGTTTGTGCGCATACGATTGATAATGCCCACCGCTGTTCTTGCAGGGAGGCATTGTTATGTCCATGTTACGGGACAGGAAACCCAGGCTCCAAGGGTCAGGGGACTTGCACGGCTCGTGCAAGGCAGGGCCCGGGTTGGAGGCCGTTCTCTCCACCTGGGTTCTTTCCAGTACGCCAGTCCCTCCATCTCAGCCAACTTGGACTTCAGAGACACGACTGTGGACAGGACATCGATCCTACCTGCAGAAGCAAAGTGGGGATGCGTGGACGTAAATGTCTGACCACTCAGTGCCACAAAGGGATGTGCCCCGGGGGCTGTACAGTCAGGGAAGACATGCAGGGCTGGGGTTGCCTGGAGGGGCAGGTGGGACTGGTTCCAGAAGCAAGAGGGATTCCTGCCCCGTGCAGCCAGGGTAAGAGCGGGGACACCCAGGAGCCCTCGGCTTGCTTATGGGACCAGATGTGCCACGTTCTACCGATGGCTCTGTCACCACGTGGCTCTGGAATGGAGCCAGCCCAAGCTCCGCTGGGAACCAGACAGGGTTGGCCTGACTGGTGATGAGACCCAGGCCTGAGATTGAGAACACCTGGGCATCTGGCCCAGTTCTGGCACCGACTGGCAGTATGCCCTGGGCAAGTCCGTGCCCTGCTGCTGCTCCAGGATTCTGATTTGGAGGTGTTGACAGGGCAGGAGACTATGCCTTGTAAGAGAGCTTGTCACCTTGAGGCTGGGTTGAATTCTGGGTGCTGTGTGACTCTGGGCAAGTCACTTAACCTCTCTGATCTTACACAGTCAGTAATAACAATCATATTTTCACCTGAGGTGGACTAGGCTGGTGTTATGTCCCTAGTTTTTCAGAGAAGGACATTGAGACATGCCAGAGGGCAGTGGCTAGCCCAAAGGCACATAGCTTTTCAGAGGTGGGGCCTGAACCAAAGCCTAAAGTCTCCCCTGCGAGGGCTTCGTGTTAATCCCCGCCTTTCCTACCCATACATGGGGACTTGAGTTTCCGATGGAGCCCAGCAATCTTGGGGCGGTGGGGGGGGTGTCTTCTCTCCTTTTCAGATGCACCATTGAGGACGCAGCCACCTACACAGTGAAGGTGAAGAATGCATACGGCCAGGCCTCCTCCTTCGCCAAGGTCCTCGTCCGAAGTAAGTATTCCCATTCCAGCCGGCCAGGCTGGCGCACAGCAAACCCGGGATGAGCAGACGAGGACATGTATCTGTGGTCAGATTGAGGAAGGGCCCTTGACACGGGGGTCACCTGGGATCAGGTGACCTGGACAGCCACAGAGACTCGCTTCCCTGGGGCCTTTGGAGCAAGTGAGAGTCGCCTCCCTCAGACTGCTCCCTCAGAGCATGCTCATCTTGTTAGGTGGGACTCAGGTCCGGATCTAACTCAGGGCCCCTGGAAGAGTGGCCTGGCCCTGCCAGCCCTCCTGAGGGGTCCTCAGGGGGAAAGGCTGAGCCCTACCAACTCACCTCTTGACCTCACTGCCCCATCTGGGTGCTGGTGCATATTTCCCAGTTGTGCAGTTCCCAATTGGTGTGATTCCGAATCCTGGAGGTTCCCCCGGGGGCGTCTGAAATGACAGCGTAAAGCAGGGGAGACACTCAGGAGTCAGCCAGACCCGCGTCCGTATGCTTGCTGGCTCTGCCACTGACTGGCTGAGTGAGCCTGGGCCACCTCACTCCACTTCTCTGAGCTGCCAGGCCTGTAAGGGGGATGCCTTCTACCTGGCTCAGGTGCTTAGGCTGATTAAATGCCATGGTATAGGTAAAGCTTGACGAGTAGGAGGCTTTGGGAAGGGATAACTCTGTGTCCCCCCACCCCATGACCAGGGCAGCGTGTACCCAGGAAGCCACAGCTCTGGGCCCAGGAGAATGCTGCCTTGCCTTCAGGGCCCTGGGAGAGAGGCTGCATGTGTGAGCATGTGCGTGCACACACACACACACACACACACACACATGCACACACACACACACTCCCTGGTCAGTAGACAGGCTGGAGTCCAGTCCCCCTCCCTGCCTCTCACCAGACCTTGTTAAACTGTCCTTCACAGCCCTCTCCACCCCTCTGCCCTGTTCCCCAAATAGATCTTGGGTGGCAATTGTCCCCTCTGCCAGTCTGGCTGGCTGCGGAATCTGAGCTGTCCTTATAGGCTGTGCCTAGAGTCAAGCCAAGGTCAGGCATCAGGGCCCTGCCTCCCTCTGTCCACCCATCCTTCCCATCACTTCTTCCAGACCCCCAATCCTCCCTCCCTCAAGGCCAGCAACCCTAGGATCCACTCAGCTTCTTGGCCCCCAGACTCCAGCCAGACACCTGCTAGGAGCACCCGTTCACGGTCATTCCCACCCCCTTCCCGGCTGTCGTCTCCATAGCAACTGATAGAAGACCCTGGGTTGGGGGGTAGGAGCTCTGGGTTCTAATCCTGAGTCTGTCACTGACTTTGTGTGACTTTGGGCAGCCTCCTGACCCCTCTGGGACTCACTCAGGAAGGGCCTTACCAGGGACCAGTCGCCTCATGGCATCAGGCTTCTGGGGTACTTGCAGGGTGATTACACCTCAGTTTCCTCATCTGTATGAGGGGATGATAACGGCATCAACAGACGGGGTGTCGTGAGGATGTAATGAGTTAATATGTGGCACGTGAGACACCCCACGTGAACAAGAGCTGTTGCTCTCCTCTGGTGGTCTGTGTCACATCACCTTGGACTTCACCCTTGAGCCCCCACATGGCTCTCTGAGCACTGTCCTTCCCCTGCGGACTGTCCCCAACCGCACCAGAAATCCCGGTCCGACCAGACTTGGCTTCGATGGATACTGTGTGATCCTGGCAGTGGGTTTGGGCAGAGGATGAAAAAGCCACCATTTATTGGGCACCAGCTATGTGTCAGGCTCTGGCTGAGGGCTTGGTTCATGTGAACTCACTTAGTCAGAACCCCACGACCACCAGCTAGGAACCACTGTCTACCTTTTACCAAGAAAGGAGTAGAGGCCCATAGGGGTGAAGGAACTTCCAGCAGCCAAAGATGGACCCACCAGGAGGACTCAAACCCACACCCAAACCCACACCTCTAATCTAGTAGGAATGTGAGGTCTGAACCTTCTCAAACTCCATTTGCCTTGGACTTTCAGCCTACGTGGGGAAGGATGCTGGCTTCGATTCAGAGATCTTTAAAAGTAAGGAGGCTCAGGGCGGGACGGCCTTCGGGGAGGGGGAGGGGTCTGGGCTCCTCGTCAGACCTTCCAAAGCCCCCTTTAGACAATTAGTCACCCATTGCCCACAAAGGCATGTCATTGCATATGAGCTGTTCGTACTTGCACACTGACTTGGTGGGGGGGGGGGGGGGGCGTTGTCCCCAGGTGCTGCTCCCAGCTGCCGAGCTGTCCAGGGGCCAAAGCTGAGTGAGAAAGGCAAAGCCAAACAGACAAATGGACATGACTCTGGCTAGTTACTATTTTGCTTCATCTGATCCCACCTAGAGAAATCTCTGCCCCACCTCCACCACCCTCCAGGACCGGGCCTCTCTTTCCTCCTTAAGACCACCTCGGAGACTGTGAATCCTGACCCAGAGGAGTGGGATGTCCCGGGCTAGGCGGGTGGCCTCAGAAGGCTGCTGACCTCACTTCTGTTCCCACCCCAGGACTGATGTTTGGCCCCAGCGTGGAATTCACATCGGTACTGAAGCCGGTCTTTGCCCGAGAGAAGGAACCCTTCTCCCTGTCCTGCTTATTTTCGGATGATGTGTTAGATGCTGAGCAGAACATCCAGTGGTACCGAGATGGTGAGGACGCCGTCCTGGTCTCCAGCCTTCAGAGGCAGCGGTGGAAGCCAGAGAGGGGCTAGAGCCATGGCTCCACCCCAACACTGGTCCCTGGGTCAGGGGAGAGAGGAAGTGAGCTACGCCCCTGCCCAAGTACACACTGAGTAATGAGTGCTGAAGAGGGAGAAGAAAGCAGGAGCAGAGGGCAGGTGGATTCAGATCCGGTCACCCTACAGAGGGTCAGCAAGCCCCTGTGGGTGCCAGGCCCCGTGCTGGGTGCCAGGGCAGGAATGGGCAGATGTGCCTGAATTCAAGGGACTCTTCATGTAGGAGGAGGGAGGAAGCTGAAACACAGTCATAGCCACTCCCGTTGACAGCCAGGGAGGAGAAGGATGGCAGGACCTCCTTCCCCACCTGTGACCAGGCCTGCAGCCACAGGTCAAGGAGAACAGCCCCCAGCCAGCCCCCCTAGGGAGACTGCACCTGCTGGTGGCAGGGGGTCAGAAGGGTGGGGAAGCCACAGGAAGCCCTGAGAAACAGTTGCAATAAGGCTGAGATGTCTTCCCAAACCTGTACATCTTCTAGAACAGAGGTCCTGACAGGAGGGAGGCATGGAGAACAGGATGGCCCTACAGTGTGGCCTCGGGGCCAGACGCCCTCCTGGAGCCCCAGAGTGCCTTCGCTGAAGCCCCATCCCTCTCATTACGGTCACACAACTGAGTCCCCGCTCCCTTCACTGACCCTACCCCCCTCAGCGAGTCCTCTGCCCTCCTCACAGACACCCCGGCTCCCTCAGTGAGCCTCCAGCTCCCACCCACTGAGCCCCCAACACACACAGTGAGCCCCCAGCTGCCCCGCAGAGACACCGGCCTCACAAAGGGCCCCGTCTCTCCTGTTCCTGTTTCCTCACAGCACCTCCAACGCCTCACTGAGCTGCCGACCGCTTCCCTAAACTCCCATTCCCACTGTCCCCTTCCCTGGACCCTGCCCTGCTCCCAAGACAGAGGAGAGTTCAGGGCTAGCTTGGCAGAGCCCTGGAGGCCACCACCGCCTCCCCAAGTCCCCAGCCAAGCCACAGGCTACAGCCACTCCAGCCACATCAGCCATGCCTCTGCCTAAACCCCCAGACCACCTAACGGTTCCCAGATGAGGCCAGAGCTCACACTGGACCCCTCCCCTCCTCAGGGAGACTACTGAGACCCTCGGGTCGCCGACAGATCCTCTACGCAGACCGCCAGGCATTCCTGAAGGTGTCCTGTGCCTACAAGGAGGATGAGGGGCTCTATACTGTCCAGGTGCCTTCGCCCTTCGGGCCCCAGGATCAGAGCGCCTATGTGTTTGTGAGAGGTGAGAGGGGCTTGGCGGGTAGGAAGCGTAGCTGGAGCCCAGAGACCAAATTGGCTGTGGGACCTTAGGTGAGTTTTCCACCCTCTTGGGGTCTCAGTTTCCCTGTTATAAGTAGCGGTGTTGAGTGAGAGTCTCTAAGAATCCCTGTTACATCCTGTGACCCTAGGACACAGCTGAGTCTCAGACTCAGTGGGAGCTGTGGAGGGAGGGCTGAGCATGGGCTAGAATGACTCTAGCACCTAGTGAGTTCTGCCTCTTGGTCTTCGATCTGGTTTCAGATCCTGGCTTTGCCGCTTCACTAGCTGGGTAGCCTTGGGCAAATCACTTTATCTCTCTGAGGCTCAGTGTCCCCGTCCACAAAATGGGGGGATGCCCTGGGGCTCAGGGATTAATTACACTGATCCTTCAGGGGCCTGGAGTAGAATGGGCCCCTAGGAATTGGCACTCCCACATCCCCCCAGATGCTGTTGCTAAAAAGGAGGAGACCATCATTATGCAGGTCCTGGTCCTCAAAACCAAAACCGAGCCCTGGAGGGTTCAAGCGGGAGAGGTTGTTGGACGGGGGGGGGTCAGTTGCCAAGTAGACGCGGACTAGAAGAACCTTCCCCGTCCTCCCCTCGCCCCCCCAACCCTCCGCTCTGGGTTTCAGATGCGGCAGCCGAGAAGCCGGGGGCCCCAGGCTCCCCTCTGAACGTCCGCTGCCTGAATGTGAACAGAGACTGCCTCATCCTGACCTGGACCCCGCCCAGCGACACCCGGGGCAGCCCCATCACCGGCTACTCCATCGAGCGGTGAGTCAGCCTCCTGAGTGGCAGAGCCCCCAGGGAGACCTCTGCCTGGTTGTGACAACAGGAGTAGGGGCCACAGAAAAGAGGGAGCCCCATGCTTGGCCTCGGAGCAGGGCAGGAGGTAGACCAGGTTGCATAATTTAGGGGCTAGGGAGGGGTGTCCATGCCTCCAAATCTGGGATTCCACCAGCAGAGCCAGCCCTCTGGACCCTGGGAGGGGAAACGGTAAGTGCTTGAAATGGAGCACGAGGGGAAATGGTGGCTACTTTCCTCCCTGAGTGCCAGGCAGGGACAGGACAGCGCTGACCCGGAGGGAGGGGGCACAGTAGGAAGGGGAGGGGCCCGACATCCCACCTTCTTCGAATGCTGCCAGCTGTGAGGCCCCAGCTTGAGGTAGCACCCGGTCCCGCACAGACTGTGTGACACAGGGTGATTGCCCAAGGCATCTGCTCGTCAGCGGTAGAGTCAGGATTTAGACCCCAAGCGCCCAGCGCCCCGTCCGGCCTCAGCGTGTGCTGGGGAACTGCCGGAGGACAGGGCACCCAGAAGGCACAGAGAGCCCGCACCCTGAGAGTCGATCTGGAACACACGCCAACGGGGACAGCCCTTGGGTGAAATCCTAACTGCCACTCCCGAGCCACATGACTCACGGCTTGTCCCACTGTCTGAGCCCAGAGTGGATCCCCCGTCCGTAGAGCGAAGGGAATCCCACCTGACACCGAGGGCTGTGAGGGTGCAGTGCACCTCCAGGCACACGGGAAATCTGCACGGAGGCACTGGCTGTTTTGGTCAACATGGTGTCGAGGGCGGTGGCGAGTCCTCCTGGGGGCCCGAGGTTCGAGCCAGGTTTTTGAACGGACAGCGGGACTGGAACCGGCAGCAGTGAGCTGGGCCGGCAGTCTGGGGTGGAGAAGTGGCCTCCGGAGGGGCTCACACCGGGAAGGTTGAGTCATGGGCTGGGGCTGGAGCTGAGGCCTCTCTCCCACAGGTGCCAGGGCGAGTCTGGGCAGTGGGTGCCCTGCCACGAGGCCCCCAGTGGGACCTGCCGGTGCCCTATCCAAGGCCTCATCGAAGGCCAGAGCTATCGGTTCCGGGTGAGAGCTGTCAGCAGAGCGGGCCCCAGCCTCCCCTCCAAGGCTTCAGAACTGGTTGTCATGGGGGACCATGGCGAAGCCCAGAGAAAGAAAGGTGGGTACAGAGGCCGTGAAAGGACATTCTAGAGCATCAGTCAGGGCACAGTGAGGACTGCCTCATGTAGGACACAGGTGGCACAGCCCCCATTCCAAGCCCTGTTCCAAGGTGGGTAGGGGGAGACATGACACAGCCCTCAGGAACTGCTAGTCTGATGGGGGAGACACAGTCTCAGGAACTGCTAGTCTGATGG
>NW_026057585.1:87179887-87184683 GCF_023721935.1 Panthera uncia
AGGAACTGCTAGTCTGATGGAGGAGACACAGTCTCAGGAACCCCTAGGCTGTTGGAGGAAGCGCAGTGCTGTCCTCAGGAAGCCCTAGCTCAAAGGGGAAGGTATAGCTAGTCTGATGGAAGGAACATAAATCTGCCCACAGGAGATGTTAAACTAAGGAAGGACCACAACACCTTCTTCAGATGCCCTTAATCTGAAGGAGGAAAACAGCCCTGCTTCAGGATCTGTCAGCCTGGGGGCATGTGGTGGGGGCCCCCCCCACTGCCCTTCCAGCCTTGAGGGGTCAGTCTGACTTGGGTTTGCCTCCAGCTCCACCGTGCCCTAGGCATCCGACCCCAGACACATTACTTCCCTTCTGTCCCCATTTGCCCCAAGAAGACAGAGCACCTCTCAGGGTCTAGAACAGCAGTGTTCTGCTTTAGACCCCTGAGAGTCTGGGGGTCAGACAGCACCTGCTTGAGGTCAAACAGGGAGGAGCTCAGAAGCCAGGACTGGGAACAGGGCGAGGAATCAGCTCCCAGAGTTGGCAGGTCCTGCCTTGAGCCCTCCTGCCCTAGCCCCCCGCCAACACAACCTCTGCACCCCCTACTTCTCCCCCAACGTGCTCCATTCTCCACCCTAGAGATCCCCTTTGACCTGGGAAACAAGATCACGGTCAGCACAGATGATTTTGAAGGTATGTGTGAACCTCCTAACCCTTTGCCTCACGATTCCAGCTTCCTTTTGGTTCTGGAAACTCTGGGACACAAACTGGCAGAGAGGCAGAAGCTGTCCACCTGTGGGGTGTGGGGAGGGGAGGGCGGTGAGGTCCAGTCGGAGGAGGCCAATGTTCTCAGGTGACGGTGGCCCATCTTGCTGTGCCCCTTGTAGAGGAGGTAGCACGTCGGGGAAAGTCCTGGGGAGGATATTGGGAGACCTGGCTTCTCGCCCTGGCTGTGCCTGGCCTTGCTGGGTGACCTGGAGCAAGTTCCTACCCCTCTCTGGGCCCGTTTCCTCCTCTATGAAACGAGAGGTCTCTGACAGCCCACCTGTCTCCGCCCCTTGATGACTCTGATTCCAGACTTTGTGACCATCCCCTTACCTCCGACCAATGTCCACGCCAGTGAGATCCGTGATGCCTACGTGGTTCTGGGCTGGGATGAGCCAAGGCCTCGGGGCAAAGCCCCACTGACATACTCTCTGGAGAAGGTATGGAGACTCCAAGGGCCCCAGCCCCAGGCTAGGCTGAAGAGTAGGCATGCTGTCACCCGGGGAGGTGTGGGGGAGCTGGGGGAAGCACCGAGAGACCACAGGCAGTGTTCCCTAGAAGGGAATCCCTGCCTGGAAGGGCTGAGATTGGCCCTACACCGGGGCAGACCTTTTGAGGTGACCTCAGCCTTCCCAGGCCAGTTACTGGCGGCAGCTCCCGAGGCCGTTCATGGAAATACACAGAATTAAGGGACACAAACCACAATAACAGAAGTACAATCCACCATTTCCAGGGTAGCTCTCCGCCCCCAAGTCTGGCTGGCATGGAGTCACACATCCAGTCAAGCCCCTCTTCCTGGCTAGGGCCACACGGGGAGGGTACCCTGGAGCCAGGGTCACGGCCAGCCGCACTCACTCAGCAGGGGGGGGCGGGGGCGGGTAACGCTGGAGGCAGTTCTCAGCCAGACAAAGTGGGGGCAGGTGTCTGGGGATGTGGGCAGCTCATCGGGAGTGGATTTCACAGTGGAGGGGAGGCAGCTGGCAGAGTGGAAAACAGCATGGTGTTAAGATCAACTCAAATCCTGACTTCTGCTGTGTGAGCCAGTTTCCTGAGCTCCCTGAGCCTCAGTTTCCTCCAGCATCGAACAGAGGGTGAAATAAGACGCGGCACACAGCTGGGCCCGCAGCTCTGGGCCTGTAGACACGTCCCGGGGACACGTTCTTGACTCCGACTCCCCCGAAGGAAGAGACCAGAGTTACCTTCTCATTACTTGCTGCACACGGCCCAGCACGTAGTAGGGGGACAGCACAGGGTTAGCGAAAGTTCGGGTTGTTCAAATGGGCCTCTCTTTGCATGCGCACGGGTGATCCTGTCTTTCCTACATAGGAAAGCCATGCATCGTTGAGGACTTGCTTTGTGAGGCTTTAGCCATGTGATGGTTAAAATGTTGGGGTCAGATTGCCTGGGTTCAAATCTGGTCTCTGTTACTTACTAGCTGTGTGACCTTGGGCAAGTTAGTTAGTCTCTCTGTGCCTCAGTTTCTTCTTCCATAAAAGAGAGCTAATAACCGTACGCACCTTAGAGAGCCAATATGAGGATCAAATTAATTAAAGTACATGAGGACTAGAATAGAACCTGGCCCACAGTAGGTGCTCAGCAACATTGCCTGGATCACCAGGCAAAACCAGCAACTGGTTTTTATTGTGATTTTTTTTTCCCCTAGCTGGGTTCTGGACTACTGACAGGCAGGTGGGTCTTGGGAGGGGAAAGCACAGAGAGGGCAGGGTCAGTGAGCTCCCCCAGTGCTTCCGGGTTTTAACTGCCATACCCAGCGGTAGTGGCCTCTGGGTGTCTTACTCACCTGCCGCCCCCCCTCAGCCCTTCACCCTCTATGTGCCCAGAGATGCAGCATCTATGGCTGCCTTTCGGGTCCCTTATGCTGTGAAGAGGAAGCAGGTTGGAGGCACCCACACCTGAGCTTAAATGCCAGACACACCAGTTATTAGATGCGTGACTTTCAGTCAAGTGACCGAAAGTCCCTGAACCCAAGTTTTCTCATTGGTGGGGAAATTAACACGTACCTTGCAGGGTTATTGTGAGAATGTATTCATTGCCTCACTTGTTGGTCCCACAAACCTAGATTGAGCACCTCCCATGTACCAGTGCTGTTCTGGGCCCTGGGGGGTTGGCAGTGGATGAAACAGACAAACCCCTGGCTCGTGGAGCTGAGATTCGAGTAGGGGGTGCGGGATGGGCGGTAAAGAAGATAAGTCAGGAAAATACTTAGCACATTAACTAGTGGTAGGTGCTAGGGAGAAAGACAAAAAGCAGGGAGAGGGGTTGAAGTATTTGGGGGAGGGTTGGCTGACTTTTTGGATGGGGAGCTGGGGAGTCCTCTCTGAGAAGGTGAGTTTTGAATAAAAGCCTAAAAGAAATGAGGAGACTAGCAGAGATTTCTGGAGGGAAGAACATCCCAGGCAAAGACACCAGCAAGTGCAAAGGCCCAGAGGCAAGAGTTGGGCCTGTTGCCATCCGGAAGATCAGGGAGGCTCAGGGGGAAGGGAGAAGTGGATGTGGCCAGATGGGTAGCAGGGGTCAGGCCATGAAGAAGCTTCCACCCTGAGGGAGGTGTCAGATGGACAGATGGGGATGTGATCTGACTTGTGTTCTGAAAGGATCCTTCTGATTGTCATTTAGAGAAAAGAGTGACGTAGCTCAGGTGAGAGATGATGGTGGTGATGATGATGATGATGATGATGATGATGTTGATGGCTTGGATCAAGGCTGTAGCAGGGGTCAATAAGGTGATACACCATGTTGGTTTCTGGATAGATTCTGAAGGTGGAGCCAACTGAATTTGTTGACAGAGCATATTTGGGACGTGAGGGTCAGAGGGAAGGAGCCTAGGATGGCTTCAGGGATTTTGGCCTGAGCGATTAGGACGGGTCCCACCAGCCAAATATGGGCGGTTTTGGGGGCAAGATCCAGAGTCAAGTTCTAGACATTTTGAAGGTGAGATGCTCAGTAGGCATCCAGGCAGAGATGTTGAGGGGATAGGGGATCCAGAACTCAGTGTTCAGGGCAGCCTGGGCCGGGGGTTAGAAGTTAATGAGAGCTGTGTGGGCACAGAGCCCGGTCCCAAGCAACCGCTTAACTAATGCGGGTTTCTTTCCTTTGTCACAGTCGGTCATAGGTAGTGGCACCTGGGAGGCCATCAGCTCAGAAACTCCTGTGAAATCTCCAAGATTCGCCCTTTTGGATCTGGAGAAAGGGAAGTCCTATGTCTTCAGAGTGCGATCAATAAACCAGTATGGCATGAGTGATCCATCGGAGCCCAGCGAGCCCATCGCCTTGAAGGGGAAGCCAGGTACCCATGTGATGCAGGAGAGGGGGGCAGACCAAGCCAGGCCAGGCTGTCAGCATCCAGAGCGGGGACTCCACCGCTGCAGAGACAAAGCCATGCTCCATTCCCTGTCCCTGACCCCTTCTGCCTATCACGAAGCTGACAAGCAGCACGATCTCAGCCCTGATCTCAGAACATCAGGAATCAACGTTTCTCTGGGTGGGGAGCTCATGAGAGTATGGAGACTTTTTCCAGATCAGCGATTCACAGGTTGCAGAATCCAGCTGGTCCAGCACAGGAGCTGAGTGCAAACAAGTGGTCCCTCAGTTCCAACGCTGTCCCACTCCAAGCTCTGGCTCCCCAGGCAGGGCGCTTCTCATCAGCAACACAGCGCGGGCCTGGGCAAGTCATTTCCTAGCCGCAAGCCTTGGCGTCCTCACCTGCCAAACCTGGGGTTCTGAAAGCCTGGGTACCGCTCCCGCCTCCGGCCCCTTTCGGAGTCTCCCAGCTGCGTCTCCATCCTGGTCCCAACCTCACAGGGCCCCTCCCTCTTCTGAGGCCCCCGGATTCTGGGGTTCTTTGGTTTTGATAAGATCAGAAGGTTCCCTGCAGCTGTCTAGCCCTTTAAGGAACCCAGCTGCAGCTCGCCCTATCCAAGAAAAGCCTGAAGTGCTGCAGGGCCCCTTTGGGGAAGATAGCAAAGTCCTAGATTTGATCTGTTTCACTAATTTAGGAAGTATATATATATATATATATATATATATA
>NW_026057585.1:87185083-87235704 GCF_023721935.1 Panthera uncia
TATATATATACACACACGCACACACACACACACACACACACTCATAGCAAGTATGGATGGATTGGTGGACAAGTGGTGTTTTTCTTTAATCGTGGCCCAGTTAACATATAGACATGATTCAGAGTCTGGCCAGTGAGCGGTTTGTGATCAGATGTGGGCAGTCTCTGGACCAGAAGGCAGTGTCAGGGGCAAAGTTCCTGTATAGTTCAGAAAAGGCGAGGAGAGAAAAAGAAGGGAGAGGGGGAGGGAAGGGAGGAAGAAAAAAAAGCATTTGTATTGTAAAAGTTAAATTGTTATACCAAATGAGAAAACACACACACACACACACACACACACACACGCCAAAGAGAGAGACAGTGGTGAGGGAGGGAGGGGACAGAGACTAAGGATTAATGAATGGAGGCTTTCATGAGGAAGCAGAGATGTTCGGAGGTAAGAGGGAGGGAACTTGAGACTAATAGTCTGGGGCTGCCCCTGGGCCCAGGAGGGAATACCCAAAGCCCCAGGGCATGACTGCCACCCCCCTGCCACTCTTGATTGTGGTGGGGGCTCCTCCCAGCCTTTCCCCACATCCCTCCCCTCCCCTGCAGCATCACATCACCCACGTTTCTGTTTTTTAGCTACTCTGCCTCCTCCAGCTCAAGTTCAAGCGTTCCGAGACACGCAGACCTCTGTGTCCCTGACCTGGGACCCGGTGAAAGGCCACCCAGAGCTCCTGGGCTATTACATCTACTCCCGGGAGGCAGGATCATCTGAGTGGCAAACGGTTAACAACAAACCCATCCAGGGCAACAAGTGAGTTTGCCCCAGCCTTCCTGCAAGGAGGGGCCATAAGGACCGTGGCACCTGCCGTTTCACAATGTGGCACTGGGCGCTGGGCACTATTCCAAGCTCTTTTCCTATATTAGGTCAGTTCATTCTAACTGCAATGCTCTGAGTTTAGGACTGTTGTTTTTCTCATCACTATGCAGATGAAGAAACTGAGGCATAGAGCTCTTAAGTAACTTGCCAAAGTCCCTTAGCTAGTAGTGGAAAACTGGAACTTGACCGGATGGGCTCTTATTCAGCAAACGCTGGCTGAGGGCTTGCTGCCTGCAGAGGTGACAGACTGGGTCTGGTCTGTCCGGGAGCTTAGAAGAGAGAGGCAGAGGGTGCAGCCCGGGAGGCCTGGGTTTGGACTCTGCACGCACCCCTCACTCGCCTGGTGCTCGGGCATGGGTACTCGCTCTTCTGAGGCTGGGTTCCTCCTCTGTCATCTGGGCAGGTAGGACCAGACTCTCCTCTCTGCGGAGGCTCCCTCCTCACTCGGTGGCCCTGGTTCTGGCAGTCGCAGTGAACCTCGAAGCTTCTGGGCTCCTGACTTCTGTCAGTTTTGAGGTTCTGTGGGGTCAGGGGCTCCCCTCCTTTTCCATCAGATGACTGCCTGGGGGCCCTGAGCACACCTGGCTGGGCTCCCCTTGGCCACCAGCCCCTTGATTATCTTACCAGAAAAAGGGACAGGACCTGGAACCCCCACAAGTCTTTGGTATCTCGTGGTCAGCTGTGAGGGGCCACTCATAATTCGTTATGGCTAAAACTTCCCAAGTGGGAGAATCATCAGATTTTTGACAAATTTTGACAAATGTGACCAGGTTGTCCCTAGAATAATATCTCTCCTTCAACTTGCATTTGATGTGCTTCCCTGAGGGGAGGCAAGGGTGGTGAGAGAGTTACTCAAGGTATTGGCACATCTGGGACACACGTCACACATGAGGGGTGGCACACTCTTCTGGAACGTCCAGAGAACTCATCACACGTGTGCGTGCTGACGGTTACATATGTCATGGCTGGAAAGAGGCTAACCACCACTGCCCAGGAGTGCTGCCTTGTATGATGGCATAAAGGGGGCCCCGCTGGACTGTGGGGGTCCGGTCTGCCATACCGCCGGGCCCCACAGAACCCGGCTCATTGTATGCTCCGTGTCTGAATGTCCTAACGGATGACTAACGAATGGGCAGGCTCTGCTCTGGGACTCAGGAGGCCTGGGCTATGGTCCAGGACGTGTTTCTAATTGGCCGGGTGCCCTTGGCTCTCCTCTTGCCTTCTGGGGGAGGCCCTCCCCACCGGGAAAGTGCAGAAACTGGACCCTTTGATCCGTAAGGGCCCCTCCGCATTCCGACATTCAACTTCATCCGTACCTCCAAAACAGGGGTAAGAACAGTACCTTCCTCTGAGGGTGCTGTGACAAGAGCCTGCGGTTACGTAGATTGTAGGGAAAGCCAGGGCTAGACCTGTGTGCGTGGCTGCCATCATTGCTGTCGTGGTCACCATCTGTTGTCAGCAGGGGCTGGTCCTGGGAGCCACCCCCAGCCTCCCCTGGCCAGGTGCTCCCTGAGCAACATCCCCCCCTCCATGCTCCATCCCTCTCATTGAGGTGTGCTCCCCATGAGACATGCATGTCCCTGAGCAGGGAACTTACTGCTGTGTCAGCTGTCAACACTTGACTGAGGTCCTCAGGTCTCATCGGGGACAGCTGGCTGAGAGAAGCTCCCTGTAGAGCAAGATTTGCTACAGGAAACTGGCGATAAGTGAAAAGAGAGAAAAAAGGGGTCTGCCATTTGGGTTTTATCAGGAAGGGGCATTTTTGTCTAAACCAGAGTGTCTCTGGATGTATGTCTCTGGATGACAAGTCTCTTTCTGGGTCTTTGAAAGGATTCTGTGTTTTAGAATCACAGAATCCATGCAGATAATATGAACCACTGCTGTATTTCAAGGACGAGGCCCAGAGTCCTGGACATACACCAGGTAGCACAGTTCAGGGGTTGGCTGCCTGGGCCTTCGGGGGGGTAGCTTTCCCAGCATATCTGCATTTTAATGGTGGACTCTGGAAGAGCCACACCCTTTAACGTCTTTTTTTTTCCCCAGTTTTATGGAGAGATAACAGACATATGTGACTGTCTGTGTAAGTTCAAGGTAAATAGCATGGTGGTTTGATTTATGTATGTTATGAAATGATTACCACCATAGGCTTAGTTAACGTCCATCATCTTCTATAGACACAGTAAAAAGAAAAATCATTTTTCTCATTGTGATGAGAACTCTTAGGACCTACTCTCTTAACAACTTTCCTGTATATCACACAGTGGTAATAACTGTGGTCCCCACATTGTGTATTCCATCCCGAGTACTGATTTACTTTATAACTGGAAGTTTGTACCTTTTGACCACCTTCCTCCAACCTTTAAAAATCTTAATAACTCACCATCCAGGGTGCGGGCATCACTCTGGAGGCAGAGGCAATAATCTTTAGGCATGAACTGGCCCTAGGGGGGCCGGGGTGGCTCAGTAAGTTAAGCGTCCGACTCTTGATTTCGGCTCAGGTCGTGATCTCACGATCCATGGGTTCGAGCCCTGCATTGGGCTCAGTGCTAACGGTGCAGAGCCTATTTGGGATTGTCTCTCTCCCTCTCTCTCTACCCCCTCCCACTCGCTCTCTCTGCCTCTCTCTCAAAATCAATAAAAAATATACTTAAGGGGCACCTGGATGACTCAGTCAAGCGTCTGACTTTGGCTCAGGTCATGATCTCACAGTTTGTGAGTTCAAGCCCCGCGTTAGGCTCTGTGCTGACAGCTCAGAGCCTGGAGACTGTTTTAGCTTCTGTGTCTCCCTCTCTCTCTGCCTTTCCCCCATTCACTCTGTCTCTCTCTCTCAAAAATGAACATTGAAAAAAATTTTTTAAGAAAATAAAATAAACTTTAAAAAACTAAAACAAACAAACAAAGAACTGGCCCAAAACCTCAAATCCTACCTCTGGTGGCCACTTAGCCCACAAGATTGTTCTAGAAAGTTCAGGGACATCTGCAAGCTGTTTGACCCTCCCTGAAAGCTTACACATTTCTCTTCCAGGTTTACGGTCCCTGGGCTGAGGACAGGGAAAGAGTACGAGTTTTGTGTCCGCTCAGTCAGCGAGGCTGGGGTAGGTGAGAGCTCAGCGACCACCGAACCCATCAGGGTCAAGCAGGCTCTGGGTAAGTCCAAAGGGCAGGTCCAGTCTGCATGTCTCCTGGGGGCAGCCCTGAGCGGGGCAGAGAGTGGGGGCTTATCGACCACATCTTGGAGGGTCCAGTCCCAGAGACCAAGGGGGCATAAGTCCTCTGAGGGGAACTAAAGCTGACCCCGAGCACCTCCCTGCCTTTCCTTTGGGGAGGAAATGACAATGGCCTGAGGCCATGGGGCAAAGGTCTCACCAGCTCTGAGGCCCAGCTGCCTTCTAGGGAGTGGAGTCAGGATTACCAGCAAATGCTGTTGGCTAAATTAGTACCCCAAAGCAAGGTGGGCATCCACAGGAGGACGCATGTTGGCTCCCTCGGGCCCCACTGCCCAATGTGGCCGCCCCTAAGGAAGCGGCTGTCCTCACCTCCCTCCTCCCCGTAGCCACGCCATCTGCCCCATATGATTTCGCTCTCCTGAGCTGTGGGAAAAATGACATGGTCATTGGGTGGAAGCCCCCCAAGCGTCGTGGAGGCGGCAAGATCCTGGGCTACTTCCTGGACCAGCACGACTCAGAGGAGCTGGACTGGCACCCGGTCAACCAGCAGCCCATCCCCACCCGGGTCTGCAAGGTAAGCCTGGAATGTGGCCACCGCCTCGTGTCCTGGCCTGTGCCGGTGGAGACCAGAGGTCACTGTTAGAGGTCCTGAAGCCAAGAAGGCCTCAGGTTCCCTGGACTCAATAATCTGGCTAATTTTCAAATGCAGACTCACTTGACCAACCTTGTTTAAGGCCCCAGGGACTTCCTGCTCTGACCTCCGCGCTGCCCCTGCCACACCCCTTTCCCTTTTGCCTCAGCCTTGGCTTTCACTGTCTGTCTCTGCTCTTCAAGATCAGTAACCTTCGTGAAGGCCACTTCTACGAGTTCCGTGCCCGGGCGGCAAACTGGGCAGGTGTTGGTGAGCTGTCGGCGCCCAGCAACCTGTTTGAGTGCAAAGAGTGGACGATGCCCCAACCAGGTGAGGGGTCTAAAGATGCCGAAGCCCAGCACCTGCCCTCACCCCCTCCCCCAAATCCAACCAGTAGATGGGATGGGCGTCACCAAGCTTTCTGTGCATCCATGCTTGCTCTGTTGGTCCCAGACCTCAGACCCCTGGTCCCTTCCACCAACAAACCCTATAATCTCTGACACAGACAGTCTTAACCTTACCTTAGAGGACCCCTGACCTTGGCCATCAACTGGCTCTGCACCCTCTGCATAAACTCTCCCCTAGCTCAGCACACCATCTGAGCTCTGATTTTGGCCGCAGGCCAATGTCAGACCCCAGGAGCACGCTGTTAGGGTGACTGACACCCTGCACGCCATTCCCCACAACCTCGTTAACTTTCTCTCAGATGAGCCCCCACCTCCTCCCCAGGAAGGAAGGATCGCAACCTTCCATCATGCTGCTCAGCTCAGTGCTGGTTTTTATTTTTAACTAAATGGTAGATAATTAGTATGCGTGATGCTTTAGACAGTAATTATGAACAATATCATTATCTGTATCTTATAGATGAGGAGACAGGAACATAGGGGTTGAGGAACTTGAGCAGAGGCCCCAAAGCCTGAAGCTGGGGCCCGAACCCCGGGGATCTGACTCTGGGGGTCATGCCGTAGCCCCTACACTAATCACTGAAATAGCAAAGACATTAGAAGGGTTACTGCTGCCTGGGATAGGGAGGGAGAAGATCGTAGATGCTTCCGGAAGAAGTGATGCTGAGCACATTTTGAAAAGTTAATGCTCTCTCAGGCCCAGACCAAGACCAAGTTTGTCTCGAAGCCAAGTCCTACCAGGTCCCCACTATGCCCAGAGCAGGTGCTTCCAGATTGACAAGGTTGATGACAGACCGCCCGGCTCGCTGCCTAGCTGGCTGGCTGGCCGACTCCTCCTCTACCCCACCTCCCACAGGCCCCCCGTATGACGTGCAGGCGTTCGAGGTGCGGGCCACCTCCCTGATGCTGAAGTGGGAGCCCCCGCTTTATACCGGGGCTGGGCCGGTCACAGGCTACCTCGTCAGTGTCCAGGAAGAAGGCTCTGAACAGTGGCAGCCAGTCACCCCAGACCGCATCTCTGGCACCCACCTGAGGGTGAGTCCCCTGCCCCTTCACCCCCTGCCCCACCCCGAGCCTTCCCTGCCACTGAACATAGCAGGACTACAGAACACTGGAGCTGGGATGACCCTCAGGGATCACTGCCCTCACTTAATGTCAGCACAGGACCAGAGACGGGGAGTGGCATACCCAGGGTCACACAGCAAGTGGGCCGTCTGACCCGCTGGCCGGTTGCCTTAAACTGCTCCAAGCTGGGCAGACTCCTCCCTAAACCCTCACTCACAGTCATCCAGGTATGTCAGCATTGGATAGGCCTTTTCCCTCGAGCCAGGAATTCTGCCCTGGGATTGGATTGCAGAGGAATAATTAAGCAAGCGCACAAAGACCTATCCAGGCAAAAGTTGGAAACAGCTTAAATGTCCATCGGTAGGGGGTTTGCTTAAATCAATCAGTGTATCCTTAGAGCGTAATGCTGCGCCAGGTAGTAGAAAGGCGATGATAGTTTAAGGAGTGACAATAGTACAAAAAATGAGGTGTCCCTACATGTATGTACTGACATGAAAATGGATCCATCATCTGTGGCTAAGAAAAGCAGAATACAAAGTAGAATATTTATATGTTCGATAACATACTATGTATATACATAATATTACACATTAACGAACATATACATAGATATATATTTCTCTTTTTTTTTAATGTTTATTTTTCTTAGACAGAGTGCCCGTGGGGGAGGGGCGGAGAGAGGGAGACACGGCATCCAAAGCAGGCTCCAGGCTTCTGAGCTGTCAGCACAGAGCCCGAGGCAGGCCTCGAACCCACAGACCGCAAGATCATGACCTAAGCCAAAGTGGGATGCCTAGCCGACTGAGCCACCCAGGCGCCCCAGTATTTTCCTAATTTAAATGAGAAACAAACTCTAAACTTTTTGGATAAATAAGAAATCTAGCAGAATCGTTGGTTTTATTCACCTGTGGTGGTCATTGGAACTTCCACCAACTGGCCAATATTGGACAGGCCAGAAAACAAAGTGTCAAGGAAGCGTTCTCAGTGGGCGCAAATCACTGCCTTAGTCAATCCGTCAGAATCCCAGACGTCCCGGTCCCTGAGGCTGTTTCCACACACCCAGCGCCCATCTCTGCAGCCACCAAGTCCCCGCCCCCCCCCCCCCCCGCCCCGGGGCCGCCTGTGTTTGAGGAACATTTTTGAGGATAGTCCTGTGATGTAGACTAGATTCTATTTTCTGGAGCTCTAGGGGAAGGAGGAATGTGTCTTCCCCAACTCACTTTTCAAGACCACACATTAGCGTCCCATCAGTTAGCACCAAGAGAGAGGAAGGCACGTTCACGATGCCCCCGAACAATGTGGAAAGAATGCGAAGCCAACAAACGTGGTGCCTGTCCTGTTTCTACATGGTTTATGTGCATTTCAAAGCCCAAACGGAGTGTTACAGAACTGTTATTTCTGGTGCTCGCTTCGGCAGCACCTATACTAAAATTGGGACCATCAGAGAAGATGAGCAATGGTCCCAGCACGAGGACAGCGTGCAGATTCGCGAAGCCTTCCAGGGGGATTCTCTGGCAAAGCGAGGCAGTGTAAAGGGACTTCTCTTGTCATCGTCCAAGAAACCTTGTGCAGCGTTAGATAGAGGATCGGCTTCCGCTGGAAAGTAAAGCCAGATTTGTTGGGGGGGGGGGGGAATTGTTATTTCTGGTCGTCTGTGGGGGTGGGACTGCCAGGAGAGCTTAACCCTTCGTTTTACATTCTTCTCTATTGCTTTAATATTTTCCCAGCAAGTGTGTCTTTCTTTTAGAATCAAAACAGTTAAAACCTTTCATTTTGAAACAATAACCGTAAGGCCACCGGAAACGAGCGGGGAGGACAGGCCTTGGCCAGTGGAATGCTCTGCGATTCTGCAGTTTCTGCCCCACGGGGTCAGGCCCCCTGCAGTAGAGTCGGCCAGCTCTGAACAGCTGGTCCCAGAGAGCCACACGAGAGGGACGGTCCTTCTGCCTCCCCACGTAGCTTGGCCCAGGCCAGGCTGGGCAGGCCCTGGTGACTTGGCACCATTTTTGCATTGTGGGTGGTTGGCTGTTTACTGAACACCTCTTGGTGCCTTCTTAGTGCCCGGTCTGGAACCGGATCCTAGACGTAAAGAGCAAAATAAGCCGCGGTCTTTGGGCAGCAAGCAGTTACCTTACCGTGTGTTGTATGATTGAGGGGGAGGCCCAAAGGGATTCTGGGAGTTCCAAGGAGGAAGGTAAGAGACCCTTCCTGGAGTCCTCGAATCTGCCCGAGCTGAGCTGAGTGGTCAAGGATGAATTGGCATTGGCTAGACCAAGAACGAGGGGAGGGCTTTGCAGGCACAGGGCTCAGCAAGGACAAAGGCAGGAAGACGTGGAACGGGAAACCGATCAGGTGAATCTGGGCACCCGGAGGGAGTCATGGAGTGAAGGGGCCACACGGAACGGCAAGAACACAGAAGACACAGAAGCCTAGGGCCAGATTAAGAAGATGTTGCGCTAAGCATGCCAAGCATGATCAGACCGGCATCTTGGAAGGACTGGCAGAGGGGAAGTCTGGGAAGAAGGATCTAGAGTCAGGGACACCATTCGGGGAACTGTTGGACTAATCCAGGTGAGGAGAAATAAAGCCTCGATCAGGGCCACGGCTGGGACGTGGAGAAGAGTAGCCACGTTCAAGAAATGTTGGGGAAGTGTAGGGCCCAAAAGAGATGGGGTGCTTTCTTGTTGAGGCGGGTGACGAGTTAAGCGGGCAGAATTCCACGTGCCACAGGCATGGGAGGTAATCCCAGTGCAGGAACCCACTGCAGACTGGGACTCAGGAGAGTGGGGTGCTCCTGGCCTGCCCCCCACCCCAGGGCGAGTCTTTGCTGTCCTTAGTGCTCACTCTGGCCCACCCCTCCACCTCCCCCAGGTCTCTGACTTGCAAGCGGGAAAGAGGTACAGGTTCCAGGTTCAGGCCGTGAATTCAGCGGGTCCGGGACAGCCATCCATGCCCACCGACCCCATACTCCTGGAAGACAAGCCAGGTAAGGGCAGGGGGAGGCGCGGGCACCCCGAGGCCGGGCTGTGCCATCAGGGACAGGCAGAGGTGAGCGGAGGGTCGGGAGGAGCATGCAGATGTGCGGCAGGAAGGGCCCCCCTCCCACCGCCACCCTGCACATCATCCGGCTCCACCTTTCCTCTCTGCCTGTTTCTCGCCCACTCCCCACTCCTGCTCATTTCTGTGGGACCCCAAGATACAAACATATGTTTGCTTCCTATTCGATGGGGTTTTCCATTCTTTCACGTGCCATATGCATAAACTCCCACAACTCCTCGTGGATATTTAACACCCACCTCCATCCCAGATACCACACGAGGCTTTGTCTCTCTTGCAGCCACAGCTCCCGAGGTCCCCTCCTGCCACACACACCAGGTGCTACACTAGGTCCTCATACGGCCCGGCCCTCCCAACAGGCCCCTGGGCGAGGGATCATTGCCCCCACTCACAACTGACTCTGGCGTGGCTCAGAAGTTAACCGGTCCGGTCACGCAGCTAGCACATGACGGAATCACTTATCTCTGCGGCCTATAAGCCACGTTCTTTTTCCAGTCTTTCAATTCTCCGTTCATTCCACAAATATTTGGTGATGCCCACACTGCACTGGGGACACAGGGCCCCTGCCCTAGCATGGGGGAGGGGGCCGGACGTAAACAAGGAAAGGATTATGCGAAGGTGATGACTTAAGGGGGTGGTAAGTGCTGTAAAGGAGATGAACAGGGGGGTGGGGTGGGGCGGGGCTTACTTTAGCCAGGGTGGTCAGGGAGGGCCTCTCTGAGGAGGTATGACATTAGAGCTGAGAGGGAGCTGATCACACAAGGCCTTGGAGACCCGGGCAAGGAGACTGGGGTTTATCATTTTATTCGAGCGCAAATGGGCAGCCGTGGAAAGGGTTAAGCAGGAAGGCTAGTGACTTGGGTTTATTGCTTCTCAACGTCTGGTGCCCTGCCTTGGGTCCTGCCCTCAGATGCCCGAGAGATCGAGGTTGGTGTGGATGAAGAGGGCTTTATCTACTTGGCTTTCGAAGCCCCCGAGGCCCCTGACTCGTCAGAGTTTCAGTGGTCCAAGGACTACAAGGGCCCGCCAGACCCCCAGCGGGTCAAGGTCGAGGAGAAAGCTAACAAGTAAGTGAGGGCAGAGGGGCGGTGTAACTAGTCCACAGGTCCCAAAGGCTGTCAGGTGAGTGGGGAGAAGTTCAGGGGCAAGGCCACTGGTGGGGGAGGAGGGGGGACTCACGATAGTGGGCCTGGCTGGGGCTGCTTGGTCTCTCACCAAGGACGCCGGCTGCCACCTTAGGTAGAAATGAGGGGATGATGCATTTAAGGGCAAAAATGGCAACATTCACTAAAGATTCTTCTGCAAGGAGTTGTGCTGCCAAGGAGACGCAAAGCACATGGTTTCTAGCCTGGGTGCCAACGGCTTGCTCTCAAAAGGTCTCTGGGCTCAGCGTCCTCATGTGTAAAAAGAGGGGTTGGGACCAGAGGTCAAACGTCCCCATGTCTCACTCGCCCACCCCCAGCAGCTCTGGCTTTGGCCCTGTCCAGATGATGGCTTGAGCCCTGGGGGGCAAGAGGGCAGTGTGGCCAGTAGGAAGACCCTGTGCCAGAGAGCCTGGCTAACGGGGCCATTGAAGGTGCCAGGCCAGAGCTACCCTGGGCAGGGTACCCCGGGGGGGTGTAAGGAGGCGTGGCCAGGGGTGGGGCTGGGGTGCCGGGGCCTGCAGTTCTCAGGCCTCCAGGGCACAAGGCTCCTCACCGAGTCTCTGCTCTCCTCTCTCCGCCAGGTCCAAGGTCATCCTGAAAGAGCCTGGCCTCGAGGATTTGGGCACCTACTCAGTAGTGGTCACCGATGCTGACGAAGACATCTCGGCCAGCCACACGCTGACTGAGGAAGGTAATGCCCCTGCCCCACTGCCACCTCCCCCAGAGAGACAGGCCCAGATCAAGAGTCCCGAACACAAATGTCCCCAGAGGCTGGCAAGGAGCAACAAAAACTGATAAAGCAGCGATTTCCGGAGAAGTAGGCCGTCACCCACCCATTCAGTCAGCCAGTCCATTGACAAGTATCTATGGAGCACCTGCCATACTCCAGACACTGTCCTGGGCACTGCGAACTCAACAGTCAAAAACCCCTGCTCGGCGGAGTTCACGTTCTTCTTGTCTCTCTTTCCCTTTTCTACTTTTGATAAAAAGCAAAGGAACCAGAATTATTTCACCTCCTTCTGTCGCCCCAGAAATACCACAGCTCAGGGTGAGGGCAAATTGCAAATGGCCGCTGGTCTGAGGAACCAGGGCAATAGGGAGCAGCGGGGACTGTGGCAAACCAGAGAGGGGATGCTGTGTCTCAAGGGTCAGCCACGTTTGATGGCTTAGACAGAACCGGAGCCAGTGCTGTTGATGGACAAGACTCCGGCTCCGCTGTCCCCAGAGTATGAGGGGCGACGGGCCGCCATCTTCCCGGCTGAGTGCTTGCTCGTGAGGCCCTCTGATTTTGTTAAGATGCAGAAGCCGCACAGGCTCAGGTTCCGAGTCCACTTCCACAATCTGCCGGCTGCTTGATGTGGAGCAAGCCACGTCGCCTCTCTGGACCTCGGTTGGCTCATCTGCAAAGGGAGATGATAATCCCCGGGGCTGTCCCAGCAGAAACAATGTTATGCAGATACAGTCAGGTGACTGACTGTCTGCAGACTAAAGCCACGTTTCTGGTTTTCGTTTTATTCTGTTTTCACTTTGCCATGAGTCGAGACTCACCATACTCAGGGCTCTGGGGCTTACAAGGGAAAATGAAGTGTGGGCCCCACCCCGGCCACCAGTGGGCCTGGAGCGGTCAGAGGGGACAGTAGTGCTCACCCCACAGCGCTGTGTGAGGACGGGTGAGGGCACGCGGAGCCCGGCACAGGGTAAAACTTCCCCGAAGAGGTAGCACGCCTCAGGCGGCCTACAGCACTGTCCCTCACCCTCACCTCCTGTGTAGCGAGTGACTCCAGGCCGGGGGGCGGGGGGGGGGGGGAGGTGGGGGGGGGGGTCTCTTGGGACTTTCACCCAGCACAGGATGCTAGGATGGCTCCCATGAACCCACTGGCCCCGGGCACTTCACTCTCCTTGTTTTGTTTTGTTTCTCCTTGCGCCTCCCGGTCCCAGAGTTGAACAAGCTGAAGAAGTTGAGCCATGAGATCAGAAACCCAGGTAGGCTGGGCCCTCGGGGGTGTCTGGAGCAGAGCTGACTGGGGCCCAGCAGAGGGGACAGAGGATGGGAGCATCACGGGGCTGCAGGGTCAGAGGCCTGGGGAGTCTGCGGTCCGCAAAGGAGAAAAGGGCGGCCAGCAGGGCGGGAAGGGAATACAAAGGAGGGCAGAGTAGATGGCTTCGTCCTCTTGTAATTGTTATAATTGGCTCTTCCGTCCTGTGGACTTTGGATCATCTCAACCTCCGCCCCCTTCCGTTGCTTAGCAGCAGCGTGTGGTCCCCAGAGCAGGGGTCACACACCTGGGTGCACCTGGGAGTCACCCTGATAACTTTTAAAGCCCCAGTGTCCAGGCCGTGCCCTAGACAAATCAGAATCTCTGGGGCTGGAGCCCAGACATTCACCTTTTTAAAAATCCTCAGGGATCCAGTGCCCGGCCAGGGTGAGAACCATGGCCTCAGATCCCTAGGGAGATGGGACGCTTCTCTGAGATGAATTGCATTAGAGGGACTGAATGTGGAAACCGTCCCCGGACCCTCATCCCAGCGGCGTGGCCCTCAGACTCTTGAAGCGCTTTGCCTGTTAAATGGCCAGGGTGTGCTCACGGTGGGGCTGGTCGGGAGTGGAGAGGGGAGACGGGTGCCCCACCCACCCGCTTCTTGTCCTCCGCCTTCCAGTGATCAAGCTGATCTCTGGCTGGAACGTTGACATCCTCGAGCAAGGAGAGGTGCGCCTGTGGCTGGAAGTGGAAAAGTTATCTCCCGCCGCTGAGCTGCATCTCATCTTCAACGAGAAGGAGATCTTCAGCTCACCGGTAACCGAGGGCTCAGACTTCTTAGGGGAGGTGCCCCCCCCCCCCCCCCCGGTCGTCCCGTCCGGACGCGGCGTCTGGCGGGGCCAACAGCACCCCCTAGTGGACATTTCAGGAACGGCCACATGCTTGGTCACAGCAATGAGATGGGGGTGGGGACACCTGGTGGCTAGGGCCCGCCAGTGCGAGAAACACTCCCACGGATAAAGACTCTCCATCCCCCCCCCCCACACACACACAACTTTTGACTGTCCTACTAGACATTCTTAAGATTAAAAACCTACATTCACGCTTACAGTTCTCTGAACCTAGACCCTCACTTTGTGATACAAAGTATTTGTGCAGTTTTAACATACACCGAATAGACAAGTTACTCCGTTAGCCACCTGACCCTACACTCTTTCGTTCATTTTCCTGTTCTTTTTTGTACAAAATGGCTTTTGATCTTTTTGCTTTACCGAACTTCTCTTAAATTCAAACCAGTTCATCATAAATCAGTGCAACAAGACAGATTATCGCTGAGCATCTACTTTTGAAATGCATATGATTTTTATTTCTTCTTCACGTTACAGTTGTGGTATAAAAAAAATCATGCCTGTCGATAGATTGTATTAGATTGAAGCATGAGTTGCCCACGTTCAACTGTTTTTACAAACATGGCAATTTCAGTCTCAGGAGAGATTCGATCATACTGCCATGTTGTTTGCAAATTGCATTTTCAGATGGCAAAGTGGGCATCAGACAATATGTGTTACAGAGAGGAGCACTGGTTCTGACAGAGGAGAATCTGCTCAGGGCTGGATGTCAGGACTCCTACCTGTGGGCTGTGTGCCCTTGGGCAGGCCTGTGCACCTCTCTGTGCCTCCGTTTCTGTATCGGTACAACGGGGCTGGTTGTCCCGGGATCAGAAGAAGCAAACGAGGAAATAGACATGAAACTTCTACACAAAGATTAACAGTGACCTTGGCACATGGTAGAGGAAGTGTGAAAAAGTCTGCCCTCTTGAGTGCATGGCATTGGGACTATCGGTTGTCCCTACAGAAAAATAAAACTATTCGTGAGATCGAGCCCCGCATGGGACTCTACACTTACAGTGCGCAGGGCCTGCTTCTGCTTCTCTCTCTGTCTGCCCCTCCCCTGCTTGCACTTGCTGTCTCTCAAAATAAACTTAGAAGAAAGGGCGGGGGAAGCACCTGGGCGGCTCAGTGGTTAAGCGTCCGACTTCCGCTCAGGCCATGATCTCACACTCCGTGAGTTTGAGCCCCACATCCGGCTCTGTGCTGACAGCTCAGAGCCTGGAGCCTGCTTCAGATTCTGTGTCTCCCTCTCTCTCTGCCTCTCCCCTACTCACCTTCTGTCTCTTTCTCTCTCAAAAACATAAATAGACATTAAAAAAAAATTATAAAAAAAATAAAACTAGATGGCTCCCTCAAATCATACATACAAATAAGTCCAGAGAGAAGGCAGTCCTAAATGTGGAAAATAAAACTTTTAAAAACTGTTAGAACGTGACAAAATGTAAATGAGTGTTAATTCTGGGTAGCAAGCACACAGGCATTTTTTATATTATCCTTTAAACTTGTATGGGCATTTGTAGAAAATGTGGCACAGTGGGGGTTTGGGCTTATTATTAATCGCAGTTAACTCAAGTACCCAAGACTCTCCTGTGCCCGCTGGGCCCCAGGGTGTTCCCGGGGGCCGGTGTGACGCAGCCCAGGGCTATAGGAGAAGCAGAGTTACCCAGGGCCTCCTCCCCAGTCTCTGAAGGCATCTAACTCTGCACATATCACACCCCCCACCCCTTCAAATCCAGGTACGCCCTGATTTGTGTCCCACAGTACAAATTCCCTGGGATAGGAAAAGGGCAAAAAAGATTCTCCGGCTTTATTCTCCCCAGAACCGCAAAATCAATTTTGACCGAGCGAAGGGCCTGGTGGAAGTGATCATCCAGAACTTGTCGGAGGATGACAAAGGATCCTATACTGCTCAGCTCCAGGATGGAAAAGCCAAAAACCAGATCACCCTGGCACTGGTGGATGACGGTCAGCCGCGCCCTGCCCGCCCCACACGCCCAACCTGGGCTCTCAGCCCCGGGGCCTGTGTCCATCCCCAGGCTCCTCCCGGCTCACAACTCTTCTTCCCGATGTGTTCACAGATTTTGACAAACTTCTGCGGAAAGCGGACGCTAAGAGGAGAGACTGGAAGAGAAAACAGGGTAAGAAGTGCTGGGGTGAAGTTCAGAGGCCGTGGCCGCCAAGCCAGTGGACAGTGCTGGGGACCTGCTAGGGACCTGCGGGACGGGTGGGCTAACAGGTCCCTCAGCCCCACTGGGTCCCCGAGGGAGGGCCACTGCAATTCAATGCAGCTCTGTCCCGGTGCAAGAACAAGACACAGAGCAACACCCCTGAGGGTCAAGCCCAACCCTGAGAGTGACACCTCCTTAAATTTGGCGCCCCAGGCACCTCTCCTGCCTCACCTCCGTCCCTTGCCTTGGTGGCGGCAGAATCTGAGGGACCTGTGGTCTCTAGCTGCCCCTCCCCCGCGGGCTGCCCCCCATCTCACCACCAGGTGGCGCCCTGGCGGAGCCTGGAGCTCTGACGGTGGGCGTGTTTGTTTTGTGCTCGCAGGTCCCTATTTCGAGGAGCCCTTGCAGTGGAAGGTCACGGAAGACTGCCAAGTGCTCCTGACATGCAAGGCAAATCCCCGCCCCTGCCTCCAGCCCTGCCCCCCCCCCCCCCAGTGCGGGGAGCATGTGGCTCGTCCCCCCCAGCCCGGTGGCTGTCCTTGCCCGCTTTCCCAAATTCCTGTGCTTGGCTGATCCCAAGGAGAAGTAGCCCCAGGAGGACCAGTTTAACTAGAAAACAGAGCTACTCCCTGGAAGAGCCCAAGGAGCCAAATTAGTGGAGGTCCTATCAGCCTTCAGCTAGATCTCCCAGCTGTTCCAGGAAGGGGTTCTGTGGGGCCAGGGGGGCCAGGAGCAAGTGAGGGGTCTATATATGGAGGGGGATTCCCTAATGTTTGTTAGTAGCCTTGCCAGACCCTGTGCTCAGCACCCATCTGCCTCACAATCATCTGTGAGACAGGCGTGGGTCGGAGAACAAGTAGAGAAACAGCTCAAGACCACGGGGTAGGAGGTGAAGTCTGGAGCGTGGTTTTAACGCAGTCTGCCTCCAAGGGTGGTGCTCCTTCTCAGCACCCTGCAGCCTCTTTAGATGCCTGGAGAAGGGTAGGATCTGTAAGACGCACAGACGCTTACAAGGAAAAATAGAGTAGAGAAGAGATCAGATCCAGAATGTGGAACGAGCAGAGGACATGCGGTGTGAAGGAAGGAATAGTTGAGATCTAAGAAGGAATTAGCTACGAGCGAGTATGGGGGTGAGGGAGACGCAAGTCTGTAGGAAAAAAAAGAGAGAGAGATCTGAAGAGTTGAGTTCTTAAAAAGAGAAAGCCTGAGAGAGTCTCTTCATTCCCTACCTCCCTCAGGCAACCAACACCAAGAAGGAAACCTGCTTCCAGTGGTTCTTCCAGAAGAAAGAGACACCGGACGGTCAGTACGACCCACAGACTGGAGTGGGAATCCTGTGCATCGAGGAGGTAAGTGCAACCCCAGGTCTCACACCCTCCAGGCAGCACCAGGAGCACTGGGCACGGAGTCAGGAGCGGGGCTGGGACCAGGATGAGGCCAGTGAGACACTCACTTTGAGCACAGAATTTAAGGGGGCACTAAAACCTCAGTAATCAAGATAAATAACATTTCACACAGTATTTTTTGAACCAAAATTAACTCAAGGGAAAAAAAAGCCCATGGAGGGGAAAATAGAAACATTTTAGGTAAAGGCAGGAACAGCAATACAGATATTTCCTTTTGTTTGGATTGCATTTCTGGCCCTGCCACTAACGGTGTGACCTTAGGCTAGTCATTGTCCTCTGAGCTCAGCGTTCGTCTGTAACATGAATGGGTCAGAAGGGACGCTCAGTCAAAGATTTGTTCCTGCCCCGACCAAGAGTGTAGGATTCAGGGCCGGAAGGCGATCGCTATGTGAGGCGGGTCTGGGCAGAGCAGAGCAGGCCTGAGGCTTAGTTCTCCAGCCCACTTGGCCTTCAGAGGGTGGGTGGCCTGGTTGAGATGGAAACACAAGGCCTGTGCTCAAACCTTCGATGCTTCTCTGCCCTGCGGCTGGTTTCTGCGGCCTCACGGGGTGCCACGGAGGACTGGAGCAAATGTGAGTTTGCTGACCAGAAAGGGAACAGTGACTTCAGGGTCTTCCCCCAAATCCCGGCCGGGATGATGCCACAACCGGCCTTTGTCGCCACAGCGCAAGCTCCTGGCACAGGGCAAGTAGGCGCTTCGTAGCTCGTGAGGCTTGTTGTAATAATCGCTTGGATTATCTTTGGCTTTCTGGCTTCCAAAGAGTTACCGCCTTTTGTAGCGACAGCCCGTGGCCAGGGCGAGGATTATGCCACCATCTCACAGGCGAGTAAATGGAGGCTCCGAGGGGTTAAGTGCAAAGACACAATCACCCCCACCCCCACCCCCGCCCCCGGTTTGGCTGGGACTTTGGAGCCTCCACTGGGGGAGGAGGGAGCCAAGCAGGAGAGGTCTGTTGGGGTTCAGCTCTCCAATCCCCAGGTTAAGGGTTGTCTCTGCCTTGGATTCTGCCTCAAAACACACTATGGAGAGATGGTCGGAGTGGGAGAGACCCTTTGAGGGGGGACAGGGAAGCAGATAGTTCTCCCAGGGCCCGAAGGAGATGCTGTGCAAGGAGAGGTCACTTGTGACAGCTGGACCTTGCTTCAGGAGCGCAACCCAGGCTCTTGCTTTGCTGAGTGTCAGTTCGGGCTTCATTTGGGGTTGACGAGCACGCGCCAGAAAGGAGCCCCTTGTCCTGGCCAAAAGATAGCACGCTTCCTTCTGGAGAAGTGCAGAGGGGTCCCTCCAGCCGGGGCCTCCAGGGAGCAGGGCAGCTCAGGTAACCCTGCAAAGAGAGGTCCTCATGTCCTTCTCGGTGCAGCTGCCTGTGAATCTAAAGGTGGGGTGTCTGCTTCTGCCCTCAGTTCCCCCCCACCTCCTGCTACCTGCCCCCCGGCCCAGACCAGCCCTGAACTTGGAATCAAAGAGCTCCAGAGGTAGAAGAAGCCTTAGAGATCACCCATTCCAGATGGGTAAACTGAGGCCCAGAGAGGAGAAGAGTTTTTGCCTGCGATCACACCGAGAGTTAGGGGCAGGCCTGGAGCCCAGGCTGATTGGCACTCCTTCCAGAACCTATGCCGATACCCTCATGCTCTCATCCTTCTTTCCAGCTGTCCAAAGAGGACAAGGGAATTTATAGAGCAACGGTTTCTGACAATCGAGGGGAGGATGACACCATACTGGACCTCACAGGTGAAGGTAGGAGCTGGCAATGTGAGAGATGGGCCAGGAGGACCCAGGGATCACACAGAACCACAAGATGTGATACGACCTGTAGGGTAAAATTTATGAGATCACCATATCACTTGGGGCAATAGAGAAGCTAAGGGACCTGCCCAAGGCTGCACAGCGGGCGGGTGGCAGGGACCTGGTCTGTGATACCGAAATCCGGATTCTCTGCAGCATACCGCAGTGAGCCTAGGCTTCGAGATCCGAAGCCGGAGTTCACCCCTCCACCCCCTACCGAGCCCCAGGCTCAGTCAACCATCAGGCTGGTTGACTCAGCCTCCAAGAAAATTGTCAGGCTGCCCTATTTGTCCTCCATCTGTGGTGCCCCCCTGTCCCATCAATCAGTGAGTGCCCCAGACCCAAGCCAGTGAGGGGACATCCTGTGGAGCTCCCTGTACCCTGAGCTGTTCATGAGGTCCACCAGGCTTTCCCAGGGACATGCCTACCCCTGGCACATCCCTCGAAGGACCCTATGTCAGCTGACCATCTCTCTGTCTCCCTCCAGCCCTGGATGCCATCTACACTGAGCTGGGCAGGATTGGTGGTAAGCAAGCCCCCCCGCCACCCTTTTTTCAGCCCTGTCCTGATGCCAAATAGCCTCCAACGCACCTCCAGCCAGCCTTGGCTGCCAGGCATGGGTTTAGTTTCCAACCTCAAAGATCGACGTAGAAGTTCGTACCTCCTCACAATGCTGCATTTCCCCCGCCGCACGTGTAGAGCAGGGGGGGAGCGGGCTGGCACCCAGATGTGCTGCCCAAAGGGCCTTGGCCTTCTCCTTTGCCTCCCCAGCCCTCTCTGCAACCCCGCTGAAAATCCAGGGGACCGAAGAGGGGATCCGGATCTTCAGCAAGGTCAAGTACTACAATATCCAGTACATGAAAACCACCTGGTTCCACAAGTAAGTTGGCCTTTCCCTGGAGCCCTAGCCCAGCTCTGGGGATGGGGGAGTAGAGGGTGGGGGAGGACAGACAGCATCTGTCCCAGAGCCCAATCCCACGGGGGTGGCAGAGACAGGGTCTCTCACTAGTCACGCTGTCCACAGAGAATCAGGGATAGGGAAGAGCAATGAAAGGTACAGAAGGGAGGTTCCCCAAGGAAGGTAGGAACCCTGGTGGTAAACCCATTTTTCTAGCACATCCATGGCCACAGAAGCATCATTGTCTTAGAGAAGCATCTTGGAAGGATGCAGAATGAGGGAGGACCAGATGGTCGGGCGGGTCACGGCGCCTTTGTGGGTCTTTGCAGCCGTAGCAAACTCAGGCAGCCAGGCTGAGGGGAGAGGTGCAGGCAGAGGGATGTGTGGGGCTGACAACGGACTGCATGCCAGGGCCGGAAGGCAGGATGGGTAAGTTACCCACAGAAACTCAGCCGGGAGCTAAGGGACTGCAGACAGTTTGAGAGCATTATTTTCCCGGTGCTGCTTACCATTTGCATGCCTCAGCCTTGTGGAGCAGACATTGCTGCACTCATCCTATGGAGAAGGCTAGACTGACTTGGTCAAGTTTGTCAAATGAGTTTGTCAAAGCCAAGGGCTCCTTTCCTAGCCAGAGTTTCTGAGCCCTGTGACCAGGTCCACAGGTGTCACTTCTGCAACACAACATTGAGGACATGGACCGGGCATCTCCAGGAATGAAATACAAGTAAAGAAGGGAAGGAGTCGATATGGTTTTTAAGGATTAGGGAAGGATGATGGTGGGAAGACACGCTGGGAGGGTTTAAGCTGAGGAAAATGAAGAGGTGAGGAAGTGATCCCCGGGGGTGGAGGACGTGGGGATCACTGACCCCAGAGCCCCATTTCTTTAAGGTCCCGGGCTGAAGGACGCATCACAAATATAGACTCAGCACTGGAACATGGTTGATGTGCCATGAATTTGCTGAATGAATGAATGAATGAATGATGGATGGTCAGCCCACAGATCTGGAAACAAAACCCCAGGAGAGGAGTTTGCAGGGGGTGGGGGGGGGTGCCTGTAGACCCCTAGCCAGCCAACACTGATGAGCAGGGCAGCACTGACGGGCTGAGCCGTGTTCAACATTTCTTTGCCCGCATATCCAGAGAAAAACGCCTGGAGAGTGGTGATCGGGTGAGGGCTGGCACCACCCTGGATGAGATCTGGCTCCACATCCTGGACCCCAAGGACTCAGACAAGGGCAAATACACCCTGGAGATAGCCGCCGGGAAGGATACCCGGCAGCTCTCAACTGATCTCTCGGGACAAGGTGAGCTGTCCATCCGTCTGTCTGCAGAGAAACCTGTTTAGAAAATCTTGTGGTCTTTTGGGGGCAGGGGACTCCCATCTCACCACCCAATCCTGGCACTGCCCCGAGAGAACACAGGGATGGGAAGACGGTGGAGGAACAGTCAGCGCTAAGCCCTGTAACCTGCAGGTCACAGGGACTGAGGCTCTGACGCTCCCCCCCACCCCCACCTCCCTCTCTTTCCTTCTGGCAGCTTTTGACGACGCCTTGGCTGAGCACCAGAGGCTGAAGTAAGTGCCCCCTGCATCTCTTGTGTGAACCATCGGCCCCTTGGGGTCTGGCACGAGCTGGGTACAGGACCCCTTCCTGGGAGCCTCAGCCAGCTGTGCCTTTCCCTCGTCGCCCCCTCACCCCCACCCCGGGCAGGCTTGTCCTTTATCAAATGGAACTCAAGCCTTTTTCCCATTTCTGTTTTTCAGAGCCTTGGCCATCATTGAGAAGAGTAAGTCCAGTCGTATTTCTGTTATTTTCATGTCTGAGTTCGGGGCAGCTTCCCGTGAGTTCATGCCTCCTGGCAGGGCTCTGAGGTCCCAACTCCCTATGGGGTCTGTGTGGCTGTGGGCGGCAGGGACACGACGACAGATGGATGGATAAGGGGTCCACGGACGCCTGATGTGTGGGTGTGGACTGAGCAGGTGCAGCAGCCGGGGCCTGAAAGGCAGGGATAGACAGGAGGGAGGCTGGGCGGGCTTTCCGGGTGAGGGGTGAGGGCTGGGGAGGGGACGGCCTTAAAGCCGAAGCTGGTTCTGCCTGTTGGGGCACTGGGGCCTCCTGCAGCCCAGGACACAGCCCCAACCCCAGAGGGACGTGAATTGGCCTCTGAGCAGCAAGGATGCCACCACCAAGTCCACACACGTTACCTTCATCAGGTGACCCCGGCCCGTTCCTCCTCCCCAGTTCTGGAGGGGGAGGGGCACCTCACTGTCACCTTCAGGCACCACCGGTCATAAGGGTGACTTCAAGTCAATAACAGAAGCACAGCGTGTCCCTATCTTCTGTTTGTGAAGGCAAAGAAACACGTAATACAGACTTAAAGATTTCTACCCGAAATGATGAAAATAGAGAAAAGAAACATTGCTTAAAAATAAAACCCCCACACTGTGGAACCTGATCCCGGGAAGCAGCTGGCAGGAAAGCATTCATCACCGGGGGTCTCTCTTTTCCCTTCCAGATCGTGCCAAGGTGGTGAGGGGCCTGCCCGATGTAGCCACCATCATGGAAGATAAGGTACTGACCAACCCCCGCAGTCCCACGCTCTGCCCCCTCTCATATCCGTTACAGATCTTGATACAAGGTAGCACCGTGGATTCAAGAGCCGAAGGAGCCGGATCCACCCGAGTCTGGCCGAGTGACCACAGTCACTGGGCACGTGTAGTATAAGGAGAGACACTGAGCCTTGTGTCGGGCCCGTGGGGGTGCTCACCCCAGCTCTCTGGGTGGCCCTGGGCGTCACAGCCTTCTGTCAGTGAACTTCCGTTTCCGTAGGAGTTCTACTTGGTGATCCCTAAAAACCCCTCTAGACCCGAAAATACCCAAGTCTAGTGTTCTAGAAAATGATCGTTAATGTTTGCATGGTGCTTACTTTGTGCCAGGCACTATTCCGTTACGTGCACGTACTTCAGTCCGTTTAACCATCAAGGCAACCACATGAAACGGGATTATTCCTAGTCCCTCTTTGTAGCTGAGGAAACTGAAGCCCAGAGAGGTTAAGGGACTCTCCCAAGGTTACACGGCTCGAAGGGGCAGAGCTGAGATTCAGAATCTGCATGTGCCCAGCTCCCCACTGAGTGTTTGACTGTTAAACTGTAGCGCTCTGTGTTAGAGCTTGTTCAAGGAATTTCAGGGGCGCCTGGCTGAGTGAGTGTCCAATTCCCGATTCTGCCTCAGGTCATGGTCTCAAAGTTGAGACATCAAGCCCCACGCTGATTCATTCTCTCCCTCTCTCTCTCTCTCTCTCCCTCTCTCTCTCTCTGTCTCTCCCTCTCTCTCTCTCTCTCTCCCTCTCCCCCCCCAAAACAAATCAACATTTAAAAACAAAAAGAAGTTTCAAAGCCAATTCATAAATCTTTGTATTAAAGCAGTATAGTCTTCTTTACATGGTAAAATCCTAACGGCAAAAATGCAACAAAAAACAATAAAGCAAAATTCAGGCCAATCTGGGGCAGATTTGCTAGGGTAACAATGGTCTGAAATTCCAACAAGTAAATGTGCCTATAGAAAACTTGAGGGATGAAGGATGCGGAATTAAAATACATTGCCTCTCCCATTTTACTGTTATCCTTTTATGGGTCACAAGAGAACACATGTAATACATTTATCACCAAGAGAAACGTACTGGGAGCTCTCCGGGCGGGGGGGCGGGGGGGGGTAGTGAAGTGAACGCCAAGTGTTAGTATGGGGAGGCCAGACTGAGTGTTCCCTTCCTGTGCTTTCCACCAGACCCTGTGCCTGACCTGTGTCATCTCGGGAGACCCCACCCCTGAAATCTCTTGGCTGAAGAACGACCAGCCTGTCACCTTCCTTGACCGCTACCACATGGAGGTGAAGGGGTCGGAGGTCACCATCACCATCGAAAGAGTCAACAGTGAGGACAGTGGGCGCTACGGCGTCTTCGTCAAGAACAAGTATGGCTCCGAGACGGGCCAGGTCACCATCAGCGTGTTTAAACATGGGGAGGAGGCCAAGGTGCTAGAGAAAATGAGAGAGCGTGTTCAGACACAGCCTGAGGCCTAGTGTGCATGGCCCGGGAGGGTCAACCAGTGGGTCACAGGCCCCCAGGCCGGGCAGGGGGGAAGGGGACAGGGTGGAACCCAGGACGGGGGGTGAGAGTGTAGTGGGTACGCTAAAGCGCAGAGGCCAAGACCTTGCTGGGGTCCCCAGGGGTCTCGGGGTAGCGAGATGGGCACTGGACTTGGAGTGGAGAATTACACACAAGACCCCACTCCAAGTCCAAACCCGCCGTGCACCTTGCCTATCTCATCTGCTAAATGGGAACTCCTATTCCGAGGGATTGTTTATGAAAACGCTTTATGGTTGTGACAACCGGGGGCGTCTGTTGGCATCTGGTAGGTAGAGGCCAGGGACGCTACTAAACCACAACCCCCCCCTCCCCGACAGAATTATCAGACCCCAAAGGACAGTGGTGCCGAGGTTCATGAGTCCTGCCATAAACCCATAGGTCGCCACGTCCCCCCTTAGGGGTCTATAGTTTCAATTCACTGAAGTTCAACAGACACTGTTCTGAGGTCCCTATGTGCCAGGCTGAGAATATCCCTGGAAACACAAAGATCGTTGAGATGCAGGCCCTGCCCTCGAGGCTTTAGCCCAGCAGGAGAGACAGACCTGGATGTAAAAGACTCCAGGACAAGGCAGAGAAGGATGACAAAACAGATCCAAAGAAAGTGCCTCCAGAGGTCAGAGGAGGGAGATAGGTGTTCGTCCCAGTGGGGGAAGGTGGGCTTTAAAACACCTTCACAGGACTAGCGGAATTGGAGTTGGACGCTGGAAAGTGAGTCCAATTTGGCCACGGTATTGAGAGGAGGACATTTCAGGGTGACGCTGCCTCGGTGGCCTTGGCCTCCAGGCTGGAGAGGTGGAGAACCTCGGGACCTCCTCCAGCTTGGGGCCTCTGCCCGGCGCGGCCCATACTGGTTGGCCTTGTCGGCTGGACCTCAGCACAGAGCCGGTGGTGTCGCCGCGCTCCAATCTCCTTCTTTTTTAAAAATGAGATTTGGAGGGAGTGGGGTTTATAAAATGATAGATGCTTGTTGTAATATTTTGGAAAAACCCTGAAAATGATAGAGGAGAAAATAAAAATCATCAACACTCCCAACAGCAGGAGAGAACTCCCGCCTCCGATTTCTGAAATGGCTTCGGAAGTTCAGGATGAAACGAATCACCCCTCCATCCACTACCTACACATGCACGCAGGGTGGCTTAACTTATACCCCCCCAGAGGCTCGCGTTCCAGGCTCCGTGGTGCGGGTCAGCACGGGTGTTCGGCAAGGGGAGCCGGGGGGAACGGGGTGTGGGGGGAACGCGACTGTCCCTGGCTGGGAACGAGTATCGGGATTGTGCGGATCTTGGAGGCAAACACGCCCAGGCTTGAAACCACAGGCTCGCCGTGTGCCCTTGGGCGATTCTTTCCCTTTCTCGGGGCCTCTCTCTGCGTCCCATCTGTAACACGAGAAAGCTGAAAGATCATTTTTGAAGGCCTTCCGGCTGACACTGAGAGTCGTATTACCTCCCAGAACTTAACTCCCTTTGGCTTTGCTTTCCCCGTGACTGGTGGAAAAGAAGGCTGTATGCTATAGCCCCTGCTCCCGCTCTTGTACTTGGAGAGGGGACTTGGGTTCTTTCACGTGTCACTGCAAAATGTCACCTGCGTCAAAGAAATCAGAAAGCACGGTGTCCATGCGCTTTCTGCTTAGAGCTGTGACAGCCTCACATTTGCTTATGTATGTACTGGGTCATGACACAAAGCACTTCTCCTTCACGAGATCATCCCAACACAGGGAGGAGGTAGGCGGAGATCACGATGGTCACACGCACACCACGCTTCAGGGGCGCCTGGGTGGCTCAGTCGGTTAAGCGCCCGACTTCAGCTGCAATCATGATCTCGCGGTTCGTGAGTTCGAGCCCCACGTCGGGCTCTGTGCGGACAGCTCAGAGCCTGGAGCCTACTTCAGATTCTATGTCTCCCCCTCTCTCTACCCCTCCCCTGCGTGCTCTCTCTCTCTCTCTCTCTCAAAAAATAAACATTTAAACATTTAAAAAATAACCACTTTAAAGATTATGAAGCATTCTCATACCTCATTGCTAATCAGATCAAATGGGACAGCATCCTATGCTCCATTTTCCCACACAGGGCGAATGAGAGCCCAAATGGTAAATGGCAGAGTCAGGACAAGAACAAGAGTCCCTGGGTCCTGGTCCAGAGGACGTTCTGCTCTGCCATACTGCCCTTGAGCAGTGTCCAAACCGCTGGCTTTCACCTTCTTCTACCCTTCCCAGTGGCCTCTGCTCCTGCCCCCAGCCTAGGCTGCTCTCAGCACCTGCTTCCTGGATCCCTCTGGCTCCTCCTTAGTTACGATTCCCTCTTGCTCCTTATTATTCTTTTAATGGCTCTTCCTGGGAAACATCTGTTGGTCTAGCCCGATCCCTGGTACCCTATGTGGGACTCAGAGAGGCAGAACTTCATCCGTCTTATCTGACGGAGCCCATCAGCAAACACGTGATCCCAGCATCCCCCAGGAGCCCTCGGTGGGTCTCCCAACATGCCAGACTTCCAGGGAGCAGTGGGGTCCCCCTTTATCCCCCCACCAGCCACCATCCCCTACACCTATTCTGCACCTTGGGTGCAATCCTTGTCCTAAAACATTAAGAGCTGTAAAGAGGGAGGGGCACCCGGGTGGCTTGGTTGAGCGTCCGACTTCGGTTCAGGTCGTGATCTTGTGGTTTGTGAGTTTGAGCCCCACGTCAGGCTCTGTGCTAACAGCTCAGAGCCTGGAGCCTGGAACTCTGTCTCCCTTTCTCTCTGCCCCTCCCCTGCTCATTCCCTCCCTCTCTCTCTCTCTCTCTCAAAAATAAACATTAAAAAAACTTTTAAGAGCTGTAAACAGGGAGAGCATAGGCAGCAAGGGCCCTAAAGAGAAATGACTGTCCATTATTACAATTAACCTCTCCCCACTCGGCCTCAGCCACCACGCCAGATGCTTTCAATACCTTAAAATTTCCAAATCACTTCCAGCAACTTGGGTGACATTTTCATGCCAAAAATACTTTCAGAAGCCACACTCCCCAGATGTCTCTAGCTAGAGGAAGCCAGATATTTTCAGCATTTGAGAAAAGTATAAATCTTGAGGCCAGAGGAGTTTCAGCAAAGGAGTGGCCTGGGTTGGAGGGAAAGCAAACTGCACAGCCTGGAAGGAATGTGTCCCTCCTGGGCCCCTTCAATGTCATTGGGCTGGCTGAGGTTCATGTCACTGCTTCCTATGTGAGCAGATCTAAAGAAAGAGAAACACGAGGTCACCCAGAAGCCTTTGTATGCCAATTATAGACATGTTCATGATAAAATGAACCTTTGGGTTTGCTTTAAAATACTCCGGTTTTGGGGAATGCAAGCTGGTGCAGCCACTCTGGAAAACAGTCTGGAGGTTCCTCGAAAAACTAAAAATAGAACTACCCTACGACCCAGCAATTGCACTACTAGGCATTTATCCAAGGGATACAGGTATGCTGTTTCAAAGGGACACATGCACCCCCGTGTTTATAGCCGCACTATCAACAATAGCCAAAGTATGGAAAGAGCCCAAATGTCCATCGACGGATGGATGGATAAAGAAGATGTGGGATATATATACAATGGAGTATTACTCGGCAACAAAAAAGAATGAAATCTTGCCATTTGCAACTACGTGGATGGAACTGGAGGGTATTATGCTTAGTGAAATTAGAGAAAGACAACTATCATATGACTTCACTCATATGAGGACTTTAAGAGACAAAACAGATGAACATAAGGGAAGGGAAACAAAGAATATAAAAACAGGGAGGGGGACAAAACAGAAGAGACTCATAAATATGGAGAACAAACTGAGGGTTCCTGGAGGGGCTGTGGGAGGGGGGATGGGCTAAATGGGGAAGGGGCACTAAGGAATCTACTCCTGAAATCATTGTTGCACTATAGGCTAACTAATTTGGATGTAAGTTTTAAAAAAGTAAAAACTAAAACGAACACTAAAAAATAAAATAAAATCCTCCAGTTTTCTTTTGTCTTGTTGTACGTGGAAGGAGGAAGATAAATGAAAAAGTTAGCAAAATGATTCTTGAAGTTGGGTGCTAGGCACATGCAGTTCTGTTCCCATTGTCTCTACTTTTGTTTATGTTTGAAACGTTTCATGATAAAAATCTTTAAAGGCTCCACGAGAAATAAATCCTCAGCTGACTTTTCACCTGGAGTCATACCAAGTTATTTATCCAGCTATTCAGGCAAGGGTATTCAATACAGGGTAATGAGCAGAGGTCCTCTCTCGCAGGCAGTTTATAACAGCCCGTTATTTTTCGATCACACTAACTAGTGAGCTAGTGGTAACATAGAGGCACTACGAGAAATAATTATCAAGTAATAGCTGTAGTTGAAAAAAATTGCACATCCAGGGGCGCCTGGGTGGCTCAGCTGGTTAAGCCTCCGACTTCCGCTCAGGTCACGATGTCACGGTCTGTGGGTTTGAGCCCCGAGTCAGGCTCTGTGCCGACAGCTCAGAGCCCAGAGCCTGCTCCGGATTCTATGTCTCCCTCTCTCTCTCTGCCCCTCCCCTGCTCTCTCTCTCTCTCTCTCTCTCAAAAATAAACATTAAACATCTTTTTAAAAAATTGCACCTGCCCATGATTCATCTGCCCTGCATTCATTCAACACAATCTTTACCGAGCTTGCGGCGTGGCAGGAACATACAAAATTAAAGCTTGGTGCCATCTTCTGAGACCAAGCTTTGCTTGAGTCTGTGTGTGACTTATTTAACCTTCCTGCATCTCCTCTGGAAAAGGTGGCTGCTGTGAGAATTAGGTGAAGGGATGCTTGCCGGGTAACTAGCACAGTGTCTAATTTGGAGGAGGGAAAGGGGGGTGGCGGGTCACAGTCGGCCGGGGGGACAATAGATGGGTCAGTCCAGCTCCCACAGAATTCAACAGTTGCTTCTGCACGTTTGTGACTGATGACAATACAGATGCTTTCTGTACTCACAGGGATTTCTAAAGTAGCGTCTGTTGTATTTTTTGTCAATGATAAAAATTATAAAGGCTGGTCACTGAAAAGTTGGACAAGACCGAAAAGAACCACAAAAAGAAGTAAAAAGGTCCATAAGCCCACCAACCAGAAATAAGCAGCGTAAAAGACACTGTTTATTAACATAACAGATATCCCTACTCCTTCCCCATTGCAGCCTCCACTCTGGAGACTTGGAAGCTAAATATTCCCCGTCCCGGGCTTCCTTGTAGATGGGGGACAGCCACAGGACCCAATTCTGGTCAAAGAGACCTAAACAAAAATCTGCTGGGGCACCTCAATGGGCTCTAGATGTACCTGATAAAAGGGACAGAGACTGCAGGCACCAGGCTACTCCCCTTCCTCCTTCCTGCCTCAAATGTAGACGTGATGCCTGGAGCTGTGGCAGCCATCTTGTGACCATAAAGAAAAAAAAAAAATCACAGGATGCCATACCTAACATCACCACACTGCTAACTCCACTTCCTCAAACCTCTAGACCACTTATAAGAGAAAAATAAACCCCTCTGTGTTTAAGGCACCATATGTCAGGATTTGAGTTCCTTAGAGCTGAAAGCCTTCCCAATTCACATACCACTTGTTAATATTTTTTTTGGTATATTTCCTGCTAGTCTTAACAGAGTTGGGAAATCTTAGGATTTTACATCCTGGGCTTTTCATATGCCATTACATTGTGAGGATTTTTTCACAGTATCAAAAAGCACTCTAAAACCCCATATTTGTGTTTATCCATCATGTAGTTAGTTATGCGTCATTTCCATATTTCCATTTCATGGTAACTATTTCAATTTTCCCTCTTATAAATAAAATTCGGATGGACATCCTTATGTATAAATCTTTGCCTACATCTCTAAAAGATTTAAGACAGATTCTAGAAGAGGAATTGCTTGGTCAAAGAGCGTAAGTTATTGGATCAAAAACAGACTAGCCACACGGCAGGAATGCCAGCCAGCAAACAGTGATGGTACCCTGGGCCTTCCCCTCAGGGGCACAGGTTAGAAGTTAGTTGGTCAGCCAACATATGTTTTTATTGAGCAGCTATTTCACTCCAGGCGATGTGCTAGGTGCTATCAATACGGTGATGAACAAACCAGACAAGGAGCCTGCCCGCGTGGGAAATGCCGTTTAACAGATGGCTATCCAAGGAGATGGTAGCTGGGTTTTTGTGGGCTTTGTTCTTCCATGTCTATTTATTTTTGAGAGAGACAGAGTGCAGCAAGGGAGGGGCAGAGAGGGAAGGACATACTGAATCCTCAGCAGGCGCCAGGCTCCGAGCTGTCAGCACAGAGCTCGATGTGGGGCTCAAACCCACAAACCACGAGACTATGACTTGAGCTGAAGTCAACTGACTTCAGCCACCCAGGCACCTGAGCCACTTTCCAGGGGCTGTGGATGCCCTCAACTCCGTCCTCTGGGTTTTCAGGCCAGAAACACTGTAGGGTTTCTACTGGGATGTTAGCCATCCTTGAAGCGTGCTGACTGCAGTATGCTGAAAGCCATAAAATAATTAGAAACTCATCCTGTGTCACTCGTTTCTTCCAAGTGTTAACTTCTTTCCTGGATCTGCCTGTTTTTGCTTCTTCTCCAGGGCTTCAGGTAAATGGGGGGCTGGGGGGGTGGGGACGAGGTACACAGAGCAGAAGTTAATAGCTGCCGTCTGCAGGAGCATCAGTCTAGTTAGAGCTTCCTTGGGCATACCGTAAGTGCAGCTCCTCGTTGTGACTTGCTGGCCTTTCTTCAATCTTCAGCAGCCCCTTCTAGGTGATGAGCCCACATGGCCAAGAGGACATGCCTCTCAGGGCAGCCCTTCCTTCTGGGAAATGCCCCAGGGATTTCGGACATCTGCCTTTTGGTCTGCAGCACAGATTTGGGATCGGGCTGGGCACCCTTTGCCTTGGCGCTGGAGAGATTGTCTAACAGGTCTGACCTTAAATGGCCACCCACAACTGGACAGTCAGAACTTAGGGTACATTCTCTTGAATCACTTCAGTGGTAGTGAATCACTGAGCTTTGAGGATAGGTTTATTGTCCAAAGCTGTTAAAAACCTCTTGGGGAGAAAAGTATTGGCCTTAGACCCAGGCAAGAGGGTCTCCTTTGTGGGCCCCATGCTTTTTGAGTGGCTATTCTGACCCTCTGCTGGCGACACCCTTCTCTATGGGTCGAGGAGTCCTTTGAGCCAAGGGAACATGGCCACACAGAGCCTGTGACATCCCTCTTTTATAAACTATGCACCCAGTATCCAGAAACCAGAATTCCCTGACCGAAAGTCTCCAAACTCACTTCCAGGACCTACATGGACCTCTTCCGCAGGTGTGGAAAACTGAGCAATGGACTCCCAAAGATGTCTATTTGAAATAAGCTGTAATACTTGGACAAGAAAGACATGGTCTAAATGCAAGGAAACAGATCTAGATTAAGACAAGGAAGCAAGACACAGAAGGAGTAGGGGGCGAGAATGGAGTAGGGAGGTGGTGACAGTGGCACGTGTCCCTTGAGAAGAGGGTAGCGGTTAGGCATGTAAAGCCAGGCCGTCTGCATCAAATCCCAGCTCCATCTCTTAACGTCTTTGTGGTTCAATTTCCTCATCTGTAAAATGGGGACGTTCTTGCACCTTCCCCTTTGGGTACCTGCGAGGATTACATTATTACGTGTAGAGCACTCAGTGACGTGTGTAGCATGTCATTGCTCAAAAAAGATTAGTAATCTTTACTAGCTGCTCCCAACAAGAAAACAGAGGCTCAGAAATGCCAGGGGGAAGAAATGGTATGGGAAAGACATAATCCAAAAGTAAAACAGGTCATGATTTTAAACAATTGGTGACGTGTATGAAAGAGGAATCCTTTTGAAATTGACTCCGGGGGCATTAAGTTAATAGAGGAGGAAATGCCATGTCAGAACATTACTGGGCTCTGCTTACACGATGATGATATGTAAACTCTGTTTCCTGGAAGCCAAGGGTAACCGCGGAAAGCTGGAGGAAAAGGAAAGAGGTTTATGAAGCTTACATGCGTGTAATGCATCAACCCAAGAACGAGAAGGAAGGAAAGGAGGTTGCATAACCCACAGTGAGAAGTCAATAGAAATGTCTAAAATTAATACATTGAGAAATAACCACACAAACCTATCTTTAGAGGTATACGGGTAGCCACTAACGAACTGAAAACAGACCCATTTATAGCGGTGCCTCCACACGTACCCCCAATGTGTATCGCAGCGTTATCGACAATAGCCAGATTATGGAAAGAGCCCAAATGTCCATCGACTGATGAATGGATAAAGAAGATGTGGTTTACATATACGACGGAATACTACTCGGCAATGAGAAAGAACGAAATCCTGCCATTTGCATCAACGTGGATGGAACCGGAGGGTTTTATGCTAAGTGAAATAAGTCAGAGAAAGAGAGACACCATATGTTTTCACTCATATGTGGAATTCGAGAAACTTAACAGAAGACCGTGGGGGAAGGGAAGGGGAAAAAATTAGTTTCAAAGAGAGAGGGAGGCAAACCATAAGAGACTCTTAAATACAGAGAACAAACTGAGAGTGGATGGGGGTGCGGGGGAGAGGGGGAAATGGGTGATGGGCACTGAGGAGGCCACCTGTTGGGATGAGCACGGGGTGTTGTATGGAAGCATTGAATCCTGGGAATCTACTCCCGAAGCCAAAAGCACTGTGTATACACTGTATGTTAGCTAACTTGGCGATAAATTATATTTAGGGTAAAAAAAGAATTCATTAATTAATTAAAAGTCAAAAAAGAGAAAATAAAACTAAAGCAGAGCCTCCAGATTGCTCTCTGAAGAAGGGAAAGCCACTCGCCGCATTCAGTTTATCTAGTATTTCTCTAATACCCATCTCTGGTCCCTAACGCAGCCTCCGGGGCAGGCTACCTGGGTTCAAATCTCAGCTTGTTTTGGCCTAATCACCGCGGAACTCAATATTTTCTGAATTTCCAGAACTCAGTATTTTCATGGGCCAAGTGGTGATGAAAACATGCTTACCTACCCGGATAACCGGGGTGCTCTCCGGTATCGGAGAATGGCTTGGGACTGCGCTCTCAGGCAGTTCAGCTTCTAGCAGAACTTTCCGCATCTAATTCCGCATCCTAAATTTAAGTGACTATGTTAACATAGCAGATCACAAAAGCATTCGGTTTGCCGGCCCAAGAGCTCAGATCTCCCTGACCGTGGTGACTCCACAGGCTGTCATCTGGGGTTGGGCCCAGGAGGCAAACAGACCGGGGACTCAGAGAGGTTGCCACCTCCTGACTTTGACCGGACGAGCTGGCTTTCCCAGCTCAACATCCTGTGACATCTTTAGTTGCTTCCTGCTTGTTTCTGTACTGATTTCACAGGATGCTAAAGATGTTTGATCAAATTGTTTCACCACATGACAGCATTCAAAATCGTTTGTATTCTAGGGGAATAAAAATAATACTCTGAGTACCAGATGCCACACTAGCAAATAATTTTCACGTATATGTCGTATATGCTGCTCGACAGATCGTTACAATTGCCCTTTGACGCATAGAAACCAATTAGGGAAAGGGAGATCAAGGAGGTTCAGTGATTTGCCAAGAGTCTACACCGCTCCTCAGAGGTTAAATCGAGATCCAAGCCCCAGGCTGCCAACTTTAAGACTCTTTCGTCTATACGCCCTGATGTCTACGTGACGCCTTCCACATTCTTCAATGTTTCCCCTGAAAACGTCACACATCAATCAGCAAATTCAAATAGCTAGCCAACCCTGGCCAACACAACAGCCACTAACCACATGTGGCTATAATACACTTGTCATGTGGCTCGTCCAAAGATTCACTAAAACGTAAAGCGTACATCAATCTCTCAGACTTCGTACAATGAGAAGATTATAAAATATCTCATTTAATAATTGCATATTGTTGGTACATGAAATGATACCATTTCAAGTACATTGGGTTAAACAAAATTATTACGAAAATTAACTTTACCTGTCTCTTTGTAATTTTTTTTAATGTGGCCACATTAACATTTTAGAATTCTCTATGTGGCTCATGTTACAGAACTTGGACACGGCCGAGCTTGACTGTTCAACTGAGTCATCGGTGGTGCAACAGAAAAAAACACTGTGGTGGAGAAGTTGGGGGACCCGAGTTTCAGGTCTTCCCTTTGACATCATCTAGCTGTGTGGCCTTAAGCAAATCACTTACCTTCTCTGAGTCTCGGTTTCTCCCCTCTAAAATGAGGGACAAGCTCGTTATTGCAATGAGGCCTTCCATCTTGACAGTCTAAGTTTGTACCCGTAACCCCCTTATCTCTCAGCACTTACGACTCTGTCTGGTGGGGGTTTCTCAGCCAGGAGTCCTACCCGCCCCTTCCTGACCATAACCTCTGTGAGGACAAAGTGACAGTAAATTAACTCCCCTCTGCCCCCACCCCTATTCTCACTGCACCGTAAGAAGCACATAGTCGGCACTCAGTAAGAACCCTCTGGTGGTTTGATATTTGTTTCAAGTCCATTACTAACAGCTCCCGCGTCCTTTTCCTTCCTCTCTCCACTTGCCCCCGAAGATTCACATATTACAATTCCAAGAAGCATGAAATGAGAGTATAGGCTGGCGAACGTTTAAGCAGCTTCCTGCCCCCCGACACGCAACAGGTGAAGAGAAAACCTGAAGGGCGGGTGCCCGCTTCTAGCCCAGAACTTCAGGTCCTGCTGGGATCATCATACACGGCAGAAGCGTAGAAACACGGGGGCGACTTTTCGTTCTCGGTTTCTTTTCACCCATTTTGGATAGGACTCCCAGGTCACGTTGTCAGTTATGAAACTAATTGGATTCGATTTGAAACACAAGCCACTTCGCTCCACGAACCGTTTCCTCTGGTGCCCGCTTTTAAGGCTATATTCTGAGTTTAATTAGATTATTAGCTGCTTGAGGACAGGGGCGAGATCTCGATCCTTGTGATTTTAGTGCCTTCATGGCATTGGGCAGCTGGAGAATGCCAAAAACAAACAAACAAACAAACAAACAAACAAACATTTTGCTGGCCACAGGAAGATGAATCGGAGCCAAAATAGCAGTTATGAAGGTCAGGAACTTGAGCTGTGAAGTGTTCATTTACAGCCACCATACCCCGAACTGTGACAAGGTGCTGGGGCCCCGTGCTAGGACGTGAGTGGCTGCATTTCATCCTCTTAACAGCCCTATGAAGTAGGTGATGATTATGATTCCCTGTTCAGTTTACCTGAGAAATATGTCCCTTTCGAAAATATGTATTGAACTCCTCCTGTGGGTCAGGCACCGTTCCGGGCCGTGGGGGGGGGGGGGTTCTGTATTCTAGTGGAAAGGAGACAATGAACAAGTGAACAAATAAACAATAATAAACCGCCAATTCCACTCCTGAGTAGATACCCAAGACAATAGAAAACAAGGACTCAAACAGACACCTGTACGCCTCATAGCAGCAGTATTCATGACAACTGAAAGGTAGAGAGAACCCGAGTGGCCGTCAACAGGTGAATGGATAAACAGGATGTGGTCTATCCATACAATGGAATATTCTTCAAGCTTTGAAAGGAAGGAAATTCTGACACCTGTTGCAACATAGATGAGTCTTGTAAAGCCAGGACAAGTATTGGATGACTGCACTTACAGGAGGAACCTAGAACCAAAAAGTGGGCCGGAGGTGGCCAGAGACCTGGGATGGAGGAGGGAATGGGAAGTTATTGTTTACGGGGTGCAGAGTTTCCGCTGGGGAGGATGAAAACAGTTCTGGAAAATAGTGCTGTTGGGTTACATAACACTGAGAATGTTACATATGACGCCCATGAACTGTGACTTGAAAGTGATGAAAATGGTAAATTTGATGTTATGTAGAGTTTACCACAATAAAAAAAAAAAAAAAAATCTGTCCAAAAGCCACAACCATTTCAGAGAGCAGCCTGTGAAAGCGGTGTGGCGATGAGAGACTGGGGCCGAGAAGGGAGCTATTTTAGGTTGCCTATCAAGGCAAGTCTCGAGAGGGTGACATTGGAACTGAGACTTGAAGCATGAGAGATGCCAGCCACACAGAGAATGTCCCAGGGGAAGGATCCTGCGGGCAGAGGCAACGCCAGAGAGAGGCTCTCTGGCAGTCGAGGGAGGCCAGGCTAGCGGGGCCACTGGCACCCAAGGCGGGTAAGCACCAGGAGTTGAGCCCAAGAAGTCACCAGGAGCCTGTTTGCATGGTGAGGATTTTGTATTTATTCTGAAGGTGTTGGCAAACTACTGCCAAGTTTCAAAGGGTGACGTCAGGCAGTGGAGAATGAGTTGGGGAGAGGTCAAGAGCCCTGAGGCCAGGAGACCAGGTTAGAGGCTATCCCGGTGGTCGAAGATCTTCTCTCTCCTATCCATGCCCTCAGCCCAGATTATTCTCCCAAGCTCCGTGGCCTTCAAGTGCATTTATTTGCTGATGTTATCCAACTTCCATCTGCCGATTTATAAATCAGATTCACGTGCACCACAGAGCATACTCAGGACCGAACACTACTATTTCAAAGTCTACAGCAGTTGAAAGACATTGGCAAAACATCCCTTCCTTGGAGAAGTCTGAGACCATCTCCATAGCTCCCCATAAATTCCTCCTCTCCCACATGGCACACATCGTGATTTGGATTTCACATGTAAGGCTTAAGCAATTAAGCAATTGCACATGCCATCACTTACGTGAGGGAGCACACTGGTTATGCAGCACCTTCTTTTTATGACCCATTAATTACACAGCATGGGTAACATTTTCCACCAGGCTATGCCCTCGTAAACCCATAAATCCCGGGTTTATTCACAATAAACCATCTAGGCAGATCGAAATGCATCTTACAGATAAAGACTATTATCTTCCCACTAGTAAATACCATTTGTTTGCTTAGCAGAAGCTCCGGTTACTAGAATGGTTGCAAAGGGGATCTGAATGGAGACCTTTTTTCATCCCACCAAGGGTCTTGGCGAAAAGAGATAGGTTATAGGCCCGCTGCTGTAACTGTAAATGGAAAAACTATGTTCTCGCTGTAAAAAATGCAAAAAGAACAAAAATGCCTAAAATTCAAAGCAGAAGTCTCCCCTTCCATCCCCTGTCCAGGGTCACACACGCAAGACTTCCCTTGCCAGAGGTAAACGCTGTTAACAGTTTGGAGTGTATCTGTCCAGTCTTTTTGTACATTCATATAAATATATAATATATACATATGTATAAATATACCCATGTGTACTTTTCTTTTTATATAAATAGAATCATGCTATGCATCTTCTGCTTGCTTTTTGAACATGAGTGTCAAAGATTTTTAACGACCGTTCCTCATCCTTTTTAACTGAGGTAGAGTATTTTATACCATGAACTCACGTGCAATATTTCTAAGGAATAGAGTATTTCTGCAGGATAAAGTATTTCTGGAACAGTTGTGTTGAAATGTTAGGCATGTTTACATTTCTGACAGATACTGCCACATGTCCTTCAAGAAAGACTTACGAATTTATACCCCTACTGCGGCACAGGACATACGTACATCCCAACACCAATAACCAATCCTTGTTATTCTCAAACTCTGTAATAGTTTAGTAGTCTAACGGGCTAAAAATGACATCTCAATCGTTAACGGATTTGTTCTACAAATCCTTTTCATACCTACTATGTGCTGGTCTCTGGGGAGCTGTGTCCAGCGGGACAGAGAAGAGAACACTGGCAGGTGATTAAAAGGCATCCCTCGAGGAACAAGAGAAAGCTCCGGCACAGAGATGGGCACACGCACAGCATGGGTAGGGATCGGTGGTTGAACTGGAGAATGGGGTGCGGGAGTGTTGAAAGCGACATTAGGTGGCCAATCACAAATGGCATCCAACCCCAGGGAGCAGAGTTTGGACTCTACCTGGTGGATGGGAAGGAGCCAATGCAGTTTCATGAGTGGCAGAAGGAAAGGACCAAACAACGTTTGTCTTAGTTTGAGTTCCCTCAAAGGCAGCCCCTGAGACAAGAATTTGGGTATAAGTGGTTTAGTTGAGAGGTGATGGCAGGAAGCACCAGTAGGGGAGTGGGCAAGTGAGAGAGGGAAGGGAGGAAGCCAAGAAAGGGTGCGTTAAGGAGCAGGTTGCTGCTGTGGCCAGGTGGGGACCGACCCGGGGACCCTCTGAGAGATCCTCTGAGAGACTACGTAGCACACAGAGTTGTCCACCCAAAGGGCAAGGCTGGGGTATTCATCCCAACTCCATCCCTTATTAACCAGGGCATCCCTCATCTTGGGCACTAACTCTCCACCATTTCTAGTATTCCTGTGCACAAGCCAAGCAAGTTCCTGAGGCCTGAGGGCATCTTCAGGCGTGGGGGAAATAGGAAGCCATTTATCCTGCAGTAATGGTTTACAGATCATCTCCAGGTTGGGCCCAGAACATGAGTTGGGCATCCACAGTATCTATGGCCAAGTTCTAGGCCAACTGACTGGCCCTAGTACCATGAGCACAGAGGAGCCTTGAGTGACAGCGCGGCTTGTGGTAAAGGAAATATGCCGAGATAAATATAACTGGCGACTTTACATCCAAAATCTAACCTAATCATAAACTGCAGGGGTTGAGGCACAAATGGAAAAGTAACCCAGATGATCTTTCCATAAAACACAATGCACTACAAGTAATTTAGTCATTTCTAAAAAGTCATTTACCAATTGCTCCTTAATTAATAATTTTCCACGTGCCTCATGAGGTCCCACACTCTATGTAAATAACTTCAGATTCTCTGTGAAGACATAAACCTTCTTGGTGTCACCAACTGTCATCGATCTTGTAGTCACCAAGTAGATTGCAGTGAAATACAGCAAGCATATGAGCAGGAAAGCCTTGCCAATCATCCATGGTAAGCTTAGTATCATGACTCCCGAGGCTAGACTGGTTTTTGAGCACAGTATTAAGACCATCTTAGAAAGTCACCTTTCTAACAATTTTCCCCACCTGGGAGGTTGATATGAGAGGCCTCGGGAAAATCGTGGTGACAGGGGTAGGGGTTGATAAAACTATATTGGGACTAAAAATCCAAAATCCTAGATCTTAAGGCTCTATTACTTACTTGTCACAAGTCCCCTAATTTATTCAGCAAGTATTTCATTACTTCACTCAAATATCATTTTTCTCAATATCCACTCTGTGCCAGACCCTCTACTAGGCACTAGAAGTACAAAAAGTAGCAAGTTTGTGTGTGTGTGTGTTGGGGGGGGGGGGAGGGTCATACGATCATCTCAATAGGTGCAGAAAATACATTTGGTAAAAGTCAACATCTTTTCATGGTAAAAATTCTTAGCAGATTATGATAAAAGGCAATTTGTTTAATCTGATTGTGGATATCTATTTTAAAACAAAACCCACAGCATAAATCATATGCAATGGTGAAAAGTCTGAGATCAGGAAGAAGGCCAAGAGGCCCAGGATGACCATTTCCTTTCAGCGATGTACCGAAGGTCTTAGCTAACGCAGTAAGCCAATTAGGCAGAACAGGGAAATTGGAGTTATAAGGACTGGAAATTGTCAATCCTGTCACATATATCAAGGGTCCATAAAAGCTTAGGTCTGTTTCTGGGATCTCTAAACCATTCCATTGGTCTATTTGTCTACATTGTATATACATAGAAAATTCAAAATGACCTCCAATAAACTACTCAAGTCAATCAGAAAGTTTAGCAAAGTCTCTGGATAGAAAATACATATACAAAAATCCATTTGGGGGCGCCTGGCTGGCTCAGTTGGTAGAACATGTGGCTCTCGATCTCAGGGTTGTGAGTTTGAGCCCTGCGTTGGGTATAAACCATACTTTAAGAAAAAGATAAGAAAATGAAAATTTACAAATTGATGCTACATGAATAGACAAACATACCAATGGAACAGATTATAGAGCCTGGAAACATACTTGAACTTCTATATAGCCTTAATAGATGACAAAGTGACAATCCTCATCAATGGGAAGACAGTCTTTCAATAAATGGTGCTAGACAATTGACTGTCCGTATGGCATTCATAAAAAGTCTAAGTATGAAAAATAAAAAGTATAAGGATTTTAGTTCCTGGCTAGCTGGCTAGCTCAGTTGGTAGAGCATATGACTCTCAGTCTGGGGGTTGTGAATTCGAGCCCTATGTTGGCGGTAAAGACAACTTAAAAATAAAACCTTTAAAAAAAGAAAAAGATTTTAGAAAGGATATCTTCATTACCTCAGGGTCATGAAGGATTCCTTTAAAAAACACGCAAGGAGCAATAGCCATAAAGAAAAAAATGGATAAATCCGATAACACTAAAATGTAAAGCTTCTGTTTGTCAAAAGGTATAATACAGGGAGTGAAAAGACAAGCCACAGAGTGAAAAAGGTGTTTGAAATACAAAAAAAAACCACCCAAGACTAGGACATAGAATAAATGAATACATCCCACAAATCAATACGAAAATGACAGACAACCCCAGGAGAAAAATAGGTAAGCGCTTTTCATACAATGTCACACACACACACAAGAAGGCAATACAAATGGCCAATAAACAGATTAAAAGGGTCTCAGTCTCATTAGTAATCAGAGAAATGCCAGTTAAAACCATGAGATACTATTTACATACTTTCGAAAATAGCCAAAAATATAATAATAATAATAATAACAACAAAATTTTAATCTGGTAATAACAAGTATTGGTGTGGTTGTAGAGGAAGAGAAATGTCACCTACTTTTTTGGTGGAAATGTAAATTGATGCAACCAGTTTGGAAAAGAGGAATCATCTTATGAAGTTGAAGATATTCTATTCCTTTGACCCAGCAATTCCACTTCTAAGTATGTACTATAGAAAAGCTTTCCCAGCCATACCTGGAGACCTGTTCAAAAATATTCCTAGTTGCATAGTTCCTAACAGCCAAAAACTGTGGACAAGGCTGTGGTCCACCACCAGTAAAACGGATACACTCTATGTTATCTATTCACACGATGAAATACTCTACAGCAACATAAAAAAACTAGTTAGAGCTATACACAATGAGGCCAATGAATTCACAAACAGAAGTTATAGAAGAACACATCGAGTAAGACGGTGTTCATAGAGGATTAAAAATAGACATGATTACATCGTTTGAGGATGCAAACATGTACTAAAGCGACAGAGAAAAGCAAGGATATTATTGTAAAAGTCAGGCCAGGGGCGTCTGGGTGGCTCAGTCAGTTCGGTGTCTGACTCTTGATTTTGGCTCAGGCCATGATCTCACAGTTCGTGAGACTGAGCCCTATGTCAGGTTCTGCTCCAAGCATGGAGCCTGCTTAGGATTCTCTCTCTCTCTCTCTCTCTCTCTCTCTGCCCCTCCCCCACCCTCACACACAGGTCACATACACAGTCGTGGGCATACTCTCTCAAAACAAATACATAAATAAACCTTTAAATAAATAAATAAATACAGGTAGTAGTTGTCTGGAGTGGGACGGAGGGAGAGCAAGACGGAATTGTGAATGGGAGGGGGCATGCTGAGGAATGTTGGGGTGCTTACAATGTCGTACTTCTTGACTTAGGGTAGGAAGATACACAAGAGTTGTCTCTACAGTTAAGAATTAAATTATAAACGCTAACAACCCAGGCAACAACAGATGTTGGCGAGGATGCGGAGAAAGAGGATCTCTTTTGCGTTGTTGGTGGGAACACAAGCTGGTGCAGCCACTCTGGAAGACAGTCTGGAGGTTCCTCAAAAAACTAAAAATCAAACTACCCTACGAACCAGCAATTGCACTACGGGGCATTGATCCACGGGATACAGGTGTGCTGTTTCGAAGGGACACAAGCACCCCCATGTTTATAGCCGTACTATCGACAATAGCCAAAGTATGGAAAGAGCCCAAATGTCCATCGACGGATGAACGGATAAAGAAGATGTGGGATATATATATACAATGGAGTATTACTCGGCAATCAAAAAGAATGACATCTTGCCATTTGCAACTACGTGGATGGAACTGGAGGGTATTATGCTAAGCAAAATTAGTTGGGGAAAGACAAAAATCATACGACTTCACTCATCTGAGGACTTTAAGAGACAAAACAGATGAACATAAGGGAAGGGAAACAAAAAGAATATAAAAACAGGGAGGGGGACAAAACGGAAGAGACTCATAAATATGGAGAACAAACTGAGGGTTACTGGAGGGGTTGTCGGGGGGGGATTGGCTAAATGGGTAAGGGGCACTAAGGAATCTACTCCTGAAATCACTGTTGTACTACATGCTAACTAATTTGGATGTAAATTTTAAAAAAATAAAAAATAAAATTAAAAAAAATTAAGTTATGCATATGTGTACTTTTATATAAATGAGAGTCTGGGGAAAGATACATGACAAATACATAAACATAGCATTAAGATTCAGAATATACAAAAAATTACCAAAGATTAGGAGGAAATAGACAAATGTATTAGTCAGGGTCTGGTCAGGAGACAGAAGCCACACAGTAATTTGAACAGGGAAAGCTCATTAAGTAATAACAAGGGGTTAGTTACTAAGTGGTAAAAAGAACTCAAAAGAATGAAACAAGAGCTGACCTGGGAGACCGGCATTACCTATAGGTAACAATCGAATTTGAAAGAGATTCAGACCCCATTGGAGAAGATGTGGCTTGGCCCACTAGATGGCAGAGAAGTTCGCTGACGTGACACAGGCCGCGGCTGGCAAGTGGAAATCTGCCCTCTTGAGCAGCAACAAAACCCCGGGGGGGAAACTACTTGTCGAGAAGAACTGTTGGGAAGCTGCCTGCTAGGTGCCGACAGAATTCACTTAAGATGCCCCTGAAACTCACTGGGAAGCCCACGGGGGTGACTCTAAAACTCACTAGGCATAAGCAGCCCTGGTTGTCCCGCACGCCAGTGGCCACTAAACACTGCTGGCCATTATGCATCACAGGAGCAAGAAAAGAAGAACACAAGAAACAGGACGAGAAGTCTCCTTTCCCCGGCAGTGTCCCTCCAGTATGCTCTACAGACAAGGCTTCACATGATGGCCACCAGCAAAGGAGAAATAGTTGCAGGGTTCCGGCTTCAGTAACACAAAGCAGGGCGTTAAAGGGTGGGTTTCGTGCTAAGACACAATAAATCGTTAACTGACATCACGAGCGGTAACACAGGCTGTCCTTAGAAGGACAGAAAAGAAGCTGACAAAGTATTGATCTCCAAGGAGAGAAATTTAACGTACAGCAGGGTAAAGGGGTATGCTTTCCATGGGCATGCCCATGACCATGGGCAGACCCCAAGGGGACTGCCAGGGGTGAGGTGCCCAAAAGGAAATCTGACCGACAGAGTTTCCTGCCAGAAGCCAGGTGTCATTGGCAGAAAGAGGCTGGATATTGGACTATCAAACATGGAAGCCAAGCTGGGGTGGCCAGCCAGAGGGGGTGTTCTCCTCTCCATGGAACTGTAGATGGAGAACCTCAAAAAATGTCCACAAAATCACCTCGCAAGACAGTTCTCCTTGGACTTCCACCCAAAGGCACCAACTCCGGATGAAAGACCTTCCCCCCTCCCTGCTCCAACCATACAGAGACCCAAACCAGCAGCCAGCGAACAGGAAGGAAGTGGGAGAAGAAAGAGAGAAGATACCTACCAGACATCCTTGCCCACTCTGCAAGATTGCAAGCCTGGGGAAAGAGAAACTGTAAATTGGACAAGAGTCTGCGGTTTTTATATCGGACTGGACTGGACTTTTTATTACCCATCTGCCAAACCCACGATGAGGCTAAGCCCATAGAGATAATGCCTCTTGGTCCCTTCCTGCACCTCCAAATGACATTTATTCAATTTCCTAAGGCTGATTCCTATCAATCTCTTTCATAATTAAATGAGGTGGGGTTTTCTTCCCCCAGAAGAATTAAAGCCCTCCTATGTACAAATATTGTCTCTGCCTTTGTTATTAAGATTTTTTTTTAATATTAATGCCTACAGGAGACCAACCCTCTCCATTTCAAGTAATAGAGGTACTCATTGCACTTGGAAGATTGTTTTAAAATTTTTTTAAATGTTTTATTTATTTTTGAGAGAGAGAGAGAGAGAGAGAGAGAACAAACAGGGGAGGGGCAGAGAGAAAGGGAGACAGAATTCACAAAGCAGGCTCCAGAGTCTGAGCTGTCAGCACAGAGCCCGATGTGGGGCCCGAACCCATGAACCGTGAGATCATGACCTGAGCCGAAGTCTAACCGACTAAGCCACCCAGGCGTCCCAGAAGATTGTTTCCAAAAATCTCAAAATTCTTTCTGATTCAACATAGGTTATATTGTCCCTATGATCCTCAGAGTTCAGAAGAAATTTAATTTTTTTTTCCTTAAAGACAAGTTTAGCCAAAATACTTGCCATGACGAATATCAAATGGCCTAAATTGCTTCCCGTTGGCTAATAAATATTGCAGAAACTCCAACAGGTAAATTAATCTGAGCTCATGCCCCCTTGTCAGAAGAAGACCCATAAAAAATAACCCTGGCTTACCCTTATCATTAAAAAAGAAAGCAAAAAACACAAACAAACAAAAAAAAAGATCTTCAAAAGCACTCCTAGAGTTGTAAGTTCCTGCCGAGTTTTTATGGGTTTTGTGAAATATTATTCACAGCACTACAGAACAATTCCATATATCCTTCCCTGTCTCTGCCATCAATTTATACCCTGGTTGATAGATCCATTTGCAGGACTGCTAAAGGAAAACTTTTTTTTAGATTCACCCTGGAAGAGACCTTACCTCATTCTCCTGAGCCCAGAAACTGCCGGAAGCACCAGGACTTTACAGCGTGGCTATTCAAGTCACTCCATAAGAAGATAGCTATCCCATACAAAGACCCAGTGGACCAGACTCTTTTTAAAGCATTGAATAGACATAATAACCCTAATAATAAAAGACAGTGCACCGAACATATATCTATGCAATCTCACTATAGGTTAAATTTTACCATCCCCCCCCCCCAAAAAAAAAAAACTGACCCAAATTCACTCAGTGATCACATTTTTTCTCCGGGAGGCCAAAACTTAAAGCAATAACTCTGTGATCTGTGCTGCTGGTGAGTGGTGTAGTTTCAGACTAAACTGTCCCTGCGGCCTGTGACAGTGTTTATACAACATGGCAAAAGTAGACAATAAAATCTTAAAAATAATTTTTGCAGGTCCAAGCCAAAACTTAGTCTATCTAATTAGTATTTGGCGAGCTAAAAAAACTTGTGAAAAAATCATTTCAATAAACAGTGACTTTCTGAGTGTCCCTTCAAGACACCTTTGGATCCTGGGGCGCCTGGGTGGCTCAGTCGGTTAAGCAGCTGACTTCAGCTCGGGTCATGATCTTGCGGTCCGTGAGTTCGAGCCCCGCGTCGGGCTCTGTGCTGACAGCTCAGAGCCTGGAGCCTGTTTCAGATTCTGTGTCTCCCTCTCTCTGACCCTCCCCCGTTCATGCTCTGTCTCTCTCTGTCTCAAAAATAAATAAACGTTAAAAAAAACATTAAAAAAAAAAAAAGACACCTTTGGATCCTAACGACCCACATGTTCTCTGATCCCATGGAAAACCAATGCATTAAGTCTGTTGACTGGACTAATTGCCACCATGACTTCTTGAGGTCTTGGTGGTTCTAGCCGAAGAGACTGTTCTCTATTCCGGAGGCCTGTCACAGCCATCTTGCCCTGACTGTGTGAGCAGTGAGGGAGATGATTCATTTTCAGAAATACCAAGTGAAAGCTGTACTGTCTAGTTAACAGTAGATTTACAACCTATCGGAGATATGGATGGACCCCCCACCTCCCACCCCCACAATGGAGTCCCAAAGCCTTAGACACTTCACTTCTTGGTTCTTCTTCCCCTCGCCGGTTCAGAGGGCTTACTTGTGCTAATGAGCACGCGCCAAAGAACAAAGGGAGGAGGGACTGACAGGCTACTTTTTGCCTTACCTGGGCATAGTCGATGTCCAGGTAAAGCCGGAACCTCTGTAGCACTCAGCCAATGAGGAACCGGAGAAGGGACTTGCATGCTAGGAAATAAATGGTCTGCTGTAAGTGCCCTGAGTGTATCTGTCAGACACCTGCTCTTGCAAGAACCTTGATGAAAGCCTGGTTTCGCTGGGCTCTGAGTCTCCACATCACAGACTGTAAAACACTAGTTTCCGATGTTTGCCTCAAGCATATGTTGTTAAATATGTTGATGTCCTGAGCTGACTGCTGACCACAGTAGTATTCTGTTGTCCCTGTCGTTAGTGGTTTTATCCTCCTTCTGTACCTGCCAATCCAGGGGGCTCCCAAACGTCACTAGATGAAACTGAGGTCGAAATATTCAAGTTCTGGGGACTGTTTCTACCTCCAAAAAGAACATAGCACTATAACTTATTTAAATCTCATTTTGCAGTTAATCTTGGCTCAGACCTAACAAAAATCTAAATAGAATACTCTGTCAAACAAATAATTCAAATAAAATCATAAACTAACAATCATCCACCTATCCACCCACCCACCCGTTCATGCAGTCCTTTAATATTTATTGAGCACTTACAAAGTGTCAGGCACTTTATTAGGTGCTTGGAACAGTGAACAAAAAGACAATATTCCCTGCTTTTATGAAGCTTCCATTATAGTGGGGAGCAGGGGTGGGGTGATAATGGGGGGGGGGTGGCAGGGGACAGACAATAAACAATATGCTGAATTGTTTCAAGAGACTGAAACTACACCAGAGATTGGAAGAGAGAACTTATGTAAGGAATTGCTAACTAGGTATAAAGTCACTGTCAAGGTCAGTAAGGGGTTAAAGTGCTAAAAGGATTTCAAGATATCCTGGAGGTTGCAACTTTGGGAAGCAGCTCCCACCCCCAGGGCAGGGGGCCACAGGGAGGAGGTTGGGACATCACTCTGGAGAGGTTTATAGGAGCCCCTACAGAATAGAAACTCAGACCTCTAAGGATGGGGAGCTACCTGGTTGGTGCTGGGGTCTGGGAGGGGGTGAGTGAAGCTGCTTCTGGAAGGGTTACAAACACCCCAAAGCCTGCCCCATGAAGGACCTGCTGCGCTCGGGTGATGATCTGTTGCTGGGGAGAAGCTCATGGTGTTATGGAGCCAGGCTGGAACGCTGGCAGAAAAACCAAGCGGCCCTCAGAGATCTTGGTGGATCGGAGATTTATTTAACACCAGTGGGCTCAGAGGAGACCATTTCTCCAAATATCTGAGCCCCGAATGTAGGTGGGAAGGGTAATTTATAGCATCATCTTCTGCATTCGTGGCAGCTTTCGCAGCAAACAGGGCAGGAAGAACCCAGAAGAGGAGTCTCTAAGCTGGGAACTAGAGCTTGTTTTAGTCCCGTCAGCCATCTTATGGAACAAAACTTCACTTATTTTCCCAAAAATGGGAGCAGGAAACAAACCAACAGCGGCAAATCCCTTCTTCCTCCCCTGCCGCCTCCCTCCAGCTTCCACAGAGAGTAACAGTTGGCAAAGCAGAAATTTCCTAATTCAGACTCCCAGAGCAGAAAGAATATGGGAAGGTGGGTTGGCACAATAATAAGTAAGTAAATTGTGTTACAAAATGGTGAGGGCTGTGGGGGGGGGGGGGGAAAAGGAAGGGGAAAAAGGGTAGGGAGGGGGGGGGGGGGGGGGACGAGGTTACATTTTTAAACAGGGCAATCAGGGTGGGCCTCATTGAGAAGGTGATGTTTGAAGTGTAATTTAGAGTAATGAGATTTACTACTACTCTGACAACAATGCCCTCAAGGTAACCGTCCAGTACTCTCCAGGAACACCCAGCAGGACTCCACACGCCAAGAACGTTCTAGAGAAAGCTTGTTCTCAGAAACAGAGACTTGCCAGGTGTAAATACACACACACACACACACACACACACACACACACACACGTGTATGCGTGCATTTTCAGGCCGTGAGAATACTGATGATGTCCAGACTGGGAATAATCAAATTGGTAAATTAGTCTAGTCATCTCAAAATCACTTTAAACAATTGGCATATTCCACTACACAAAATGTGAAGGCTTTTCAGACAAAAAGTAAAAGCCTGAGTAGAATGAGCCACAGAATCAAGTAGCCTCTTGAGAAACAAATTAAAACCACAAGGCTATATCATAACACACCCATCAGAACGGCTAAATCAAAAAGAGTGACAATGACAAGTGTTAGCAAGGACCTAGAACAACTGGTGTGCTCATATCTTGCTGGTGGGAATATAAAATGCTACAACCTCTTTGGGAACCAGTTTGCAGATTTTTCTAGAGCTAACTACATGCCTACCTTCACATTCCACAATGCCAATCCTAAGTATACACCCAGGAGAAGTAACTGCACAGAAAGACACGTAAAAGAATGTTCCGAACAGCTTAAATGCTGATAGCCAATGACCAAAAACAATTCAAACGCATCAACAGATGAATGGATAAGAAACTGGTATATGGGGCACCTGGGTGGCTCAGTCGGTTAAGCGGCCGACTTCGGCTCAGGTCATGATCTCACAGTCCGTGAGTTCGAGCCCCGCGTCGGGCTCTGTGCTGACAGCTCAGAGCCCGGAGCCTGTTTCAGATTCTGTGTCTCCCTCTCTCTCTGACCCTCCCCCATTCATACTCTGTCTCTCTCTGTCTCAAAAATAAATAAACATTTAAAAAAATAAAAAAATAAAAAGAAACTGGTATAGTCACACAAGGGAATACTACTCAACGGCAACCAACAGCCATGGGTACATTCAACAACATGGATGAATCTCAAAAACAGAATATTGAGCAAAAGGAGCCACACACAAAAGTCCACAAAGTATACACAAGAACAGGTAAAACAGAGGATAGAAGTCAGAATTGTAGGTAGCCCCAGGACTGGGGTGGCGTAGACTGGGAAAAAAACACAGGAAGCTCACTGTGTTGCTGGGAACATTCTCCATTTTCATTTGGGTGATGGCGACAAGGATGTGTCCATATGTAAAAATCCACTAAGCACCTAGAGTCAGTACAGGCTATGAACTTTGTAAGGCGTATGCTATTCCTCTATAGAAAACAGAAAAAAGAGCGGTGCCTGAGTGACTTAGTCAGTTGGGCGTCCGACTTCAGCTTGGGTCATGATCTCAGGGTTTGGGAGTTCGAGTCCCATATCAGGGTCCCTGCTGTCAGGGAGGATCCCACTTCAGATCCTCTATCAACCTCTCTCTTTGCCCCTCCCCCACTCTTATTCTCTCTCTCTCTCTCTCTCTCTCTCTCTCACAAAAATAAATAAACTTAAAAAAAAGACAAAGAAAAAGAGAGGAAAGGAGGGAGGCCAGCATCCTTCCTAAGAAGCATGGTAAGAAATCAAATAGTTGAATCATCTGCTGACTGCTCAAAGAGAAGTACAGGCTTAAATCTATCAAATCTATCAAATATGATGTAGCTTCATAAATCAAGATAGACACATCAAAGCCAATGATAAAGAACAATTTCAAGCTGCTGTAAAACCTCTAAAGGTTATTCTAGGCAGCTGCACAAACTGGACAGTTGCCACTGACAGACGCTAAGAAGAAAAATCCCCAAAGTACTAAAAAGTATCCTGTTAGTTTTATGCCTGTTTCCTCTTTTCTTTCTTTCTTTTTTTTTTTTTTAAAGTAGGTTCCACACCCAGCAAGGAGCCCAAGGCGAGGCTTGAACTCATGACCCTGAGACATAGACCTGAGCTGAGATGGAGAGTCTGATGCTTAACCGACTGAGCCACCTTTCTTTTTTATGGCAAATAGCAATGCCCTAAATCTTCCTATGGACGAATAAAACTGGTCCCAATCAAAAAGTCAGTAAAAAAAAAAAAAAGAAAGAAAGAAAGAAAGAAAGAAAGAAAAGAAAAGAAAAGGCAGTTAACCAAAAATATACATAAATCCAAACAGGGAGGGGGGCAGAAATGATTCTGATATAATGCTTATCCAACTATAATTTGATAATTGTTCTTTGGAATAATGGAGGAGAGTGTGGAGGTCTGCTTGGCACTCGGTATTGGACAAACATTTCAAAAATTATACTTCTCAGGGCGCCTGGGTGGCTCTGTCAGCTAAGCGTCCGATTTCAGCTCAGGTCATGATATCACAGTCCGTGAGTTCAAGCCCTGCATCGGGCTCTGTATTGACAGCTCAGAGCCTGGAGCCTGCTTCGGATTCTGTGTTTCCCTCTCTCTCTGCCCAGCCCCTGCTCACGCTCTGTCTCTCTCGCTCTCAAAAATAAATAAAGATTAAGAAAAAAATTTTTAAATTATGCTCCTCTGACTCCACAATAAGATATAAATATCTGAAGCCCCCTAACCAAGTTGATGACAAAAGCCAGTTCAACTGCAAACATCTTTCAGACAGCTGGTCAGCTACACAAGTTTCCCCACATTCAGAGAGAGAGAGAGAGGAAGAGAGAGAATCCCAAGGAGGATCTGCACTGTCAAAGCAGAGCCCAACCCAGGGCTTGATCCCACAAACCATGAGATCATCACCTGAGCTGAAATCAAGAGTCTAATGCTTAACCAACTGAGCCACCCAGGGGCCCCCAAAGCATCTGATTTTTAAAGAAGCAATACAATGTCCCACATTGTATTGAGGAGGAGGGAAAGGAGAAAGAAGGAGAAGGAGGAGAGGAAGAGGAAGAGGAGGAGGAGGAAGAAGAAGAAGAAGAAGAAGAAGAAGAAGAAGAGAAAGAAGAAGAAGGAGGAGGAGGAGAAAGAAGAAGAAAGAAGAAGAAGAAAGAAGGAGAAAGAAGAAGAAGAAAGAAGAAAGAAGGAGAAAGAAGAAGAAGAACAAGAAGAAGAAGAAGAACAAGAACAAGAAGAAGAAGAAGAAGAAGAAGAACAAGAAGAAGAAGAAGAAGAAGAAGAAGAAGAAGAAGAAGAAAGAAGGAGAAAGAAGAAGAAGAAAGAAGAAGAAAGAAGGAGAAAGAAGAAGAAGAAGAAGAAGAAGAAGAAGAAGAAGAAGAAGAAAGAAGAAGAAGAAGAACAAGAAGAAGAAGAAGAAGAAGAAGAAGAAGAAGAACAAGAAGAAGAAGAAGAAGAAGAAGAAGAAGAAGAAGAAGAAGAAGAAAGAAGGAGAAAGAAGAAG
>NW_026057585.1:87235804-87286685 GCF_023721935.1 Panthera uncia
GGAGGAGGAGGAGGAGGAGGAGGAAGAGGAGGAGGAGGAGGAGGAGAAGCAGCCAGACTGAACCAGAACCAGTCAGGACCAGTGACCTCCTCTTTGAGCTCAAAAAACAAAAAACGAACAAAAAAAAGAAATCAACCCTCTTTTACTTAGTGACTTCTTTTATCTGATTTTGAATTAAGTAGCTCTTCTCCCCTTCAGCTAGACCCTTTTCTGCTTGCCCCTAAAAAATCCGTGACTCTTCCCTTTGGAGAAGCGGATTTGAGGCTTGTGTCCTCAACACTCCCCCACCCCCTCCACCCCATTCATTTGGCAGCCTTTCGAATGAACTTTTTCCTTGCGACACATTCAACGTCTCCGCGATCAGCTTGGCTGCACATCGGGCTCATGAACTTGGGTTCGGTTACAATGGCAACCCAAACTAGTTTGCCATTTAAAATTTGGGAGCTCACTGTGTCTTTTAAGATTTTTTTAAAATTATTGTTGAAGTATAATTTGCACGCAGAAAAATGCACAGGTCTTAAGTGTACAGTTTGATGAGTTTTGACAAATATATAAAACAATAATACCAATACCTAAAACAAGTAGAAAGGGTTAGGAGTCCCCAGAAAAAGAAAGATGAGACATAGCTCTCTTGACATAAGAGAAGTTATTTTAGGCCCTGGGACATCTTACTGAGGTCTATGCCTGACCGGCACTACTTTCCCAAAGCACAGAATTTCCTGGGATATGTTGAGATTGCAAAAGAATAGATCCCAGGAGTCAGTGATTTTAAGGGAACAAAAGAATATAAGAACAGCCACTGTCGGGCCAAGAGATGACCTAATCACATCAGGGACAGTAAGTCAGTGGTAAAACTCCCAGTGCTGATTCGAAAGTAAAGGTTGACCTGATACAAATTCCTAAGTTATCTTTGCAGGATTTAAACCCCTTTAGTACTCAGGTACAGGACCAACTGAAGCCAGAAAATTGATGGTGTTGACCCTTACTGCCCTTGTGACTTCGACCTGGACTCTGTCATCTTGAGATGACTTTCGCCCCAATGCCATGCTGAATTCCCCATCGTGCAGCCTCTGCATGAATACATGTGCACCTTCCCGAGTTTTGTTGTTGGAGGAGACACCGCTTTGGGAAATTTCCTTGGTGTTCTTTGTTGCAAGGAAAACCTCTTTTTCCTGTTCTTTGGCTTGGTTGTGTCTTTGGCTCGACACCCACCAAGAGGTGAACCCAGGTTTGGGTAACAGTAGGACCTTTTTATCAATCCAGTTTTTTTTCATGAGTCTTCATGAACCTTTGCTGGTCAAGCCCCTTCAGAGGTTATACTGTTCGGGACTCTTACAACCATATATTAGTTTCTACCTGCTCTTGAACTTCATATCAAGTGCAAAATTGTGCTTATCTTGCTTCTTTCACTCAACCCTAAATATATTTTTAAATCTAAAAAACAGAGCTGACTTTTGAATATAGGTTGGCTGAACTCCTCTAGCAGAAGCCCTTGTGTCAGCTAAGCACCATTTACTTCGGGTACCTACTCACTTAGCATGTGCCCAGCTCCACTTATCTGGGAAAAAATATTTGGAACAACAGTTCATCCTAGCACAAAAATATAGAAGGAAACCTAGTTGTGTAATATCACAAACATTAAGTCCTCATATAACACTTGAACATCACTGAAATCCAGGCTTGAAATTATCACTCTTCATCCCCAAAGGGCAGGCAAGGACCTCACCTGTCTGTAGAGCAAGGCAAAAGGGCTCACAGTGACTACTAGCAAAATGCATACAGGCTCATTAAGGAACCCACCTTGAAATAGCCATAGGCCCTAACTGACCAGTTACAGACAGGCACAGGTCCTAAGATTACCAAAAGAGAGAAAATTCCATACGTCCCCATACTCCCTCACTCTGCCCTATAACTATAGCCCCTCACCACCACCACATGGTGAACAGTCTCCTTTGCTGTCCTGCCCTCTGCTCCCTTACAGTGTATTCAAAAACTTCTATTGCTTTTGTTCTGCCTCCGGTGAGTTCTTTCACTGCCATGCTGCAGGCCTCCACCTGATTGGAAGGCCCCACATTTGATGGCCCCTCCAGCCCATACAAGTCCCCACACCATCCTGAGCTCTCAGCTTCATACTGTTTCCAGCTATCTTCCCCCCTGGCGGGACTTCCTTAATTTCCCAAAAGTCTGACCTCACCCTGGGAGCCCTCTTATATTTTCCAAGAGCAGAGGAAGCCTTCCAAATCATTTCCCATTTACTAGAATTTTCTTTTTACCATTTTTTTTCCTCCTCAAAAGGAAATTTTCTCTCCTGCTGGAAAAAAGAAAAAAAAAAGTCAGTCAAAAGGTCAGTGACTCTGACCTCCAGAAAAGATACCCAACAAAGAGATTCATGGGTGAACAGGAATCTCCCAGAATTGCCACAGTGACACATGGGGGTTTGCTTCTGTGGTTTGTGTGCACATATGAAGGCCTATCAACAGATAGAAAGGTTGCTGTTTCACCAGCTAACACGTGTGATAGGGCAAGACGCCAGCTCCTCCTCTCTGGGGCTCCTGGCCCCCTACTGGATCTCTCTAGGGAGTGTCTCTCATATCCTCAGCCCACATCGAGCCTCTCTGACTGAACATCTTGCCGCCCCTCTTCGACCAAAGCCCCTGTGCACCATTGTAGTGACCCCTAATGTGGTCGCCAACACTGCCCAAACCACTCTTGCCCTAAGGCACCAGTCCCATTGGTCACCTCCCCACTGGCGTCACATTGACTTGAACACCCAGCTCAGCTCTGATTGTCCCTTATCTGGCTTTGAGTTCTCCACAGCCATTGTCACCTCCTTAGCAACTGTCAAACAAAGCTGGACATGAGCTAAAGCAGCAAAAACAGAGTCTATTCAGTAACCACTGACAGCCAGGAAAATTTCTGAGCTCTATTCCAATTTGTGCAGAGGTGACTGGGTGTTTTAAAGGAAAGAGGAGGGAGTAGGGAGGGAAGACACTGGGACACTATCCTTCCTGACAATTACTTTCCAAAGGAATGGCTCTTGGGACCTTGGGAAAGCCACTCCTGACTTGTAGGAAATACTTATACATCTCAAAAGGACAGAAGAAGGACTTCTAAGCCCTTTTTAGTAAATGCTCTAAGAAAGAGGTCAGAGCCTATGCCAGGTTCTGGCTAGAACACAGTAACTTCTTTTGACAGCCCTGAGTTTTTCCAGACAGGACCTCCAAAGGGGGCTGGGTCAACCCAGAGACTCCACCTTAGGCTTCTAGAAGCCCTGCTAGGGTTGGTCAGGTCTCAAAGTGCAGAGGTTTGGACAGAGCTATCGTGTGCCAAAATTTCCTGCAACTCTCACTACCTATCACCCAGATCCTCACCCTCAGGCTACGGACCTTGCTGTTGCTACTTGCCTGCCTGCCTCCAACCTCTCTCTGTTCCTGCCCACAAGGTGCCAAATGCACCACCACCAGTCGTCACTTATATATCTGTCTCTGCTGTTGTCAGTCTGCTGCTGGCAGGGAAGAACTCCATTTTCTCTGTTGCTTGGCTGGGCTCCCGTTGCTACGACCCTCTCAGCTTTTCTGCCCAGAGCACTCTCCTTGTCCTGTGTAACCAGGAGCCACCACCAAGGGATTCCAGATACAGCCTCAGCCTGGGCAGAGAGCCACTGCTCACATCCCACCCAAGGCCCCAAATCTGAGCTCAGAGGGGCCAGATTCCTTCTTCCCCACTGTCACTTCTCTCCCTGGAACATAGTCCACCTACAGTGAATTCATCCATTCCCTGCCAATCCACTCCACCCACCCACCCACCCCCACCAAATAAGCCCAAACAAATTCTATCCCAAGTGAGAGCAAAGTTCAAATTATTTCCCTTGGCGCTCCTAGGCCTACGTACATAAACAGCTCTAACCATGCAGCGGGTACTTTTTTTTTTTTTTTCCTCCTACTTTACGGTGTAATCTGATGTGGATTTTATCTTTGAATCCTTCCCCTCAGCAAGAAGCAGCCAGGGCATTTGAAGCTCTCCCTCTGGGAAGTGATGGAGGATATAGCAGAACAAAGACTCCATTCTTAGCTTTCGAGTTTCAAAATAGACCTTGAAATTCATGGCCAAGGCCATATTTGAAGGAGAAAAAAAAAAAAGCAGGCAGAGGGAGGTGAGGGAAAGAGGATGTTGAATTTTAAAATCTTGGTCATGAAAGGGGCGCCTGGTGGCTCAGTCGGTTGAGCGTCCAACTTCTGCTCAGGTCATGATCTCGCTGTTGACGAGTTCGAGCCCCACTCTGGGCTCTGTGCTGATGGCTCGGAGCCTGGAGCCTGCCTCGATATCTGTGTCTCCCTCTCCCTCTGCCCCTCCCCCGCTCATGCTCTGTCTCTCTCTGTCTCAAAAAGAAACATTTAAAAAAAATTAAATCTTAGTCATGAAAGATTCAGAGCATAACATTTATATCTCAAGAAATTCAGAAGAATGTGAAATAAAGTAAGAGCAGTTTTTCCAGGCCCAGGGTTGTGAGGACAGCAGGGAAATGTATGGGGGCCTTTCCCCCTGCCACCCTCAGTTTCTGGTCCCTTCCCAAGGATGGGAATGACAGTGGAATCCCATAAAGGTTCACTGAGGGCCCAAGAGCAGAGAAGGCCATAAGTGGATGTACCAGGGGATCATGAAGCTCAAGTTTTTGGGCCCCTGACTTCCAACGTCCTATGCCTGATTTTATAGTAGTAATTTTTTTTTTTTAATTTTCATGAGAAGGCCCCCAGAACTGCATAAGTTCCAGGATCTTCCCCTGAAGGTCCCTGAACTTCACTCCTGAGCAGAGCCTGGGAAAGCAGCAGACTTCCAAGGACCCCAGCCTGCCATGCCAAGAAGCCCAGGCAGCCTATTTGAGGATACAACCACAAGGAGCAGTGACTCATCTTCACTGAGGGCCCAAGCAACCCACCAGCTGACTGCAGCTGTAGAGTGATCCCAGGCAAGACCTGCAGAAGAACTGCCCTACCTGGCCACGTAGCTGACCCACAGAAGCCAGAGCAAACAAAACAATGGTTGTTATAAGCCACAAAGCTTGAGAGTGGTTGATTACACAGAAACAGATAACTGATATAGTGAATTTGGACAAAACATTGGTGGGAAAAAGAAATAAATAATATAATCACTTCTAGAGCATGAGCCTTCTATTTTTAAAGGTGTGCATTCTGGGTATCTGCAGAGAAAATATCTGGAAGATCACGTAAGAGACTGACCAGGGGTTAGAGATGGGAGCTGTGGGGGAAGTAAGCACACTCTCAATAGGTTTAGGTGTTTACAAATGTGCATTACATTTAAATAAAAGGAGATTCACTGAGTACTTGGCTATGTACCAGGCACTATGCTAGGCGTTAGGGTCCAAAAATGAACTAGACATCATTCCTCCCTTCAGGAAGCTCCAAGCCTGAGTGTGATGACATGCAAACAGACCAGTGGAGCCATGCAGACACTGTGATAGTGATGGGGGGGAGGGGGCGGGAGGGGCAAAAGAAGCACATGACTGATGCTATGGGACAGAGCGGGAAATGAAAACACTGAACACAGGACAGATTGAAATAGTCCACAGGGGAGCCTTAAAAATGACTAGGTCCTGGGGCGCCTGGGTGGCTCAGTCGGTTAAGCGTCTGACTTCGGCTCAGGTCATGATCTCGCGGTCCGTGAGTTCGAGCCCCACATCAGGCTCTGTGCTGACAGCTCAGAGCCTGGAGCCTGTTTCAGACTCTGTGTCTCCCTCTCTCTGACCCTCTCCCGTTCATGCTCTGTCTCTCTCTGTCTCAAAAATAAATAAACGTTAAAAAAAAATTAAAAAAAAAAATGACTAGGTCCTGATTGAGCAAACTGGGAGAGGGCCTGAGAGTTGGGGCGGTGGTCTGGGGGAGGCACTTCCCTATCTGGGCTTTGGATCTTCATTCCAAAATGAGAGAATCAAGCTAAATTATCTTAGGGCCACTTCCAGTTCTGAAGCTCTACACCTTCACCTTCTCTCTCTCTCTCTGCACAGGTGGCATACTTCTCACAGAGCACAAATTCCAAAACTAACACCATATATAGGGGATGCTCAATATGTGGGCAGAACTAAAAATATGAGTTTCTTAATCAGACATCTGCAGGCAAATACTATTTTGTGTTTCTGTGATTCAGATGCCATATGTGTGAATTTCAGATGTCAGGTGTAGGCTAGGAAACGTTTTTCCTCTACCAATTTTAAGTTCTAAGTCCATAACAAAAGACAGATTAACAAGAGAAAAACAAAGAGAACTTTATTAACATGTGTATGTGGGGGAAATTCAGGGCTGAGTAACTCAAAGAGTGGCTTAGAACTCAGGCTTATGTAGCATCTTCAACAAAGAGAAATGGCAGGACACAGGAAAGTGGCTTCAGGCTTCCAAGGATGGCAAACTGTACGAAGATAAATAAATGAAGAGTAACTAACAGAGTAAGGATTCCTCAGGTGCCATCTCTGGGCTGACAAGAGTCTAAAGTAAAAGAAAACTTATATCCTGTCTTAAGGCAAAAAAGCAGGAGGTATAGAGAACTCTTCCTGACTTTGTGGTTTCTTAATTGCCTTTAGCGTAAAATAATTCTTACATGAAAGAGGCATCTTTTAGGGTGACATATTCTTTTATAGATAGATAGATAGATAGATAAAATTTATTGTCAAATTGGTTTCCACACAACACCCAGTGTTCATCCCAACAAGTGCCCTCTTCAGTGCCCATCACCCACTTTCCCCTGTCCCCCACCCCCCCATCAACCCTCAGTTTGTTCTAGGGCAACATATTCTGGTCTCCTTCACAGGTTATATGGACCAGCCACATTGCACCTGCAGTTGGAATCTTGGAAAAATTTGGAAATTATGAAACAGAAGATGGTGTCTTGCCCGGGCATCCAAGGCAAGTTCTTAGTAGGACTGAGTAGTGAAATAGGAAAAAAATACTGAACTCAGAAAATTGAGTTTAAATCTGGATCCAGGGGTACCTGGCTGGCTCAGTCGGTAGAACATGTGAGTCTTGATTTCGGGGTCATGGGTTTGAGCCCCACATTGGGTGTAGAATTTACTGACAAAAAAAAATTTTTAATAAAGTCTTTTTTAAAAAATCTGGATCCAGATGTGGGATCTTGGGTGAATTATTCTCTCTCAAATCAATTATTCTTGGTTTCTCCATTGACATGTCACTCAAATGTAACTAAGCGTCCTTGGACCTACCCAAGACTTAAAGTCAATCTCACATGTAATCACATTAAGGGGTGCCTGGGTGGCTCAGTTTGTTAAGCATCAACTTTGGCTCGGGTCATGATTTTATGGTTCATGAGTTCGAGCCCTACATTGGGCTCTGTGCTGACAGCTCAGAGCCTGGAGCCTACTTTGGATTCTATGTCTCTGTCTCTCTCTGCTCCTCCCCCACTTGCTCTCTCTCTGTCTCTCTTTCTCTCTCTCAAAAATAAATAAACATTTTTAAACATTTAAATGTTCACTCACACACACACACACACACACACACACACAACTACAAAGGCAAAGATAAATAATGTGGTCTTGTTTTTCCTTCAAGTGCCCAAGATCCCACATCTGGATCCAGATTTTTTAAAAAAGATTGTATTTAAAAAATTTTTTGTAAGTAAATTCTACACCCAATGTGGGACCCAAACTCATGACCGCGAAATCAAGACTCACATGTTCTACCGACTGAACCAGCCAGGTACCCCTGGATCCAGATTTGAACTCAGTTTTCTGAATTCAGTGTTTTTTCCTATTTCACTACTCAGTCCTATTTCACTACTTGGAGGAGGGAATCACTGTACATATCACATAGCAAACTTCCCAAAAATCTCGATTCTGTAAGGGAGGAAAAACAATTTTCCCTTTACATTTCTGAATTCTTGGCTGAGATCCCTGTAATGAAAGACTAACAAGAAAGATTAACAAGACAAAAAAGCCACCAAAGAGTTAGCTTTAGACTTCAGGATTAAATACCATCTTAATAGGGAGAGGGGAGAGGGGATGTAGGAAAGGAGAGAGGGTGATTTTCAAGAAAGCTGAACGGGCCCTTAGAGGAACACACGGGAGATGCGTTAGCTTTCCTAGTGCGATGTCACTTCTAGCCTCTCCTGTGATAAGAGTGCACTCAATCTTTTCTGACTGATGAAGCTCCCAGGAAGCGGATTTATGACAATTGAGTTCCTTTTGGAAGACTTAGTTTTAGGCAGATGAGAAGAGTTCAGAGAACGCCTCTCCCTGCTTGTGGTGTCTTTCAAGTGTCTATGGCTCAAAATAATCAATATGCCAAAGCAACATATTTGAGGATGGAAGGTCCTGAGGTCCCACAGTCATATACTGGGGTAGCATGTTGTGCTGGCCTTCAGTGCTTTCCTCAAATTTCTCTCCCTTTGGCAGTGGCCACAGTTGTTCCCTCCGTGTGTGTGTGTGTGTGTGTGTGTGTGTGTGTGTGTGTGTCTGCCTCTGCCTCTCAGTCTCTCTCTCTCTCTCTCATCTTCCAGTCTCTCTTTATTCTCTCAGCTACTGATTACCCTGGTGCCTTAGCCCCCAGGTCCAGCTGCCCCTTTTCTATGAATAACAATGACTCCACCTAGCACTCTCCTTGGAGAATTCTCTATAACCAAGTGTCCACACTGCTGGTCTCAAAAACCAGAAGAACGCAGACCCCACCAAGTCACCGAGAAGATTAAATAGGTGTGTCAAGCACCCAGCACCGAGTGGCAAACGTGTGTTCCGCTTTTTGCCTTCCTTTCTCCTGGACAAGAGCAGATAGACCAAAGTGAAAAATGGGACAGAAAAGCAAGCTGGCCTGAAAAGAGCTGTTGATCACTGAAAACCAGACGTTGTGCTGAGATGTCGGTGTATGTGATCTTGAATCCCGCTCCCCCCACCACATCTTTCTAAATTCCCCACAATCCCCCCTTCACCCAGTCGCGGGCCATTGTCTTCAGACATTACTTCTTGCGGCCACTTCCCTACCTGGCCCCGTTCACAGCTATCTACTGATTTGAGAAACAAAGGCAGAAGAAAATGGCAGATAAAATCGAATTTCCTTATAACCAGCAGCCCACTGAGAACTACTTGAGGCAGGCAAAGAGGAATGCATCTCCAGGAACTCCCTGCTGTCTTAACGCTAATGCTTTGCTAGAGGAAAAAACAACCTTAGCTTGACAACAGCTAGGCCTCCAGTATCCAGAGTCTTCTTTAGCATATGAAAACCTCACTGGAAACTTCCCCTGGACTTTACCTCCCCCAACCCCATAGTATATAACTAGTCTCTCCTCATGGTCCCAGGGGGGTAGCTCTTCCTGCGCACAGGTCCGGTCCCGTTCTTTAATAAAATCACCTTTTTTGCACCCAAGATGTCTTCAAGAATTCTTTCCTGGCCGTTGGCTCTGGACCCCACAAAACCCCACTATCACCCCAAAAACCTCATCACCTACCAAGAGGTGTTCATGGACCTCCCCAAGTAAACAGGCAAGTTACCATTAAAGGACCCCAGTCTCCCTTCTTGCTGCCTTGGAATCCCCCTGCATCATACTCAGGAGCCATTGATTGTTCCAGTCCCTGGGAGCAACCCCTAACTGCCCCCAGGTCTTCCTCCACGCGTGCTGTCTGGCAGCTTCTTAAAAAGGTAAGTATGCATTTGCCACCACGTGGACGCAGCCATTCCTTGGGGTATTACCCAGGGCCATGAGAGGAGAGGATATGTTCACACAAAGACTGGTACACAAATGTACCTGGCAACCGGATTTGCGGTAACCAAGGCCTGAAAACAATCCAAATGCCCATCAACAAGAGAACAGACAAATGGCGGCCACTCCGCACAACGGAACCAGCAATGAAAAGGCGTGGAGCGTGGAGTGTGGCCACTCAGATGAATCTCAAACACACGCTAAGAAAAGAAGCCCACCACCCAAGTGTCTGCGCTAGATGAGTCCATTTGTAAGAGCTTCTAGAATCTGTGGTGACAGACCACAGATCAGCCGTGGCGGGGGCGTGGGGGGGGGGGGGGGGGGGGGGGGGGGCGGGGGAGGGGGTATAACTGCAAAGCGTCAGAAGAAACGTTGGGGGTCTACGGAAAAGTTTTATACCTTCATTGTAGTGGTCATTACCCCAGTGTATGCATTGTCAAAACTCATCAAACTGTACGCTCGAAATGGGTGCATTTTATCATGTGCGATCCATACCTCCACGAGGCCGATCTCTTAAAACAGCTTCTGTTTCAGCAGGGCTCTCAGAAGCGGGCTCTGAATCTAACACCTGGAATGTAACAACTGGAAGAAGGAGCTGTCCCCGCGGCCTAAGGAAAACCATCCCCAACTCTAAACCTGCGGGGCCCCACAGCACACTCCCCAGAAATCTTTCTCACCCAGGGTCCCGGTTTCCTAACTCAGTTCGCCATGCCAAAGTTCATCCTGCTGTGGGCTGGGAGCAGGGCTGGGAGCAGGCCTGGACTATTTCAGGCCCAAGGGCAACATCCCTGAGAAGTTCTATCTGGAAAGAGTGGGAGATCGCCATGGCAACCTGTCCCAGGCCCAGCCCTGGCAGAGCTCCAAAGCACACAAATAAAGCCATAGGAATGTGGTGCAGGGCTGGGCGGGGCAACTAGGAAGTTGCCAAGTTTCCATGAAAATCAACTGCGGGAGGCCTCAGCCTCTGGAAGGGGTCAGTAGGGAATCTTGAGTCCCAACAGCAGGATCAGCCCAGGGAAATGTAACACATTCTCAAACACACACACACACACACACACACACACACACACACACCCTCCTTGGAGCACAGCCGTACTGCTTCTTGAAAAAGAGAACTGGTTCAGTAGGAGCACTGGCTTCTGAGCCTGACAAACCAAGTCTGGTGCCCTAGGTCACTTCCTGGCAATCTCAGCAAGTTTCTGAACCAGTTATCCACATGGCCCACTCCCTCCCCTCTCCTCCTTGTCTCCCCTTCTCCAGGAGACCTTCCCTGATCACCTTAGATCAAACTGCAGCCTCCCCTCCACCCTCAACTCCTGCTCTGCTTGATTTTTCTCCATGGCGCTAAGCACCGCCTGACACACCATGATTTACTTGTTTATCCTGTTTGTTGCCTTGTTAGTATCAGCTCCGTGAGGGCAGGGATTTTTGTCTGTTTCATCTATGCTCCATTCAATGCCTAGAATGGTGCCTGGCACTTGATAGGTGCACAAGGAACATTATAGAATGCACGGACTGCTCTGAAGCAAAATGGGGAGAATTCTACCCCCATGGGGTTCGCGTGAAGGTTAAAGCAGTGGGCTTAAGGCTGTGGGTTAAGTCCCCAGCCCTTAGTGGGGGCACTAGTGTTATTCACAGTTATAGCTCTCCTTTGGTGAGACGTAATCATGAACACATTTTTCATTACCGCCCCTTAGCACTTTGGTCCATATTTAAGAACACCTTTCACTGGATCTTACCTTGCCTCCCCGACCCCTGAGCCCAAGAGCTTACCCCTGTCCTAGTTCTGCAAAACCACTAGATAATAAAGACAATGGAACCAGAGATGGAGTCCACAGAGAAATTCTCTCGCTCCAAGTATTTGTTAGGAGACTGAATACATGAACTAATTCATTCATAGGAAAGCAAGCTCTTCAAAAATGTAATGACGATTTGAACAGGCAAGAAATGCTTCACCTGTAAGAGAAGAGAACAGGTATTTCTTGTATCCTTAACACGTGCCAGGTGGTGTGTTAGGTACCTGACATGTCTTATGTTGTTTCACTTTTGTATCAACCTTACCAGGAAGGTATCTAAGAATGACGAAATTGAGGCCAGGAGGTTATGACACCGGCTTGAGAGCTCAGAGCGCTAAGCAGTGGGGCAGGAGTTGAACCCAAAGTTGCTCAAGCCCCAAAGCCTGTGTTCTTCCTGCCACCCTACCCCACCTCCTTTGAAACTACTTGGGAAAAGGTCCCTCTGCCAAGCGAGGGAGTTTGGATATATTCTGTAGGCAATTCTAAAAATAAAAAGGCGACTGAGTATAGATATATCGAAACTCCTAGGAAGGAGGAATTATTTTTGCCTGCGAGAAATCAGAAAATCTACCAAGAGGAGCTGCAGGGGACTTGTATTTCTGGTTCATTAACTCATCTTTGTGGAGGTTATCACTGGCTTTTGGTTCTAACGCATGACAATGAACAACACTCTGCATTCATACACGTTTTCCATCTTGTCATATTTTCAGCAGGTCATTCCTTTGGGATCCTTTATTGTTATTTATAGCCGCGTGCATCATTTCATCACCAGAATTTAGAGCGTTCTGGCAACAGCTATGCTCTCAGAGGCTGGAGCCTCCGGCACCACAAGCCTGAGAGAGAGCAGAGAGCATGGAAATTTGGAGCCTGCTGGGACCAGCTCTCATGTTCAACGAGTTCGTATAGGTGGCTTGAAATTAGCCAAGGTGAAAGTCTTGACACCCCAGAAAATGACAAATGCTACAAATCGAGGCTTTTCGTTCCCCCTCTGGGGAGCCAGTTGTTAAGCATTGCACCAAACACACACCTGGCTTAGCCAGTGGAAAGAGCGGATAAGAATTCTGGAGAGGAGTCATAGAGCTTGAGTTTTAACTTCGTGTCATTATTAACTCACCGTAAACCTTACAAAGTCATTCCTCTTCCCTCGACCTCACTTTCCTGATCAATTAAATTTGGGGAGATTGAGTATATTCGAAAACCAGGGGTGCCTGGCTGGCTCGGTTAGTGGGGTGTCTGACTCTTGATCTCAGGGTCGTGAGTTCAAGCCCCACGTCGGGTGCGAGGTCTACTTAAAAAAACAAAACCAAAACACAAAACAAAAACAAAAGCAAACCCAAAAAACAGGACTGCTAGGTGCTGAGTTATTCCCCCAGAAGCAAACAGCTTGGCAAATCTTCAAGCAATTTTCAATAATAAAAGAAAAAGAACCCCACTCATTAAATCCCCTGAGAAGTCCAAATAGGTTAACTTAAGTAAATCGTGTTTAGCGGTGCAAAGCTTTCAAAATCTGAAACCTGGGCGAAGGACAATAAAAGGCAGTCAGCCCTCTGTTGCCTTCAGTCCAACATACTGAGCACCTGAAATGGGGCAGTCACTGCTGGACATTGATGCTATCACACTGTAGAAGACCCAGACCCTGCCCCCGGGAGCTGATGAGGGAGGCAGACAGACCTTAGGCATGTATCATAATTAGTGGAATCTGGGCTCTGATGGGGTAGGAACCAGGCTTTAAGACAGCATGCAGCGGGGCACTCTCAGTGTTCGGGGAGCCGAGGATGGCTTGGGAGAAGGGACAGCTAATGGGAATTAAGTCCCGAGGTCGGACACCACAGGAACTTTGGGGAATTGCAATCTTCAAGAGGAGCTGGGGAGCATGATGCAAATCAATGCTGGAAAGCCACGTAGAGCCTTCAGGATCAGGTAAAGGAGTCCGGAATTGATCTTTAAGGGCAGGAATTTGAGCTTTAGAAATCTTGTTCAGGCTATTATATGGAGAATGAATGGAAAGAAAGCAACACTGGAAACTGGGAGGCCAGTTCAGTGGCTTTTGCAGCAAATGAGGGATCCGGTAAACCGAGGCAGAGAGTGAATGAATTAGGGCCTCGTGATACTGTGATTTATCATAAGAAATACAGATTTGGTCTTTGTTGCCAGTCCCTGACACAAGGCTCTCAAAACTCTTGTAAATGCCTAAGTGAGAAGAGCACTGGGAGCTTCTTTTGTTTTACTGAAGGGACCCTGAGTGGGCTCCTGATGGCTCTGGATGGGGGCTGCTCCCCAGGAAGACCAAGCCATCAATAGAAACTTAGAATTTCCAGCCACTCACCACCACCACTTCTCTAGACAGGCGAGAGGGGCTGGAAATAGAATTAATAATCAATCATGCCTAGGGGCGCCTGGGTGGCTCCGTAGATTAATCGTTTGGCTCAGCCCATGATCTCACAGTTTGTGAGTTCAAGCCCCACGTCAGGCTCTGTGCTGGCTACCTCGCAGTCTGGAGCCTGCTTCAGATTCTGTGTCTCACTCTCTCTCTCTGTCCCCCGCCCCCGCCCCACCGCCCTTTCTCAAAAATGAATAAACATATTAAAAATTTAAAAAAAAATAATCGATCATGCCTATATGAGGAATCTTCCATAAGACCCCAGTAGCACAGGGTTTGGAGAATTTCCAGGTGGGTGAACCTGTCCACATATGGGGAGGGTGACAGTCCCCACCTCCACCGAGACAGCAGCTCCTGTGCTCGGGCCCTCCCAGACCTCACCCTACGTATCTCTTCATCTGACCGTGCATCTGTACCCTTGATCCTATCCTTTAATAAGCTGGCAATTGTTTCCCTAAGTGTTGCCAGATTATTCTAGCAAATAATCAAGTCCAAGGGGGAAGAAGTCATGGAAACTTCCAATTGGTAGCCAAGTCAGACAGAAGTTGTGGGTAACTTAGGGACCTACACGTGCAGTGGGCATTTGAAGTGGGGGGAGGGGGGGCGAGGGGGAGGGAAACAGTTTCCTGAGACCAAACTCTTAACCGGTGGGATCTGACACTATCTCTTGGTACACAGTATCAAAAGTGAGTTAAGTTGTAGGGTGCCCAGCTGGTGTCACGGAATCGCTTGGCATTTGGAAAAACCCCCCACAAACTCTTGACCAGAAGTGTCAGAAGCATTCTCTGTGAAAGTAAAGAAGACACAGGTTTTTCCGAGACAGGCGTGTGTGAGTCTCCTGGGGCTGCCATCACAAAGTGCCACAAACGTGGTGGCTTAAATAACAGATATGTATTATCTCACGGTTCTGGAGGCTGGACATCCGAAAGCAAGGCATCAGCCAGGCCATGCTCCCTCCAAGAGCTGGGTAGGATCTTCCTTCGCTCTCCCTAGTTTCTGGAGGTGGCCATCAATCATTAGTGTCCCTTGGCTCATAGCTGCCTACTCTCGTTTCTGCTTCTGTAGTCCCGTGGTGATTCCCTGTGTGGCTGTCTCTTCATATCCTCTTCTTACAAGGACACCGGGTGTATCGGATCAAGGACCCACCCTGTTCCAACATGACCTCCTCTTAACTAATCATACCCACGATGACCCTCTTTCCAAACAAGGTCACATTCTGAGGTTCTGGGAGTTAGGACTTCAACATATCTTTTGCCAGGGGCGGCGATTGATTAGAGATTGATTACGTCTTTAGGGGAAGGGCAAACAAAGGACAGAAGTCGAGCGTTCACACACTGATTTCTATGAGCAGATGGTAGTCAGATGAACTGGGTAGGGAACGCAGGAAGAGAATGGATTTCAGGGAGAAGGTGGTGAGTTTTATTTTGGACGTGTGTCAGTTGCCTTCCGGGCCGCACAGGCTGTGTGGGACAGCTCTGGGGGTCCTTTGACAATCCACACCTGGAGATCTAGCCGCCTTTCTCTGTTTGCTTCACTTCCATGAATAACCCTAATCAAAAGATCTTGTCCAGACAGAGCTGAAGAGTGGCAGAATACGCCACCCCAGTATACGCCACTTTGGCATAGGATTATTTTAAGCTAAAGACACTTGAAAAACAGAAGGTACAAAGGACAGTCTGCTCCCCCCCCCCCACCGCCCTTTTCTTTCTGAAAGCAGGTGATAAAATTCCCATGTGAAAGATGTTCTCCTATGCCGGGAGGAAAGAAAAATTCTGATCACCAAGGATGGGGAGTAATTCTGTCCAAACAGACCTTGTCAAAGTAATTCTTACCTTCCCTTGGCCCCCCCATATATTTCAGTTACTTTTCCACAACTGTCTCCCTTTGCTCAACCTGGTATGTAAGCCCTTGGGCCTTTCTGCTTTTTGGATCTTCATTTTCCTCTGGGGGCTCCCATGGCCACGTAAACATCCACATGCCTTTCTCCTGTTAATCTGTCTTGGTCAACTTAATTCTCAGGTCTGGCCGGAAACCCAGGTGGAATGGGGGTGAAGCTTTGTCTCCCCTACGGAGCCTTTAAGGCTCAAGACCTGAATTTAAGAGTTAAGAAATGAGAGTCCTGGGTGAGGCAAGGTGCAGGGTGTAGCCACTTAGGGGAAGCAGACGTAAAAGTCACTGGTATTGAGGGTCACAGGACTAGCAGGTTGCCCTTGCCGTGTCACTGGTGGCCTGTGCTGCCCACTCCTCTTCACCTCTCCCGTCACCAGCAGAAGCCCAAGGTAAAAGAGCGAGAAGCTAGGACCATGCCGCAAGCATGCCAGCTTCAACTGCAAAGACGATACACGATTCAGAAACTTTATTATTTAGCCCAAAGACCAGGAAATCAGACACTACAGGATCGAAGACAGAAGTAATTTAAGAAGCATCCACAGCAGAGACTGGCCCAGTGTCTCTGAAAAGTATTTCAGAGATGTTAACTGTCCTTTCAAGATTCAAGATCGCCAAGAAGCAACAGATTGCCTTCTCGGGTTAGCTGTCCGATTTGAACACGGAGATAATGCTGAAAAATACAAGAACTTGGTACCAGATAATGAAAACGTATTGGTGTTGCAACGAAAAATGCAGAACCATCCATCAGTCTGGATGTAAATAACTCTGGTCTTCGGGCTGGTGCCATGGCTTTGGTTAACCTTCTTGGGGAAGTCAGGGTGACGACCTGGTCGTGCTTATGGCGATTTACAGCTCCTGACGGCAGGATGCAGTTGCCAAAGCAAATCAAACAAAAGAGGGCCTGCCTGGCGCCTTAGATAAGACTATCTCAGAACAGGAAGTGCAGTTCTTAGGAAAGCTGCTCAAATTCTGCTATCTCTGCACCTGGAAGAACTCAGAGAGCTACAGACAAAAATTCATGAAATCATAGCAGCTGTTCAGGTGATTCTTGTGGATCCAGAGACCAAGGTGGGGGCGGTAGGGGGGGGGGGGGGGAGCCGGTGGCAGCGGGAAGACAAACCAAGACCGGGGAAAGTTGGAGGATGAACATTTTAGGATTTCAGCTTTTCACCTGCTTCGTGCAACTGGGAATCACGTACACTCTGGCATGCGTTTGGAAACCCAATGCCACCTTTTCCAGGGAGGGACCCCGGAAAATTGAGGATGTTCTAGAGATTGACCGTCATTGCTTTTTCTTTAATAAAGTTCAAGAAAGTGGGGTGCCTGGGTGGCTCAGTCGGTTGAGCGTCCGACTTCAGCTCAGGTCACGATCTCACACTCCGTGAGTTCAAGCCCCGCGTCGGGCTCTGTGTTGATGGCTCAGAGCCTGGAGCCCGCTTCGGATTCTGTGTCTCCCCCTCTCTCTGCCCCTCCCCTGCTCATGCTCTGTCTCTTTCTGTCTGAAAAATAAATAAAAACCTTAAAAATTTTTTTTTAAAAAATAATAAAGTTCAAGAAAGTGGGGAAAAGAGAAAGGAGCTACCAGAGTGGATGTGGAATGGGCCATCTGCATAGACATTGAAGACGCAGAAGGAGGCTCAGAGCCAGGTGCCCAATACAGCAACACCAACAGAAGTAATCATCACTAACGTTTATCGAGTGCCTACCGTGGGCCAGCACTGTGCTGAGTGTTCGCACGTATCTTCATCCCATTTAATCTTTCTTTTCTTTCTTCAGGTCTCGGCTTAAATGGCACCCCTCCCTCCAGACCCCCTCCCCGATGTAGGCCCTCTTTATTCTCTACCTCAAGCCCTTCACAGAATATACACCGATTGATGATTATTTGTTTACTTTCTAGCTGAATGAGCATGGAATGCCAAGGTATTATTTCTATCCCATTTTACATCTAAGGCAAGGTAAGTTCAGATATTAAGTAATTTGCCCAAGATCACATAGCTACAAAGTGGCATGCCTGAAACCAGAGCCCGGGAATACCTGACTCCTCAAGCCTACATTCTGGATGATACCACCTCCAAAAAATCTGCAATGGATGAGAGGAAATAACCTAGGAAGAGGACAGGGCAGAGGTGGGTGAACTGGATGATAGGAGAGCGGTAGGAACAAGGCCTTCATGCTAGAAATGGTTCAGAAGCGGCACTGGGAAGGAAGGAGGGCTCCTAACCCAAGTCCTGCCCCAGGGATTGGAGAAGTGGGCAACGAGGAGCATCTTTTTGAGAAAGCTACAGACAGAAAACTTTCAGAGGAGTAGTCAAACCCCGCAGCCTAGGTTTAAGGACCTGCTAAGCTAGACCAAACTCCCTTTCATAATTTCTCCATACTCCGTTTATTTTCTTTTAATTTTTTAATGTTTATTTATTTTTGAGAGAGAGACAGAAACAGAGACAGAGCCTGGTGGGGGAGGGGCAGAGAGAGGGAGATAGAATTCAAGGCAGGCTCCAGGCTCTGAGATGTCAGCCTGGAGCCCAACGCGGGGCTCGAACCCCTGAACCGTGAGATCATGACCTGAGCTGAAGTCGGACGCTTAACCGACGGAACCACCCAGGCGCCCCTGATTTTGAATTATAATTTGAAACAGTTTGTCAACTCTGCACAGCAAACTTTAAAGGAGTTCACTTGGCCTCCAGAGACACTGTTCTTGAGTTAATCCCAAGCTAACAACCTAGTCGAGGGTGTTAGTAAACTACACAGCTTGCCAACTAATATCAAGTCAAAAACAGAAGCAAACAGAGTGCTTGCAAGGGGTGTTGCTCAATAGGGATTTTTTGGCCTGAGGAAACTTCTAAGACACTGAAGTGCAAGGACCCAGAACTAAATAAATTTCTGCTGAGCCCTCCTGAGTCTATTCTGAACAAAGTTTAGAAGACGCAAAACAGCCACAGATCTTCTTTCTCTGTGGAAGTTTTAAAATATGGTGCAGAATACTAACTCCTACCAACAAAGAAAATCATTCGCAAACACAAAGGGCAATTACCAAAGAACCTAGAGACATGATTCTTGCCCCAGTTCTTCCCTGGATGATGCCTGTCCCTTTCCCTCTCTGGATCTCAGTTTCCACATCTGGAAAACGAGGAAGTGGAACCATATAATCTCCAAGGGACCTTCCAACCATAAAATTCTTTAACTGCTTTCTGCTCTCCTTGTTACAAAACATCCCATTATTAAATGAAGACCATTAATCATAGGTTATCCTCGGGGCCACCACCATGACTGTTCAGGTCGCACACTGAGCAAATCCAGAGGTCACCATTCACATTATACTCTGTGTAAACTATACCCCTGTGTTGGGTGGTATATAACCTAAACATCCATACATGGCAACCTTGATGATACTCTTCAATCTTATAAATATTTAATGTTTCACTTTTTATTTTCTTAATACCCATTGTTTCCCTACCATGGGTCCCTACCAGCAGAGATAAAACTACATTAATAACGATACTGAACAAAGTACTCTCAAGGATTAACTCTTGCTCATGGTTAGCATACATATATTTAAACCCGATGAAATCCTGTGATTATCATCTTTATCCTTCAAATAAGGGATATTGAGGAAACTGCCCAGGATTCCGCTAGAAAGTGGCTGGGACAAGAATTCAGACCCACCTCTGACTCCAAAGGTTCATTCTCTTTTAACTCCACTGTCCATCTCACCTGCTGGATGCTTTGGAATCCCCCCACAAACCTGACACTCTTGGGACATCAGTGAACAAGTCATTCAGTTAGCTGGAAACGGCAGTGATGCAGCATAAACACACTGGAAGGAAAGTCGGCACCCGCCAATTTCCACCCCGATCTTGTCACTAACTACAGATGTTTTTGCCTCTCTGTGGGCCTCAGTGTTCTCATCTGTCAAATAGGGGTGATGGCTTGGGTCCTTTTTAGGATATGCAAGTAGCAGCAATTCCTATAGCGACAACTATTTAGCTGTTTGCATTCTCTGACTTTTAAAGTGTATTAGTCTTTTGGGCTCCAACTAAACTCCTGTGCCTCTCTTATGATGACTATAGCCACCAAGGAGAATTCCTTGTGGTCCCTGCTTCTCTGGGCCTCCCTAAGGGCACTGCTGTGCTTTCCTCCTCACCCTCAAGACCCCAGATCCGAGAGTTGATTCCATACAATCGGTAGCCTTTGAGACACTCGCTTATTATCATCAACCCTTGTTTCCTTCCCTCTCACGTCTCCAGCTTGTTGGGGATCTTTCCCAATGGATCACGCATTGCATTCCCAAAGAGGGTCGATGTGAGAGTCACGGTCCAGCAGAGGTGAAGCGTTTGCTCTTTCACAGACGCTGTCTTTTGATTTGACATCGCTCGATAGAACTAGAAGACATCTGAATGAGCAAATGCCCAAGTTTCAGACCCAGACCCAGTTTTCCCTCTCGCTACGAATGGTCAAGTCACTGTGGGCGTGATGATGAGGGTGGACACAAGTTGAGATCTAAATAAAATTAAGAACATGTGTGCATTATTTCCCAAGTACAGCTAATATTTTATGCTCCATAGTACTTGGATGCAAGATACAAACTGTTTCCTTATTTTTCTACACCAAAGTATAGCTGGCTCTGAACTCTTACTTATCAGGATGGGAAAATGTAATCCTAGTTGCATAGAGGCCCACATCCTTCTCAGAATTGTACTTGGGTATCAGAGCATTTAGGCAATCCTGAAATTTGGGGGAAGATTCTCTGTCTTCGTTCTATCCAAGTTGACAGTAAGATGCTCATTACCCAAAATGATATGGCCCATTAAAAGATGACAGCCCACAGGGTGCCTGGGTGGCTCAGTCGGTTGAGCGTCTGACTTCGGCTCAGGTCATGATCTCGCGGTTTGTGGGTTCGAGCCCCGCGTCGGGCTCTGTGCTGACAGCTCAGAGCCTGGAGCCTGCTTCGGATTCTGTGTCTCCCTCTCTCTCTCTGCCCCTCCCCAGCTCATGCCATGTATCTCTCTGTCTCTCAAAAATAAATAAACATTAAAAAAAAAAGTTGACAGCCCATAGCATCCACTTCCTCCATGCCCAGCCCAGCCATAGAGACCCCACTCATCCCCAAACCCCCATGATGCTTAGGGTTTGAACCCCAGGGCTCCAACGCCACACTCAAATCAGAGGAGCTGCCCGTCCTGGAGTGCTGAATGATAACTGGCCAGGCACTGGTCTCTGCCACTCTTGTGACCACCACAGCCACCAAGGAGAGTTCTCTGCGGTCCCTGCTTCTTTGTGACTCCAGCCCAGGCTATCCAAATCCTGAAAAGAGGTATGTGATGTGTTAAGCCTAGATCGCAGGTTCACACCTTAGCTGCAAGGGAGGCTGGGGAAAAAAGCGTCCGCTTCTATAGCATCTAAACTGTGAGGCAGGTTTTCCTTCTCAGTGAGACACATAAAGTCGGGAATCCCCCGAACAGGAAATAAGAACAGCAAATGTCTACCCAGTTTCAAGCTGTGGATCTTGGGGAAACCCCTGGTCTTCTCTTAGCCTCAGCTTCCTCAGTCAAAAATAAGGATAATAATACGTACTTCACAGGGTGAAAGTCCAGGAGACAAAGACAAACCTGAGGGATTTGCCGGGCCCCCCCCCCGCCCCCACCGTCTCGTGGGTATGGCAAGATTGGGAAAAAGAAGACTGGAAACCAGGAGAGAGTTGAACCCATAAGGAGCACAGCTAGAGGTGATTATGTTTTGATCATCAGGGCAAGGAACTAAGCTGAAATGCCCATTAAAAATGGGTATGGTGGGGCGCCTGGGTGGCTTAGTTGGTTGAGTGTCTGACTTTCGCTCAGGTCAGGATCTCGCGGTTCGGGTGTTCGAGCCCTGCATGAGGCTCTGTGTTGACAGCTCAGAGCCTGGAACCTGCTTCGGATTCTGGGTCTCCCTCTCTCTCTGCCCCTCCCTCCTTCTCAAAAATAAATACACATTTCAAAAGAATTCTTTAATAAAGAAATAATTAAATAAAAATGGGTATGGTCCAGGGGCACCTGGCCAGTTCAGTTGGCAAAACATGTGATGCTTTACCTAGAGGTTGTGAGTTCAAGCTCCAGGTTGGGTGTAGAACCCACTAAAAAAAATTTTTTTAAGAAACAAATAAAAGCGGGAATGGTCCAGAAGTTATTCCATTCCAACAGTTATCAGTGAGCAAAGAGGATTCTAGAAAGCATCAGACTTAAAGAAAGGAAAAAGAGAAAGAAACAGATGCTCTAAAGTGGGACACACTGTGCATAGGAGCCAGGAGAGAGGAAAGTCAAAAGATGGGCAGAGGTCATCTTGCCCTAAATCAGAACCCAGTAACACCTTGAACTTTTCACTGAGAGCTCCAAGTCACCTGATCCTCCCACATGCCAGCAGGCTGGCCGGTCACCAAGTCACATAGTCGTGAGTACAGTAAGAGTAAATAATTAAATCTCTGTGTCTTTGCGTTTTGTGCCTAAGTTCTCTCCATGTGAAAAATAAACCTAATGCGATTTTTCCCCATAATCGTGGGCCTCTTCTCATGTTCCAGATACAGAAATAAATACCAAGTGGTTATGAAATATGGTTCCAAGAAGAACATTAATAAGCTTGTTTACTGGTATTTTTTAAATCTCTGCAATAATCTGAGCCCAAAAATAACAAGAAAACTATAATTACACACAATGAGTGTATATATGTACATGTGTATGTGTTTAAAAAAAACTCCCTACACAATTCTTTGTTACCATATATTTATACGCCATAGTGATAATATACACAAACTCTATATAAGGAGGGTGAATTGGTAGAATCTTTCCAAAGCGTATTTTGATCATATATATTAAGTTCTTAAAATTCATATTCTTTGACCCACCAAGTCAACACTTAGGAATGTGTCCCAACCAAAATGTACAAAACGTTGGATATGCAATGACGTTCCTCTCGCGGTGAGTTTTAATAATGAAAATTTCGGGGGAGGGTAAATGCAAAGATCCAGCATTTTACTGAATGATTAAAGTCTTTTCTATTTTATAGCCTGGTGTTTTTCTTTAATGTGGGGAAATACACGTAATATAACAATTTACCATGTTAACCATTTTAAAGTACATCAGTAGGAAGAGGTAGGGTTATTATTGTCCCACCATGGGGGTTGGGAGGAATATGTGTGGAACCCAGGTGATCTAGTTAGATCCCTCTGGACATCCCTTAACAGTTGTACTGTGAAGGGACAAGTGCTGTCACCCTGGCCTGAGAAGGATATAAAAACAGGGAGGGGGACAAAACAGAAGAGACTCATAAATATGGAGAACAAACTGAGGGTTGCTGGAGGGATTGTGGGAGGGGAGATGGACTAAATGGGTAAAGGGCATTAAGGAATCTACTCCTGAAATCATTGCTTCACTATATGCTAACTAACATGGATGTAAAATTTTCAAAATAAAAAATAAAGTTAAACAATAAAAAAAACATATAATTGAAAATCATGAGTTAAATGGCTGCTAAAACTGTAACATTCTACTATGTGAGTTTTTTTCTTTGCTTTTCTGTGAGAAAAGTGCCTGGCATTGAAGTGCTCAATAAGTGTTAGCTATCATCATCAAGATTATTTCAGGCTTCTGTTACTGGCAATTGAACCCAATTTATACTTGCTACAGCAGCTATTAAAAACTGTATTTACTGGGGCGCCTGGGTGGCACAGTCGGTTAAGCGGCCGACTTCGGCTCAGGTCATGATCTCACGGTCCGTGAGTTCGAGCCCCGCGTTGGGCTCTGTGCTGACAGCTCAGAGCCTGGAGCCTGTTTCAGATTCTGCGTCTCCCTCTCTCTGACCCTCCCCTGTTCATGCTCTGTCTCTCCCTGTCTCAAAAATATATAAAACGTTAAAAAATTTTTTTTTAAAAAAACTGTATTTATTAAAACTATTTAATGGCCAGGGAAGATATTCTTTATAATCTATCTGGTGGAAAAAAAAAAAAAACCCATGTTATGAAACTATACAGTATGACTCCAATTTTAACAATTAGATACATGCATAGAATGCATAAAAGTGTTAATACTAATGAATTCTGAGTTGTAGGATCACAGGTGATATTTGTTTTCATTTTTAATACTTTTTTAAGTTTATTTATTTTATTTGTAGAGAGAGAGGCAGAAAGAACCCTAAGCAGGCTCCGCACTGCCAGCACAGAGCCCGAACTCTGTGCTGTGGGCCTCAAACTCAGGAACCACGAGATCATGACCTGAGCCGAAACCAATAATCGGACACTTAACCGACTGGAGCCACCCAGGTGCCCCTGTTTTCTTTATAGTAAAGAAATTATTTCGGAAATTAAAAAAAATTTTTTTTAATGTTTAGTTATTTTTGAGAGACAGAGAGTATGAGCAGGGGAAGGGCAGAGAGAGGGGGAGACACAGAATCTGAAGCAGGCTCCAGGCTCCAAGCTGTTAGTGCAGAGCCCAATGTGGGGCTCGAACCCATGAACCTCGAGATCACGACTTGAGCTGAAGTTGGACACTCAACCGACTGAGCCCCCCAGGCGCCCCTCGGAAATTTTTTAAATACATGCTGGACACTTAGAACTACGAAAAATGTTATTTTAAGATATTAAAACGAGGCCAAGATATACCAAGTAATTTTTTCTTACCTTAAGCAAATTCAAGGTAGCAATCTATGTGCTAATAGATTATCTAAGGAATATGATGAACACATGTGCATATTCACAGTGTCTTCACCCTCAGAGCAGAACTAGTGAGAGCCAGAGGTTATAAGAACCTGAACACAACTGATAATGTGTACATAACGCGTGTGCTCCAAAATTCCCAACCCACAAATAAGGAATGTTTAAATCTTCCTCAGTCTGGGGAACTTGGCCTGTTGCCTACTCATTAGTGAGAAGGCTCATAGGAAAATCAGGCATGTCTTATGAAATAAATTTAAAAAGCATGCTTCTAATTGACTGTTTGCCCATGGAGACAGAGGCCCAGGGCTAAGCACCGTCTGTGACAATCATCTGAATTCAACGGTTATCCCAGTAAAGTTAATCTTGATATATTGACGCAACGTTTGGGTTCTGCTGATGGAGACAGGCTCATCATTCCAAGGCCTTAGCACCTGGATTTTGTGTTTGTGAGTCTCCCTCTAGCAAACAGCACAACTCACTCAGGCATGACGTCTATGCTACGGCCCGTAAATCAAGAAAGAGCAGTCTCAGGATCAAGGAAATTCATAGTTGTATTATTGTACGTTTTGGTCTTCTTTGTGCGGTTCTGAGGATACTACCCAAGGAAAGTGGTTTTCTGACATAAATCCCAATAAAACATAATTTCCTCCAGAAGCAGCACAGTGCTCACAGACCATTTTCCGAGATTAACGTTTGGTCTTCGAAAAAATTACCAGTCCTGGTATTTTGTGTGCTCGGAGTGAAATGTGGTGCTTTTATGGCAAACCGTCCACCTCAAGCTCCTGCTGGCTGAAAGACGCTGGCTTTCTCTGCTTTTCCCAACAGCATCTTTTGTGAGGCTCTGGGATTCTAAAACACAAAAGATCAAAGGGGCACTTGGTACGTGAAGCCGAAAGCAATTCCAGTTAGTAAATATTCACACCTCACCTGCTCCTATTATTTCTCAAACATTATGAGTAATGACAATGATGGCTAACATTTAGAACAGCCTTCATGGGCATATGCCACCTGTGCAGTTACACAGGGCACCACACTCAAGACAACCTTGCACTTGGGGGCACCCGGGGGGCTCAGTCGGTTAAGCATCTGACTTCGGCTCAGGTCACGATCTCACAGTTTGTGGGTTCGAGCCCTGCGTCGGGCTCTGTGCTGACCGCTCAGAGCCTGCAGCCTGCTTGGGATTCTGTCTCCTCCTCTCTCTCTGCCCCTCCCCCACTCGTGCTCTATCTCCATCTCTCTCTCAAAAAATGAATACATTAAAAAAAAAAAAACCAACCCTGCACTTGTCTTAGTGCTCTGCTATTGTCTGTCATCTTAATAATTTTTGAATATTTTTTTTCTCTACTCTTTCTTTCTTTCTTTTTAGAGAGAGAGTGTGTGCGTGTGTGCGAGCGAGGGAGAAGGGCAGAGGAAAACAGAATCTTAAGCAGGCTCCACAGTCAGCATGGAGCCCGATGAGGGGCTCAATCCCTTGACCTTGGGATCACCACCTGAGCCAAAATCAAGCATCAGATGCTCAATGAGCCGAGCCAGCCAGGCACCCCTTGTTTTATTTTCTATGAAAACGTTAAGTTCCATGTTTTTCACCCCTGAATTTCCAGCATCTAGCACAATGTCTGACACATGATGGGTAATTAATAAGTGTTTTAACAAACTGTGTCCAAAGCTTCTTGGAAAACATAAGTGCAGGAAAACAATAGCTCTGCTACAGAGCAGAGCCGACCATCACCACCCTTGTCACGTAACTGCTTTGGATTGAAGCAAAAATAATGCTTTTATTGCCTTTTATAAAGTAAAAGTTCATATAATCAAACAGTACTTGAGTTCCTGCTGTCTGTTTGACATTATGCTACATGCCAGAGGCATTTTAATAAGTGGTCCCTCATCTCCAAAAATTGAGTCTGATAGAGCAGGGAGTGGTTCTCAATGTCTGGTAGGGGTCCCCAGGACCCTTTCAAGGGATCAAAACTATAGTAAACATTATTTATCTTTTTCATTTGCACAGTCTTTCACAAGCAGAGAGCGGAGCTTCCCAGGGGCCACAGGATGTGTGATGAAGGACAGTGGGCTGTGTGCTTGTGTGTTAATGCGCCCTAAAATTTCCTCTGTTTTAAATTCTAGTTCAGTAGGGGCGCCTGGGTGGCTCAGTCAGTTAAGCGTCCCACTTCGGCTCAGGTCATGATCTCACAGTCTGTGAGTTCCAGCCCCGCATCGGGCTCTGTGCTGACTGCTCAGAGCCTGGAGCCTGTTTCAGATTCTGTGTCTCCCTCTCTCTCTGACCCTCCCCCGTTCATGCTCTGTCTCTCTCTGTCTCAAAAATAAATAAACGTTAAAAAAAAAAAATTAAATTCTAGTTCAGTAAATATTAGTTAACTGTAACCCACACAAACAAAACCCTTTGGGGTCTTCCATAATTTTTAAGGGCATAAAGAGATTCTGAGACCAAAAAGTTGAAAGGACTATTGCGACACAGGCCGTTAGCAACAAGGGCTAGCTGTGGATGACAACGGAGACTAAAATGTGAGGTTTGTGGTCCAATCAAAAGGTTGAGAAGGGCCTTTGATCAAGAGGCAACAGGGTGGGCAGGTGGAAGAAGGGTGTGAGAAGGGTGTGAGCGAGGGGCAGCCCTGGCACAGGCCCTCTGGGAGTGCACCCACGGCGTGCTGAAAGCCCTGGAGAGGCAGGCCCACCTCCTCTCAAGGACACACACTTCCTTCCCTTTCATACTCAATACCAGCGGCTGATCAGCAATCTAATAAAAGCCAGGGCATTACTTGGACCAGACAGGAAACCGTATGGCAGTCTCTCTCAAGTCTAAGGTTTAAAACTCCGTCTAAGTTGGCAATAACTGTAAAGTTTGGCGTAGGGGTTAAAACGGCTGTTTCCTGACTTGGGGTGGAGAGGGGAAGGAAAGGAAAAACCGCTGCAAGGCAGAAAAGGGCGGGAAAATAAAGCACCAAAGAAAGAAAGAGCGGGCTTGGGGGAGGGGAAAGACACAGCTCAAGAAGCCAATGAATGAGACCGAGGCTGCCGCACGTACCCTAGCCGCCCGCCTGCGCAGGCGTACGTCGGGTGATCTCGCGGGAAAGAACCGTTGCCGGTCCAGGCGTTGCGCCCAGGTAGGAGGGGGGGGGGGGGGGGAGGCGGGAGTGAAGTCTCGCGAGAAGAGGAGGTTTCGTAGCGGAGCCCTCTGGCTGAGCGTCTGAGGATCCGCCGCCGGATCCGCGGACGGTTTAGTGAGCCCGTTAGTGCCCCTGCCGAGACTCACGTCGCCGTCATGTCCCGCTACCTGCGCCCCCCCAACACGTCTCTGTTCGTAAGGAACGTGGCCGACGATACCAGGTATGTACGAGGAGGTACTCCGGGCCTAGCCCGGGAGGCCGCAGGCGCTTCGGGAGGACCCGTGCGGCGGCGGCGGCGCGCTGGGCCGGGGGAGGGGAAGCGCGAAGATGGCGGGTCCCGCGCGGGCTTTCGGGCCCAACTAGGCCGCGTCGCCGGCTCAACGGCCTCGTGGGAGCGAGGGCGGCGCCCCTGGTCCTCCCAGGCAGCGGCCGGGAACGCGGACCGCGTGGCGCGAGTTCGGTGCCCCTCCCCCTCCGCAGCTCGGCCTCTCTTCCTCCCCGCTTCCTCTCGGCGCGTCCAGCCCCCGCCGCGGCCGAACATCCGCTCCCCATGGATTTGAAGTTCACGTTCCTTGGGGTACACGCCCCCTCGGCCCAGAGATTTTTTTTTTTCCCCGTAGTTAAAAAATCGCAGCGAAATAACGGGATCGGGGGAGGGGCGTTATGGCGAAGCATTCGCTACCCCTTTTTTGTCGTGTTACGTTTGTGATTTTTTAAAACATTGGAGATGTTTAGAGAAAGAGAATGTCGAAAATTGGGAGGTAAAATTATTCCAGTAGACCCTGCGAACTAGCTCTTCTCATTTCCCAGAAATATAACTGGTCACCCTTCGAGAAATGAGGTTTAGGAAGCATCTACCATTTGGGCCTTGATAAGCTAAATTGGATTAATCCAGTCTGTGCCTTTGTTCTCACCAATTCCCTTAATTGCTTGTAGTCGCCGTCAGAATTTTTTGGAACAGATCTTATCACAAGGAGAGACTGCGTTTTCACAATCACTCTGACACCCCCCACCCCCACAAGTCAATTTTATTTTGGTAGCCTTGTGATTTACATTATTCTGTCCTAACTTTAAGTAGGAAAGTAAGCAGTATTCTAGCGTCCAGAAAAATTCCTCCTTAGGACATTATGACCTTTATTATTTAAGGAGTTACATATATTTTTGTGCCTTTTATTTTTCCAACTTTTGTCTACCTCCTATCAAGTGTCTAACCCTGTCTCTATAATTGTGGGGATGAAAGTGATTGGTATTTTTTCAGACTACTAATGTTGGTTTGATAGTGTAAGAAAAAAAAAAAAACACTAATACTTAATACAACCTAATGTTACTGTACCCTCTACGAAAAATTAAAGGATGTGGTTAGAAACAATAGGTAAACTGTGACTAAGTTTCCTTAGATGTGTTTTCCTGTTATAATGTAAAATAGTAATGGGTTTTATTACAAACTGCATTATCTTCCAGAATCTTGGATCTTAGCTTTCCTTTGTTTTTTGTATGTTCTTAAAGTTGGCTCTTGATGTTGAGATTTAGAAAGCTTGTCTGTTTCAGGTAACCCAGGGATACATCACAGCCCCTTTCGTTAAATGACAGATTACAGAAAGTTATTTATTTCTTACAGAGACATTCTTTTAAGGGAGTGAACATAAAAATTGGGGGTCTTTTTATGATGTTTTAGGTCCGAAGATTTACGACGAGAATTTGGTCGTTATGGTCCTATAGTTGATGTGTATGTTCCACTTGATTTCTACACGCGTCGTCCAAGAGGATTTGCTTATGTTCAATATCCTTTCTTCAGATGGCTGATTAGTGAGGGGTGTTGAAGTTTGAAATTCAAGTTTATGTAAGAGGTAACATCTAAAAAGTAGTTTACTTTTGTCCTCTAATAATAAATGTTTTGTCTTCAAATTTTTGAAAATTAATTATGACTCACACATTGCTCTTAATTATTTCTTAAAGTTAATCCAAAAATAATAAAATATTTAAATTCCCATTCATGCTGCTGAAACTCAAATCAATGATTATAATATGTGATTTAAATTTGAATACACTCTGGTTGCTACCACCTTTAATGTAAGTCAAAAGTTAATATGTTCTTGTGCTTAGCAATTAAAGTTTGGTATTGTCTGTTAATTTGAATCACTTGATCAAAAACAAATTGTATAACAATGAGGTAAACTTCTTTAATATTGTCCCCTAATTTGCTGTCCTCTGTTGTTACCTCAGAGAATGTAAAGCTGTACAGTTATGGCGACCCCAAAGAGAAAGCATGAAAGAACCTTTAGAGTAGAATTCAACACTTAAGGCAAGTAGACAAGCCAAAGACCTCTTAAGGATCAGGCTTGAAGAGAAGGGAGAGTTTGGGAAAAGAAAAAATAAAGAAAAGCTGGAAGAAGGACAAGCCTAATGGGAGACAAAGCCTCGCTTTATCTACAAAAGGGGGAAAAGGTTGTTTTTCAAAGTTAAAGATAAAGCCATCTGTCATATTTGGCCAAGCATCTCATGACAAGTCCTTCTGACAAGCACTTAAAGAGTTAAAGGTCAAGATGAAGTTGAATGATGGCCAAGATTAAAGGAGTCATACCTGATGTATCCTACAGAATAACTATTTTCCTTTTTTTTTTTTTTCTTTTTTTTTTTAATGTTTGTAAGCAGTTAATTTTCAAAACTATTCTGGTTTGGTCTAGTGACAAAACCTGTAACTTGATTTATGTGGGCCTTTGATGTTGTGATTGTGGTCTTGTATAAATGCACTTTCTCTTAGATTGTCAAGTTAAAGTGTATCAGGATGTAATGTTGTTAAGCTTAAATTCAGCATATTTTTGTTTTGGGCCATATGGTCAGATGCCATAGGGTAATAGGCAATGCTCTTTGGAGTAGCATGAGGTTCTAGGGTCAGGCTAACTCCACAGAGCCGTGCTTAAAGGGAGACAGGTGCTCGCACTGGGACCTCCTTAGAAACAACTCTGGTGGTCTTGTAAGGTCAAATCCACTGGAGATACTACCTGTTTAGAGATTTTAAAGTGGCTGCTATGGGCACACACATACTCTTGACTTCTAAACTTAGCTCTGTGAAGTCTGCTGGTCCTGCACTGCTTTAGCACATAGGATCAGTTGGCTCTGAGTGGATTGCAGAAGGCCTTATCCCTGCTATAGGTACCTAATCAGGACCTATGGGAAGTCATTCCCTGACCCAGAGTTTTAGGTGACATTACTTCCTTCAGTGAGACAGCAAGGGTTTGGGCTGTGGGTGTCAGACTAGGAAAAGTTCTTCCTGTTAAATTCATTGGGTCTCTTGAAACTTAGCAGGGGCCCTAGTGAGACTTAGGGGAAATGCTGAAAGCTGCTATTTCTACAAAGCTAATGATCAAGGACAGTTGGGGGGATTGGTTGCAAAGTTCTGTTACAGAGAGGATAAGAGCTATATTTGGCTTGGTTTTTTGTTTGTTTGTCTATTTTTAAAAGGCGATGCTTTCTGGCTTACAATGCTGACCTGCTTTTACTTGGTTTGGGGTGGCCTGGGAACCAGGATCAACACTAGTTTGCCTCAAGAGTATGTGATACTTGAGCTAGAAGAGAGTTGTCATCTAAAGGAGGATCATGTATTTCATATACACAAAGTCTTTCTATGGTCTTAAAATAGTTAAAAAGAAGTAGGTCTCAGGATTTTGGAAAGATCCCAAGTACAGATTTCTCCATAACTAGCATCAGAGTGATATTTGACACTTCCCAATTAGGCTTCTCTTTTGTATATAGTAAAACTTTGCCATGGTTGATTCAGCTCAGGATTCTGTTTTTGAGGGTAGACCCAAAGAATGATTTAGATTTACTCTCAATAATTTTTACACCTTTTAATTTTATCCTTTAGAAAGTAATTGTATTCTGCATCCTGGGGTAATAAATAAAGTGGTATACATGTTAAGCCAGCTTACTCTTTTTAATATTTTAGAGCCCAAATGCATTAACCTTGACAGGTGTTGAATTATAATAGTACTGAAGGTTCTGAACTCCCTGTCAACCTTTTTCGTTTCTTGTTGAAAGTCCTATGACTTAGACTTGGGAAAACCTCTCCTCCTTTAACATATACATAATATATTCGGGAAGAGAGACCTGGGAACGGGCAGTGGTCCTTAATTCCTTTCAGAATGAAAAATAGGAAATCTGGTGAGGTAGACGTTTTAGTACTTGAAATAAACAGATATTAGTATCAGTCTTGGAGAGAGTATGTCTCATCAGCACTGTTTTTTAATCAGCCTAAGATCTACACTCTTTGTCTCTCAAGTTTGAGAAATATAAATGGACACGTTAGAATAGTAATTTTTAGGATAGAATGAAAATCTACACTCCAACTTAACCTAGGTCCCTTTCCAGAGCTTTTATATCAAACACTGCTCTGATTTGCTTGGCTTCCGTCAGAATGGTGGTTTTAGGAAAGGAGCTAAATTTGGACAGAATAACTTTGTAAAGCCAAGAGTTGTCATAGTACTATTGCTGACAAGGAGGGAAGAGGGCAAGGCAGCTTCTCCAGTCAGGGTACCAACAGTTCCTGGGTCAGGTTTATAAATGTTACCTTGAAGTTTCTCAGGTTGAAAACCAGTCCCAAATTCACTTCTTTGCAGTAAGCTATATGTTTAGTATTATGGTTAGGGCTTTTCAGTCCAGGAATCTTTAGAAATGGTCTGTTATTTCTTGACCGCATGCTTTTATAGTCTTTGCATGGGTGTAATATGCTTTTGGTGTAGCGATGTCTTGACGATTGATTGATTGATTCTATCTTGATATCCTCAAATGGATAGCATACCAATCTTTCCTGTATAGTATAAGGGAGACAGCTATGTGAAATAATAGTGTTAGATATATCTGAGAAAAACAACAAAATAAATTTGAAGTTAATTCTTTTGTAAGGTAAGGTATATTATGCTTGCTTACACAAGAACTATTGGCATTTTCTTTTTTTCTTTGAAACAAAAACATGAAAAGCGGTTTTGGTTTTATTTTAAGAAATTTTTGTTTTAGCATACAACAGAAGTGACATTTGTTTTTCTTTTTTGTTTTCTAAAACTTAAAACTCAGGAAAATTTTTTGATAGGATTACTTGGTAGTTCAGCTATAACAGATCTTATTTTAATAATTTTATATATTCACATGTGTTTTCAAATGTATGCTGTAGGAAATCACAAGTGCTTTAATGCTGTCAAATATCTGTAGCTGAATTAACCAACCTAAGTTAAGTGAGATCTGGATGATTTTCTAGAATAATGTTGAGAGATTGTGAAATATTCCAGACTTACCAACTGAATGTTCACTCGTTATCAAAGTATGCAAAACTTCCCAAGCCCCTTAACATTTAGCACATTTGAGGATGTACGTGATGCCGAAGACGCTTTACATAATTTGGACAGAAAATGGATTTGTGGACGCCAAATTGAAATACAGTTTGCACAGGGGGATCGGAAGAGTAAGTACCCTTATGCCTATTACACATATAATACGTCATTTTTAAAACAGTGCTTTGATGTTTCTTATTGGAAGTATTTGCAGTTTGTCTTATTTAAAATCTAAAAAGATCTTGAAAAGATAGAGTAACTCAGATACTTTGCAGAAAGGTAGAATGTGAAAATCAGAATGACAGAAATTGGACTCTGGCATGGTTAATATTCTGGGGATGGAATTAAAAGGGAAATAATTTGGAAAGTATTAGGTCTTTTCAGCCATTTCTCTTCATACAGATTTTCAAGGTATAATTGGGTATTGTTGTTTGTTTTATTTTTTTTTTTTAATGTTAATTTTATTTTTGTAACAAAGAGAGCACAAGCAGGGTAGGGGCAGAGAGAGAGGGAGACACAGAATCCGAAACAGGCTGTGTGTCATCTGTGCTGACAGCTCAAAGCCTGTTGTGGGGCTTGAACCTATGAACCATGAAATCATGACCTGAGCCGAAGTCAGACACTTAACCGACTGATATACCGGCACCGTGGTATAATTGGGTATTTGTGTAGGTGTGTGGCTGTGGAAATGAACAGATAGAATTAAACAGATGATTACGGAATTACTAGAATCCGTTTTATATTAGTATGTGGTTTTATTATGCAGGCATGTACTAGGTGTTAGCTGCATGCTAATGAGGCTGGAGTACAGGCTTCAGAGTCAGGTAGACCAGGGTTTAAATTTTGGCTCAACCATTTTGTTACCTTAGGCAAGATAGTAAAAGAGATGAAGGTGCCTGGGTGGCTCAGTCAGTTAAGTGTCTGACTTTGACTTTGGGGCTCTCTGCGCCGCCCCCCCCCCCCCAAATAAACGTTGAAAAAAATTGTTTTAAGTTAGAGGTGAAAATAGCTGCTGAAGAGAGGAGCGCTCAGACACAGGCTATAATTCTCTGGCTCTTGGGTTGGGTGATGGGTCCTTCAGTATTCACTGTGTTATTTACTTAAACGCACATATGCATTTAGTATCCATTTCATAGAATTGAATGAGATAACATAGGAATTTGAGGACTGTCCAGGGGTGTGGGTGGGTCTAAGGCATCCAATAAATGTTCACTCTTTTCTACTTTTGTTGTGATCTCAGAACCCTAGATCCATATGTTACTGCATTTTGATGCTAAAGCATTGTCCATAGGTTACCAATAAGTATTTTGTCGTTGTTAATTGTGTTTCTAATAAATGAAAAACACGCAAAATAATTCCAAATTAGTATATGGTTCAAAGTCATTTTGTATTTTAATTTGGAATTTTTTTTTAATATGGTAAATTTTCTCAATGTTGAAATAGTTGGCATATTTTTAGACAAGCTAGATGGTGAAAGGTCTCTGAAAGAAAATAGTTGGGAAGATATTTGAGAGTATCATTTTTAACCTAAAACAGTATTCTTATAGACTTCCTTGGAAACAAATACCTTTTCCAAGATTAATAGTCTCACATTTAACCTTGACACAGATTGGGGGTATAAGGGAAGAGAATGCAGACATTTTCCCTATAATTTGAAGACTTAAAATACTAGGTTAGGTTTCAAATATCTCTGTTTTCTAAATCTCCGTTCTGTGTATTTCATAGCTCCAAATCAAATGAAAGCCAAGGAAGGGAGGAATGTGTACAGTTCTTCACGCTATGATGATTATGACAGATACAGACGTTCTAGAAGCCGAAGTTATGAAAGAAGAAGATCAAGAAGCCGGTCCTTTGATTACAACTATAGAAGATCTTATAGTCCTAGAAAGTAAGTTTGATGTGTAGTACAGTAATCTGTCAGAAAAGATTTGTTAGCTTTTAATTTTTTTTATCCTTTTGTATACTTTAATTATATACATTGTATGCTTCATTGAGACTAAAATTATTTTAGTGCTTTATTTTAAAAGTTTTATGGTTCAGTTTTTTTAATTAGAAACTTGAGAAGAGTGTAAATAGACATTTGTCACTGTTTGCTTTTTCTGATGTACTTTTTAGCAGTAGACCGGCTGGAAGACCACGGCGTAGCAGAAGCCATTCCGACAATGATAGGTAAATAACTTTGCTTTGAAAACGACTTCTACATTTTTCAATTTCAGAGTGAACTTTTGCTCTAAAAATAACAAATTTGATTAACATAGAATCTAATTTTTACTCTAATTGTATCTCTCCTCTGTTTTGAAAGATTCAAACACCGAAATCGATCTTTTTCAAGATCTAAATCCAATTCAAGATCACGGTCCAAGTCCCAGCCCAAGAAAGAAATGAAGGCTAAATCACGTTCTAGGTCTGCATCTCACACCAAAACTAGAGGCACCTCTAAAACAGATTCCAAAACACATTATAAGTCTGGCTCAAGATATGAAAAGGAATCAAGGAAAAAAGAACCACCTAGATCCAAATCTCAGTCAAGATCACAATCTAGGTCTAGGTCAAAATCTAGATCAAGGTCTTGGACTAGTCCTAAGTCCAGTGGCCACTGATAGTATAAACCTTGATATTTTTAGGCATGTATCATTCATTTACTCATAGTTTGGTTTACTTAAATTATCAGGAATACAATGTTGCAATGACGCTTAAAAAAAACACTTGTCAGTTTTCCCTGTACCAGGCAAATGGTTATAATTAAAATGATATGCTGTTGAGAAGCCACTCTTAAGAGTCCAGTTTGTTTAATGTTATGGGCAGCTACCAATTTGTGGTGTCTCTGTATATTTTTGTAAAGATTCTCATTTTTTATGCTTGAAGTATTGGTGAAAAGATGTTGGTTGACCATAATTTGCAACATTGTCTTATTAAAAATAAACTTTCATATCCATATTTGGTAGAACTGTTAACCTAGAAATGTAGCTTGCTAATAAGATAGAATGATACAAAAGTGAGTTGTAGCCACAGTACAACACTGACTGATCAGACACATTTAGGTTCAGGGTGGACCTTTTTGTCTTGTTGAGATGTTTAGGCCCGTGATAATAATAGTTAATTTATGACAGCGTGGAATAGTTCTTTTGTTAACCCCACTGTCTTGGGGAATGATGCCAACTGGGTTAAGTAGGATTTGGGGCACAATTGAGTGTTTTTGACCGAAACATGGAGCCTTCACTGCTTTTTTCTGTTTTCTATGAAGAGTTGGAACATATAAACACGGGAAGAACTCAGACCTTAAAATTTGAGCAGGACAATGATGGCAGAAATAATTTCAAGGGAAAAAAAAATGCTCTCATGTAGTTACTCTAAACTTTAAGGAGCATTGTTGGTCGTATTGCTTAGTTTTCTTACTGCTGTTAAAAAAAGCAGCAAGTAAATTGTTTCAAAGTAGGTTTTGTTTATGCATAGTGTAAAACTGAATTTTGATGCTTCTAGCACTCGGTCTGTGCGTTTGTATCAAAATTTGCCTGCTACTTTATGAAGGAGGCTTGTTCTTCACACTTCAGTTTATTTCATGTGAGGCAAGTTGAAGGAGAACACTCCCACTCTAGGTGATTCTGTGGTGCCATGAAATTTAAAATATTTTGGAAAAAGAATTTTCAGTAGGAATCTCATCTCTTTGAGTTTGATTATCAATGTAGTACCTGGCAGTACCTGACTAAAAACAAAACAACAAAAAACCAATACCCTAACCATTTATAATTTTTAGCATTTCTCTGAGAGATCTTTTGGGGACAATAAAAGGGACATGTCCAATCTCATTTCAGAATAAAAGCTAGCATCTCTAAAATTTTAGATTGCTTGCTTGCAGGTATAAGTAAATATTGTGGGGAAACGATTCCTTTTAGAGGATTACTTTTTTTGATTTTGGTTTTAGTAATATAGGCCTTGCCTGTAAAGAACAAAAGATGGTTTTTAAATACTGTTTGTGGAATGTGTTTAAAGGATTGATTCTAGAACCTTTGTATATTTGATAGTATTTCTAACTTTCATTTCTTTACTGTTTGCAGTTAATGTTCATGTTCTGCTATGCAATCATTTATATGCACGTTTCTTTAATTTTTTAGATTTTCCTGGATGTATAGTTTAAACAAAAAGTCTATTTAAAACTGTAGCAGTAGTTTGCAGTTCTAGCAAAGAGGAAAGTTGTGGGGTTAAACTTTGTATTTTCTTTCTTATAGAAGCTTCTAAAAAGGTATTTTTATATGTTCTTTTTAACAAATATTGTGTACAACCTTTAAAACATCAATGTTTGGATCAAAACAAGACCCAGCTTATTTTCTGCTTGCTGTAAATTAAGCAAACATGCTATAATAAAAACAAAATGAAGGAAATAATGATTAACTGGAATTATTATAGTTTTGAATGAGATTCTAAAATAACAGTGGAAACAATCCTTTGTAGGTTGAGGAATATTTTTAATCACAGTGTTGCACTAGGCACAACTAACTTTTACTTTGGAAATGATAGAACTTGCCAGAAAGGTACATCTTTTACATACTACTTAAAGATTCCTTATGTAATGTCAAAGTTGTTTCATGATTGCTTATTAAGCCCCTTGGGTTAAATAACTTAGAGATTATTGGTAGTATTAAGTATTAAAATGAAATTTGAGTCAGCTAAATTGTAAGTTTATATTTTCATTATTGAATGGACCAATAATTCTGCTCTTCCTTGTCCTAAACAAGATGCGTTGGGCCTTATATTAATGGCTTGATTTTAAATATGTTTGCATTGAATGTCAGTGAGCAGTTAGTATATTAAGTGATAACCACGTTGGGGAACTGATTTAGGTGTTTTATGGTTTGAGTTCTAGCTACTTACAATGATAACGATAGCCGATATTTAGCATTTATGATGTGCCAGACACGCTACTAAAAATTTTGTGTTAACTCGTTTATTTTTCACAAAACCCTTTGAGAAAGATATTGATTTACCCCATATCGTAGATAAGGAAATCGAGATACAAAGAAAAGGCTGTAAAAAAGGCAGATCGAAGCTTTGAGCCCAGGCCTGGTCCTTCGTGACTTTTTTTTCTTTTTAATGGACTGTAATTTGAGAGAGATAGATTGAGGAGGTGGATAGCCCATTGAAACTGTTCTCAGTCTTTGTGTAGAAATAGAAGGCCTGATGATTTCATTTTTATTTATTTGTGTCACTTAAAATGACTCACATGGTTTCCTTTAGAACTTTTTGTTACTCCTAAAGTGACCTACCTAATGAGCTTCAGAAGGACTAAATTATAGTTGAACCCAGGATAGGATCCTGCTCATAGTTGATGAGGATCCTTACACAGTGCTTTAATTTTGGGCTACTTAGTTCCACAGTTCTGGAGTATCCACTGTGTGTCTGGCACTGTTGTCACTATTAGAGTAGATCATATCAAGACGCAGTGAGGACTGACGCTTCACCTCTCTTTTGACTTAAGATCTCTCTGCATTTTGTTCTGTTTTGTTTTGTTTTGAAGCCAAGTAAGCAAGAAGAAAAATGACAGATAATGCTTCAGTGAGAAAGGAAAGGTGCTACATAGAGTATGAGCTGTTAAGTTTACAACCCAGGGAAAAGACCTGGGAACTATTGTACTATTCTCTTGCAAATTTGGCCCAGTAAGCTGCTACATCCAGTTCAACTAACAAAATCCTGTATACCACAGAGAAGAATAAAGAAAACCAAACTGACAAACATCCTTCTTTTATTTAAGACCAAACTGCAGCTGGAATACCCAGTACAGTTCTGCTTACTACACTTCAAGAAAGATCTGAGAAAGCGGAAAAAGAACCAAAGAAGGGCAGTTCAAGCGACCAAAGGGTGGGTGGAAGGTGCTGCAGTATGAATACTGTACGAATATTTTGACTCTGGTCTGAAAAGATAAAAGAATGTTATCGAAACTACATGGAATAATTGAAGTCCCTTCAAGTTTGAAAGTAAGCATTTTAGGACAAATAAAAAGAAATTCAACTTTGTACTTGTGGAAACTAATCCCTAAATCTGAATAGGTTTATATTGATTCGTGGGTAACAGGTCCATAATAAACTATTGGAAACTAGGATGTTTGAATATCAAGGAAGACAGCCATAGTCTCTTACAGTGCCTCTATTGGTCTGTCTCAAACTGAATTGGGTGAGAAAAGGTATGGTCCAATATAAACTTTTTCTTGGTTATCTCTTAAAGTCAGTTCCATTTTCGCTATTGGCAAATCTTGCCTTTGTTTATTCCAGTGCCAGTGTTTTTCTGCTTAATGGTTTGCTTTGTTGGCATCTGAGTTTATTTACTTGTATGCCGTGTGCAGTTTACATCTTACACTCTCTTTTCCAGATAAATTCCAATTAGAATACTTGACATCTAGCTAAGAGGGTCCATCTCTTCTCACCTCTGTCCTAAGTCAGTATATTCAGCAAACATTTATTTACTGAGCCCTTACTGTGGGCAAAAATTGTCCTGGGTAATCGGGGAGAAAAATAGAGAAAATTGACTTAATAAATACCTACTGAGCACAATCTAGTCAATCATTACAGTATGGCCTCATTGTTTTGAGGTGTATTTTTCGTAACAATATTTTACACCATTCATATCTTCATGTAATTATAAAACCCAGAATACTATCAATGATCATTTTGTGGTTATCTGCCATTTAAAAGTATCCAGTATTTCTGTTTGCATCCCATTAATACAAATAATGAAAAAATGATGTTTTAATCTGTAATAAACTGATTCATTGTGCAGTGACTGTAATATACTAGAGTTATATTAAATTGTTAACTCTGCCTCCTCAAACACACATTAGGAAATAATCCCAAAAATAAGTAACTTTGCATTAGATCTAAAGGAGACTCTGGGTGCTATAATTAGATTATTTTGAGGCAGACAGAGAGCTGTTATCCCAACTGATTTAGTGTGTTCTGTAATTGAGAAAATGTTCACCAGATTATACTTTTTAGTGATTTACTTGTACATTTTATAGGGGACATGTTCTGTGTATAGTGAATAAATAACTTTTATAGTATCACAAAAATGTTTTGGATTCCTTAGTTCCTTATTAGGATATTAAGTTTGTTTATACATTGATTCTTCCATCACTCATACTTGATTTTTGTCATTTCTGCCACATATTTTAAGTTGTTCGTGTGAAGTTCTTCATCTAAAAGTATGGAAGTGTTTAAGCCTTTACAAAAAAAAAATTTTGAAAGTTGCAGAATATACATAACGGTTGGAGATATGAAATGTAGGTATTTTTATCCGTTTGATTAAAAAAATTTTTTTCAAACTTGCCTAAGATCACACAGCAAGTAAGTGGCAGATCCTGTGTTAGAGTTAACGGTTTTTTCATTTGGTTCCTGTTTTGTGCCTTTTTTTTTTTTTTAATCAAATGGAAGATTTTTTATAACTTACTAAAATTAATATAATGGAATCTAGAGTTCATGCAGAGGGAAGATTTAATAGATTTATGAAAAAGATTTAATATCAAAAAGTATTTTGTTTGTACTTTGTGGATGAAAAAGAGGTTAAATGTAACCCAAGATCTCAAGCTATTGTGACTCAGGCTCTCCATCCTGGCTTTCCAAATTTCAGTCGCATTGTATTGCATTTTGACCATATTCTTGTTTACAAAATCCTGAGATACTTTGAAAGGAGGAGGCTGTGATTTGAGACAGCACAATGATAGTGGAGGAATAACCTTAATGGCATTTCTACCAGGTCAGAGCTTTTAGGAACAAACTGTTGTCATTGATAAATGAAGTAAGCAACCTACTTGTTTTCGTTCAACTATTGACATAGTTACTATAGAAAAATTTACTTCTCCAGGGTTTTTGTCTCTGCCCCTTCCTCCAACAGTGTTGGTTATTATGTTTATTGCATTCTGTGTTTCTGTGTATTCCTAACGGCTGTTTCACCCTTATTAAAGTGGGAATCTTTATTTGGAATAAAAAGCAAGGCATGTAAATTCCTTTCATTGATAATTGACAGAGTAGTTTGTAAAGAAGTAAAAGGCCTTTGTGTCTAGTTTTTGTAGATCCACATCTCTTTGAATGCTAGAGAGTGAAATAAACAACTGGTCTAGGAGCCAAACAATTTGGGGTTTTTTCCCCCCTTTCTCTTTTCCTTAGGTTTAACTCTGCCCTCCAGGTTTGTGGCTGGGTGGGCTTTCCTCATTTGAGTAGGAGGCTTTAGAGATGTATCCCTCCTGTTTTGCAAAGTAATTGCCAATAAGAATGCAATTAAAGAAACCAGAAAACTTACCCAAACCTTCAGTTTTTTTTTCCACTTTGTGCTTGCTTTTGGGAAGAATAGAACTTAACCAACCAGAAATTAGATGTAAGGATAGGTTACAGTTATTCTATCATACTATACACTGCCATCAAAAAGATGACAAATTTAAACATGAACATTGACTGACTTAAGATTTCACGCTATGGCTGACTTCAGCCAGTTGTTTCTAAAACAACTTTTTGGTTCTCACAACTACAATGGTTAAGGAATTTCTGTCACTATAATTCCTGTAGGCTAACCAAAACTATTAGTACCTCTCTGGGATGTGAGATGTTGAAATCATTAACCTTTTCTTTAGGTTACCCTTAACTTTTAAAAACTTCAGTTAGAAGCCTTTTCTACACCCACCCTCAAGTCTGAACAACTAACCACTGGAGTCCATCCCAAACCAAACACCTAATACTGCATAAATCCAGAATTAACACACTTAGGCTGAGAACTGTTAAATCTAGTGAAATTCCACTGGTTATAGTAAAGAATTTGACAGTCCTTGGCACTGCCTGTAGACATTACACAGAGAATGGGGGGAAAATGGAGACTCAAATTTTTACTTCCTCCAAATCATTTATTTCCTATGGTTTGCATGATAAAGTAATAGCCTTGCCGTGGTAACAACCTATTCTTGAACTAGTTTAAGCTACCCCTATCTCTTGGAACCTATGGAGTATTCTGATGCCTTAACCCACCACCCCCCCCAAAGCCTCCTGGTGGAAATTATACTTTTACATAGGAACATATGTAACCGTTCTTGTCAATTTGAGGAATGTTGTTTTCTATAAACCTCAGTCATCTTAGAATGTAGAGAAAAGGGAGAGATGCAGGGAATTAAACCTGGTTTACTCTCTTGAACTAGAATCTTAGTTTCCAAAGTATGCTGTGTCCTTTTACTGTTAGCCCTGCTTCCGGGGGGGGGGGGGCTGGTCATAAACAGCAGGTTTAATTGTATAGCTGTTGAACTGATCCAAATGTGTCTATCAGTTGGCAGATTGGTTGCCTTGTAAAAACCAGCAGTCCTACCGTTTCTTCAGTTGGATTATGAGTGCGTTAAAAATAGTCGTAATTTTTTACAAAATACAAACCAACCACTGGGGGGGAAGAAGCAATTTTATTTTTTAATTTCATGCTTGAAATTTGCATATGTACATTAAGTACTATGTAAACTTGTCTTTAGAATACCATTATTTGATTTGGGCAATATTACCTCATCTGAATTTACTTGGAGAAATACAACTTCACCCTTCTCCTTTAAAATGTCAAAAGCTGCCAAGTTAGAATAGGGCACCTAAAATCAGAAATTTTAAATTGACTCTCCCACACACATTTGTAATTCACTATTGGGTTAATTTATATTTAGGTAAAGTATGTTATCAAGTTATGCAAGAAATTACATCTTTTACATTAAGTGGTCCCCTGGGTTGCACTTACTAGTAACAAAAAATATATATACTGGCATCATACGCTAAACTATATTCATGTTATAGATTACAAAAATTATTAAAAGCCAAAATGAATCTTTAAGATTGGAGGGACCTTTTAATGGTTAATCTTTGGGCTTAAGGAGGAAAAATTAAAATAGTCCCATACTGCATTTCACATCTCTTAAAAATAGGAAGTGTTTTAGCAGCTTTAAAAACCTTTTCAGTTATATAAAACTTATTACACTAGGGTTTACTTTGAAATATAGTTTACCACCAGATCAATTATACATACACCGGCACTTTAGCACAAGGGCAAACCTTAAAAACAAATTATTTTGGACCTTTAAAATCAGGCCATAGCATAAAAAACAAGAGTCATGGTCTTACATTCAGCAAATTCATACTAAAATATTCTATTTTTATAGGATAAATGCCAACAAAACTTTACATATGCTACAAGTTTATTACATATATTTACATGGCTCTTTCCTAGGTACTTAAAACTTTCACATTATACAGCTCCCCACTTAAGTAAGCTTTGCAGGGATAACTTTTGAGACCAGATCACTGTCAGAATAGCTTATGCAGTGCTAGAATACAAAAAACGTATTCTGAAAGCTACTCAGTGACCACCAAATACTGTTTCTATAAAAACTGGTTTTGGTGCATTAGTTGGCAGACGCTTATCCACTCACTGCATGAAAGAAATGGCCATTGGCGTATGTGGTCTCGTTCTAAATTAGACAGCCACGAGTGCCCTTTCTACATTCACCAGCATACAGTTTACTAAAATGCAACCATTCTCTAAGAAAAAGTCACATCTTCTTTTTGGCAGTGCATAGGATTGTTGGCATATTATTGGTTTGGGTGTTTCTAGGACTTTAAACTTTCAAATACTCAACTACTTCTTAGTCCCTGTATGTCTTAACTAGATGCTTAAAATCAGATTCACTAGCTTTCAACAGGTCAATCTAGTGATCCATGAATGATAATCTTAAATTAGTATTTTCACCCAACAGATAGGAAAAGTTGATTACCATTCCCCAAATCTAAACTTAAACCACTTAAGTTACTCAGTTGAGAACACTTAGTATCAAGTACTATGATGAATAATTTTGTTATTTTAAGTTGCACTGATCCCACCATCACATCACAGTGCACACAACACATAAAACAAGTTAAGATGAAGTCTAATTAGATTTTCTACATTCATTAGCAATTTTACACAAATAGATTAGTTCCCTAGTGAATTTGGTCTGAAACAATTGACAACTACCCTCCAATATAACTAAGTTTAAATAGTATTTTATCTTATACCTGTACTTTAAGTAAGGTTTTAAGTTGAAATGTCATTATTTCCTTATCAGAAGGATTAAAGGAAACTGGAACCCAGTGGCTTGGTGGTTTAGGGAGAACACTTGGTGATGGTGGCTCACTAAATTTGGCTCCAGCATAGTTCTGATTAGTTTGAGACTTAAAAAGTAAGCTAGAACTTGATAAGCTAGAGTTCCAGTTTTGATTATTTGGAAAATTTTTGTTCTTCCCCCCATTTTGCATGGCCTGCCGTGCAGCTGCTGAGGAGGTGTAAGTATGTCCCCTTTCTTTTTTCTTATGAACAATCTTCATCTGGGAATTCTGATCCTTGGTCTTCTGTCTATTAAGCTGTTGCTGGTTCTTACTAACATTTCTCGATTGAGGGGCTGGAATGTTATACCTCTCTCCACCACCCATCTTCAGCTTCTTTGTCACCTGTAAGTAAAGGGAAAATATTGAGCAAAATTCCAGTAAGAAAAGTTCAAAACTTTAATAAGCTTCTATAGATAAGCCTCAACTTGTAATTCCAGAAATCATTTTAAAATTGCTACTCAACTGCTTTAACCCCATCCTATGTGTGTACACACATTATATTCACAGCCTTTATCACCTTAAAAACAAGCTTCTCCACAAATCTGAATCAACAAAAACAAAAAATAAAAACAAACGGTTTAGGATGTTTGCCCCCACAACATGCGTTTTATACCTTTCAGTCTGCTTTTCGGATTGCAGGATTTCCACTACCTGTCCCCTTCCTTGCTGCCAAGCCCAGGATAATAGATGTTGCTTTCTGCCGGATCCTTTCCTTTGTCTCAATACAGAAGTTTTCATGGGCCGATCTGCTGAGTTCAGCCTAGGAGCTGAGGCCAACATCTGAGTCTCCTCAGCACACAAGTATGAGAGAAGTCCTAGCTAGAAAAGCAAAGACTAGTTCATTACTTCAACTCAAAAACACGGGGGAAAGCGATCACTTAGATTTACGGCGGAAATACAGTTAAGAATGGCTACTTCCTGAACTAACAAAGGTAGAAAATAACCTTGTAACTGTCACCATTTAAAAGCTCCTCTCAGCCTTGAGATCCAGGAAGTGGGGAATTTGGGGACGGGGGTCTGCGAGTCCCACAAATTATTTTACCTTTACTGGGGAACTTTTCTGAGTCTCACACGGATTTTGTCACCAGTATGTTCAGACTAGGGAAGCATCAGCTTTTGCAGCCATGCCAAGAAGCTGGCTTAAAAGGAGTTTCCTAAAGAGACCCATGTTTTTAAAATCCTTTCGGAAAGTTCCAATCTTGCGGGAGATCGCGTATCCGTTTTCGAAAAGCCTCCTCGCCCAACACGCCTACGTCCAGAAGTGTCTCCTTTAGTTACGAACTCTCGACTCCACCTCATCTTGAAGTTTTCCCAAGTCACAACCCAAGCCGATATTCCCTCTGAACTATATAAGACATGCCTCCTTACAGTGAGCATTAACCATTCCGAGTTTTCATTTAACACCCCAAGAAACCAAGTTCCCAAACAAATAAGCCCTCTTTTCGGAAGGCTCAGAGGCCCTTGCACACTGTTTTAACAGCCCGTGAGTCATTCACAGCGCGAGCCCGGAAAGTTCGGGCCTTCCGACGGGGCCTGGCTTCCGAGCGGCTCCCTTTCTCGAGCCCGGCCCGGGGCCCCGGTGCTCCCCGGCCGCCCGCGCCCGACCCGGTTCCCCGATCTCCCCTCCTTCCCCCAACAATGGGGAGCGCGGCCGCCAACATGGCCGCGCCCGCGGCGCCGCCGCCACTCACCGACTTCAAGCTCGGAACGGCGGCGGCGGCGGCGGCGGCTCTTGCTCGGCGTCTAAGCCCCCCTCCCCTTCCAGGGAGAGACGAGGCGCGGGACGTACGAAACCCACGGGCACCGATGAGCTAGCTGCTGACCGCCTCAGCTTCCCGACCCGACCTCCTCCTTCCGCCTCTACCGACAAAATGGAGGAGGCGACGAGCGCCGAAGCGGGGCCGGGAGGCACCGCGGCCAATCAACACACGCCGACGCGCCGCCCGGCCAATGAGACGCGCGCCACCGCCTGTTGCTGGGGCCGGCCGGGGCGAGGGAGGCGAGCTTGTGGCCCAGGGTTTGAAATCCTCCCCGAGAGGAGCATGTCGGGAACAACTGCTCAGGCCCCGGCGGCCGCCCGCCCGCCCGCCCGCCGGTCCGTCCGTCCGCGGAGGCGCTTGCCCCGCTGCCGCCGGCCCCACTGGACGCGGCGGCGCCCGCGACCCCAGGCGCCCGTCTTGCCCGCGCGCGCTCGGCGTCTGGGAGGGGGCGTCAGCCGCCCTCGGGGCCGCAGCTTCAGCCTGGGCTACCGGCGCGCGGGCCCCGTGGCCCTGAGACCCCTGGTGGCCCAGCCTCCCACCCACGGGCGGGGGGTACGGATTACCGAAGCGGCGTCGGTTCCCGAGGTGGGTTCGCAGTGCCGCGTAACCGGTTTTTACAGGCGGAAGATACTCAACAAAGTTGCCTCCCGAGGCCTGGCCCCTCCCCACTTTGCTCCTGACGCTCTTCTCCTTCTCCTACATCACGGGACCTTCTTTGTAGCTCCCAAAGCTTGCGGTTCTCCTGCGGGTCTCTCTCGTGTCCTCCGCCCCAGCCTCGAAACTTCCCCAAGTGGCCGCCCTTGTGAAGGCGTTTCCGACACATGCGCGGATCGAGTCCATCACTTCCTCCTTTGTGCCCCCACTGGTCCTTAACTTCAGTTAGAGCCCTTCGACGTCCCGCACGGTAACTGCGGCTGCCTGTGTCTGAAACCCACGCACCCACCCGCCACCACGTCCTCGAAGGGCGAGGCCGGCTTTTAGTTTTCTGAACAGAGCCTCTCGAACAAGAAAACGTTGTGGCGAGAACGGGGGCTCCCTTATTCCCCTTTCTGCCCAATTGTAAGTGTGAACGGGGAGAAAAGATCTAGTTTAGGTGATGATGCCAGCGAGGTGCTGGGAAGAGGGAAAGGACAACTTCTTTGGGGTAAATGGATAAGCAACCCAAAATGAGTGTTGTAAAAGAGAACGCCATGTTCTCTGTACATATGAGCATGTCCATTGCCGGGTTTATGTCCACTTTTTGTTAAGTCCCACGTAATTCGTTTTTTAGACTTCAGGTTTTCGCTGCCATCATCCCCCCCCCCCCATGTTTTTCTAGTCACGGCTCTTAAGATTTCTTAAGAAAACATACTTAAGCTGCTGCATTTTAAAAGAGGAGTTTGTTAATCAAATTAATTTGGTGAAATACATAGAAGAGATATTTTTGAGCATGGGGCTTTCTGGTGCTAATCATATTATAGTCAAATAAGATGAATGTAATAAGCACCAGCTAGTTTACTCAAAGTGTCATCTGTTTCCTAAAAACTCAAGATGCCCGGTAATTGCCAGGCTGTATTTTAATGACTTCAAGATTTTAACTTCGAAAAAGACCCTTGCAATAAACTTGTTTTAATGTAATGGTTTGTAAAGTGAACAGTCCGGTTTCAGTCTGAGCAGCTGCTTCTATTTCTTTTTTCTTCCTATCATCGAAATACCTTTCAAATTCATCCCTACTCCACTCCCACCCCTGTGCTCTTCTCTCTGCTCTCCACAGGATCTTATTACTGTGTTACTTAAAAAAAAATAATAATAATAATTCTTTGGCTCCACATTGTATTACAGAATTCAATCGCCCTGCCCTCTGATTCTTACCCGTGTAGTATATTGGATTATTTAAAAAAAAAAAAAAATTTTTTTTAGAGTGTTTATTTTTTGAGAGAAAGAGATAAGAGTGTTGAACAGGGAGGTACGGAGAGAGAGGCAGACACAGAATCCGAAGCGGGCTCCAGGATCCAAGCTGTCAGCACAGAGCCCCAGGCAGGGCTTGAACTCACCAACCATGAGATCATGGCCTGGGCTGCTTAATGGACTGAGCTACCCAGGTGCCCTCTTGTGTTTTGAAAACACACACAATGTATTGGCTATTTTCCAATGTATTGGCTATTTTCTCTGCACCGCCCCCTTCCCTGTGCTACATTGTTTTTGCTTATTTGCACAAATCCTGGGGTAGGTGATATTTTGATCTCTACTGTGCAGATGAAGAATGTGAAGCCCAGGCAGTTTAGTGCTGAGACTCTGGAGCCCAGGCTCTGCGTTCCCTGCAGCATCTGTGTCTGAGTCACCTCTGTCTTTCCCGGTGCCTGAAAGGTGCTTTGCCCAGAGCAGACGCTGAGTACCTGTTGACTGGGCTGCGGGGTTGCTTGGGCAGTTGGAAGCCTCCATTTCTGCTAGGTCAGAGCCAGGTTGCCCTCAGGAGAGCACTGCGAAAGCCTTTACCATGTCCCAGACGCCCAGCAGCCTCTCGGTATAGCTCCTGCCTCATCCTTCATCCTTAACCAAGCGCTGATTACAGCTCAGAACCAGAGAGCAGGAGCTAAAAACATAACCCATTCAGGACATCCCCTGCAGCCGCTGCCTATCCCCTGCCAGTGTTTAAAGTCAGTGCCACCAACACAATCCAATTAGTGGTTCTCAGTTCAAACAGGAAAATGGTGATACAGAGAAACAGCTCTCAGGATGTAGATCAGTCACCAACGCTGGGAGCCACATGCATAATAAGTATGTGGGTGTTTAATACAAAACATTTATTTAACCAAGATTTATCTGCTGCCTTCTTTGCAGCAGGCACTCTGCCAAGCCCTGGGGATACAAAAGTGAATGAGGCTCCATCCCAAGGGTAAAGGAACAGAAAAGGCTCTTCCCTGGACAAGTTATCAGAGAGGAAAACTGGATGTCTGGGGAGATTCATTTCCTCGGTTCTTCCCGTAAGACTCAAGGACAGACAGTGCCAATTGTAAAGCCAAAAATCCACCTGCTATGGAGTGCAGGTTATAGACATTATACCCGGACCCCCTGGAATGGAGGGGAAAAGGAAGGGATTCGCACCCTCGAAGGAATCCTTTCCCAGGAGGATGCGTTTTGAATTATGTCTCAGCAGGAACCAAAATCAACAAAATCTGTGACATAAAATTTACCCACCTAATCTGTAAATAGAAGTGGGGCAAAAAGGTGTTTTGGAAAGTCTGGCTTTGTAGGATTGGCGAGTTGCAGGCTGCTACTGTATTTTAGACCCGGTGAGTGGCAGGGCAGTGAGGCAATCACCCAGGTTTGCCACACCTTTCAAACAAGTCTCTAATTGGACCCACTGGCTTTCAGGCTCATCATGTACCTCCCAGTTTGTCTATCTCAAAACAAGCTGGTTTGGTTATTTGTCTTTCTCAAGCTCACCTGTGAATTCAAAATACAACTTTGAACGCTTGCAGGCCAGTCAACTGATGGCTAATTTCAGTTAGGAGAAGTGAGTTCTTGGAACTTGCCAAAAAAGCAAAGTGGAACACCTGTCTGATGTTTTGATGTCCCTTAGGGCTCTACTCTTGTTGCCAAACTGGTATCAGAACACACACCCCTCCACACACCGTGAATGCGTTTCCTGGGGAAGCATCTGCTGCGCTTCCCCGGTTGCTCACACATTCCCAAGCTGTTGCAAATCAGTTCTCAGTCATCACAGCCATTTCAGCCGAATTACTAAATGGGGTACAGGAAGTCAATGCTAAACTCCCACACTTCCTGTGACTCTGACCCAGGGGTTCTCAGCCTCCAGGACCTTTAAGGGACTCTGATGCATGGACTCGCACCCCAGAATCAGAATCTTTGAGGATGGCTGCGTGGGTGTTCCCGCAGAGTTCAAAGAGTGGCGAATGTGCCACTCACAGATTTGCCACTGTGGCAAATAAGGATTATTTTGAACTAAAGGCACTTGAAAAACAGCAGGTGCAAGAAGGCCACTCTGACCTCTCCTCCCTTTGTCTTCCTGAAGACAGAACAGAAAATTCCCATGTGAAAGATGTCCTCCAACACCAGGAGGAAAGAAACATACTTATCACCAGAGATGGGAGTGGAGGCCTGGAGAATTCTGTCCTAACAGACCTTGTCAAAATAACTTACCTTCCTTTACCCTCCCCATGTATTTTAGTTACTCTTCCACGATTTATCTCTTGTTCAACCTAATGGGAAGGCATTTAGGCGTTGTCATTTCTTTGGGTCTTTATTTCCTTCTCACCTAAAATTTATATGAAATAAATCTGTGTGTTTTTCTCCTGTTAATGCCTTCTGTCATTTTAATTCTCGGGCCAGAGACCCTGAGAGGGTGGAGCTAAGGTTTTGTTTCCCCGACACAGCTGATTCCACTGTCTCACTCTGGTTGAGAACTGGTCTCGGTTTTTCCAAGAGCAGTTCCCCTGATGGGAGGGAGGTGGTTTGTATGTGTGAAGGGGACTTCCTTTGTCCTTTGTAATCCTCAAAGGCGGTGATTATACCAGACAACCACAAAAAACGAACACCCAGAGTTATTTGGATCAGCTTTTTAAAGTGTTCATCACACAGGCGGACTCCCAAGGTCTACCACCAGTTTCCTTGCTAGTCTGTTGATCCAAACTGTCCATTTCTTGCTCCACTGTGAGGTGTGAGCTCCCAGTCCTTCAGGCCAGAAGCTGTATGAACAGAAAGGTGGGCAGCAACCTTGAGAAGAACAATCCAGACAGGCTCAGACTGGCAACCGGATTGATACCAAGAAGAAGTCTGGGACACCCAATACTATACTCACTGGAAAAAAAAAAAAAAAAAACTGGAATATGGGAGCCATCGAATTCTATGTAAGACCATGACTATACCTGTCTCCCAATTATTCACACCTATGATATGAAGAAGAGACACACTATCAAGAAGAAGAAGAGGAAGAGGAAGAAGAGAAGAAGAAGAAGAAGAAGAAGAAAAAGAAGAAAAGGAGAAGAAGGAGGAGGAAGAAGAAGAAATAGAAAAGGAAGAGGAGGAAGAAGAAGAAGAAGAAGAAGAAGAAGAAGAAGAAGAAGAAGAAGAAGAA